>NC_063218.1:42091060-42394090 GCF_020740725.1 Corvus hawaiiensis | reverse complement strand
CATACCCCTTTCACATATCAAGAGGTACTTTGAGATCTGAGTTTGATTTGAGCACCAGCATCATCCAAAAGTGCCCATGGATCTTGAATAATCAAGACTGATTCAAAATTTCTCTTTATCTATCACTCGACGTATATTCAATATGACATTTGATTAGGTTGCCTGTTGACTCCAGGAATGGCTAAACAAATCCAGAAGAGAGAACAGCCCAGCCTAATTCCTCTTTTGCATGGCATGTAAGAGTCATTCATCTATGACACGAAGAGTTCTGAGAAAACAACAAGTGTTTCTAAGAAATTTGTCTCTCTTCCATTTGTGATTCAGACATTTAATTCTGTCTTCCTCCTTGGTAAGTTTCATATAAATAATCAATCGCTAGTTGAGTTGGCTGCCCAAAGGGACAAATTCAATGGCAAGAAAAAGGGAGTAGTTGGAATGCTTCACTGGGACCAATAAAACTAATGACGAAACAGTTCATATTGTAAACTTCTAAAGAGCTCATGTCCAGAAGTTTTACCTTTTGCTGTTTCCTTGATAATGGCTGATATTTCTGTCTGTATCTTAATAGGGGAATCATAGGTCTCTCTTTCAGAGCTCTTCATGCTGCAGACTGTATTATTAGCCAACCTATAAGCAGTAAATAATCAAGACATTTGAGCCCATACCAGAAGAAAAGGTCCAGACTGTCTCTTAAGCTAAAGAGAAACAGGCTGTTCCCTGCTTGTCCCCTACAGGAGACAGTTCTCAGTGCTGCATCAAGCAAAGCAGGAAGGAATACATAGCTGCAGAGTTTTTTTCAAGTTTGTACAGTCTGGACTGAAAAATTGATGGTTTGGTCAACAAAGGGTCAGAGCTGAGATGTGTTTCAGTGGTCTCCTGTTGTGATAAATTCAGAATGGAAAGAGGAGTGAGCTGGTAAGGGAGAAAGTTTAGCCAGTCCACAAACTGCCACAAACTCTGCTGGCCCTCACATATTTTCACTAGTCACTCTTTCACACCCTTTTAAGAAATACATAGTGAGGCCAAGCCTGTGCCTTTTCCAAACTGTTGTGAGATTACATGTCTGGAACACTGTTTTAGAGTGAACTTGTTTTTCACTTTTACTATATATTATGCTCAGCTTTCCATAGTATGTGTAAGATCGTATTACAACTGCAGATTTCCATCATGAAAGGATATCATTATACTAGATAACCCTTTGCTTGGGATTCTCTAAATGATGCAGAGAAGAAAGAGACACTGAATCAAGGCGGTGGTGCTCATTCAGAACATATTACAAATGAGATGTTGGGGGAGAGAGGAAAATGGCCAGTTTATAGACTTGAGGGACGATTTTGTCAGAGAATAACAAGAGGATATACATAATAAACACCTCTGGCTTCAGAGCCTGGGAAAAAAAGATGAGAGAAACAAAGAAGGAATGTGAGAATGCTGTGGTTTAACCACAGACAGCAACCAAGCCCCACGCACCTGCTCACTCACTGCCCACCATGGGATGGGGGAGAGAACTGGAAGGATAAAAGTGAGAATACCCATGGGTTGAGATAAAGACAGTTTAAAAGGTAAAGCAAGAGGCATGCATGCAAGCAGAGCAAAGCAAGGAATTCATTAACTGCTTCCCATGGGTGGGCAGGTGTTCAACCATCTCCAGGAGAGCAGGGCCCCATCGCACCTAATGGTTACTTTGGTAAGAAAACATCACTTTGAACATCCCTCTCCTTCCTTCATCTTCTTCCTTGAGGTTTATAAGCTGAGCATGTTGCCATAAGGTATGGAATGTCCCTTTGGTCTGTTGGGGTCAAGTGTGCTGACTGTGTCCCTGCTCAGCTCCTTGTGCACCCCCAGCTTCCCCACTGGTGGGGTGGGGTGAGGAGCAAAAAAGGCCTTGAGCACTGCTCAGCAGAGCACTGTTGATAATTCCCTGTTATCAACACTCTTCACAACACAAACTCAAAACACAGCCACATGCTAGCTTTAGTTTTAAAATGTTAAAAGTACTTTCTTAGAAATCTTTTATTATAAGGTTCTTTTGTTCTCACTTCTACTATTAAAAATTAAGACATCCCCTTGACTTCACTGAAGTGTATTCATCACATACCCCCAAAAAAGTCCATTCACTCCCTGACAAACATTATATGCATATTCCCTGTCACATGCTTAGGTGCATATTTTAATTAGTTCTTTCTCTTTGAAAAAGCATGGAAACTCAGCTATGTACAGTGTTCATAACAGTGTGACAAAATCACACTTTCACCATAGCAGGTGCAACTAGTGAAATGAGTGTCCCAGAACTTCCATGTCCTGACAGAAAAACCCTGAAAATACCAGATGCTACTGGCCTTCACTTTGATAATGGAATTTTTAGATTCCCCTTTCCAGTAGGTGCTGTGCTGATTCTCCTGACCATTACAAGCACTATGTTTCAGTCCCTGCTGCCAGAATGGAAGATGGAGGTGAGGAAATAAGTGCTATGGACCTGAGGCAGCACTGCTCATCCCAGGGTCTGTTCTGAGTTGAGCAGGGACTGAGCAGCTGGTCAGGTGATGAGCCGAGAAGCACTTTTCCAAGGAGTTCCTGTGGTCCCAGGGATACACAGCCAGATGTGAAAGAGCATCTCTAGCATAGGGCCTTGAAATGCAAGAGAGAGGGCAGGTAACTTACACAGCACATACAAATGAGCACAGGGAAGGGCCACTCCATTCGTTGGGCAAAAGAACATGGCATACCATGCCAAGATGTGGCAAGGCTGATATTTCCTGAGATCAAAGGCAAGAAAAGGATAATTCCTAACAAGAGCAAAAACAAGAAACAAAAGAAAGTGAGAAGGGAAAGAGAAAATGAGATAAGGCAAGGAGGTCATCTAAAGAAGGTCCAAGCCGAAGTAATGTAAACAAACCAAAGCAGGAAGGAAAGGACCAGGTACACTCACCCTTATGCAAAAAACAAGGGAAAATGGTCAATGTTGCCACATATTGGAGGGCAGGGAAAATAAATTAATAAAGGACAAAAGAAACAGTAGCTGATTATGGTGTACTTCATGCCTCTCTTCTGGTAGTTAGCAACTGCTGCTACCAGATAGCAAGTAACTTTCTGCTCTTTCTCTGTTAGGAGAGAGAAATACTGACAGAATGCACTCAGGGAATGAAGGGTCCCCCGTGCCTTTCCTGCAGACTAGCACTCTCTATCCATGTAAAAACACCTCCCACATCAGTGCTACCAAAGACACATTGTGTTGCCCTTGAGGGAATGAGATGTCACTCTGGTCTCTGGCCATTCAGTCATCCACTTCCTGTTCAGTGCTCTCATATATGAACTGGTGGATAATAATAGGTAGGGACTGAGGAGAGAAATTGCTTGTTTCTTCCCCAGCTTTGAGCCTGTGCAGCAACACTCAGCTGTCGACATGATGCATAAACAGTCTGCTGATGTTTGTCTCAAGCCTACCTCCTGCTGGGCAGAGTTCATTTCTATCTGAAGTACAAGAGCAGAGAGACTATGGAAATGTCACCAAATTACAGCAAGGTATTCCCAAGGGAAAAAAGACATGCTAGCCAGCAAGTGTTTTCAGTGCGTGTTAACAAATCCAGTTTACTTCACATGCCAGCTCTCTCCCACCTCACTCCCATTCCCACTGAATAGATACTAATTGAAAATTATGTTTCAAATGTGAAGCCTTTTTCTAATTTCATCTTGTTTAAAAGCATTTAGGGATCTTATTGTTTGTTGTATTTCAAAGTGATTTGCATGAACTCCCCAGGGAAGCCAACAAAGGGCACTACCAACATTTTGCTGGCAGACAGCAAGGGTTTCTACTCAGCACAGAATATTCATGTGCTCCAAGAAACACAGATTCTTGAGGTAGAGCTGAAGAGCTCCAGTGCAAAACATCAAGGAAATTTTTGTAATATCTATTCCTCTTCAGCATTTTTTGCAGTCCTTTAGCAATCATGGTATGCACAGAGCTCCACTGAAAATTTAAATAATTTTAAAATGTTTTTCATGGGAAAGGTAGAACTGACTATGCAATATAGTTAGACGTGCTCAAAAAGATGCTTTCCAGGCTTTAAGACTCATGTAAGCATCACACAGCATACTCTAAAATCTCTTCATTGAATTCTATACACTCCCGCACATTTATGACAAATGAGTATACAAAGTATAAAACATTTTGTATTTACCCAACAAAATATGTAATCATGCACTCAGGAATGCACTACACACATGCCTGTATATTTGACACATGCTTGATGCCAGACATTGTGCATATGCACATATTTTTGCATTATGTTATATAAGAGTGTCTTTGCAGGTCATACAAAGCACAGGAATAGCCTGCACCTTACAACATACACTTGCAGGACCTGCACACAGCCAGACATGCCAATAAAGTTCAGATTCCTTATATCTGTGTGCATTAACAAAACCTGTGTTTACGACATCTTCCAATTTGTATGCATGCAATACATGCTCATACATTCATTTTCTTAATGAAGTATGGTATTGAGGAGAAAAAAAACATTAAGGAGTACAGTGAAGTCTTCAGAAGAGAATTTGTTAAACAGCAAACCCAGTTCCGATTATTATGACTTTTCAGATTGGTGTGAGACCTGGTCTGCATGCAAAAGCTTAGTTGGCAAAGCTAGGTTAAGAACATAAAAAACAATCCCATTAATTTACATCCCCATGGCAACAAAAGTGTCAGAGCTATGCCAGAAAAAACCTCTTTGGCAGTCTAATTTCTCTAGTTCAAGAAATGGGAGAAGGGAAAAGAACATTTTGCTTTTTTTTCAGAGTAATTGGAGATTCAACTTGCCATCAAATTTTTTCCAATATAACAAAGGCCTGCATCTACTTAGGATGATTTTTCATATTAGAGTGGCTCAAAGTGCTGGAGGAATAATATTTCATTCTAATCTAGTCAAGTTCCAAGTCATAAGGAATCAGCTGCCTAGAGATCCTATTTCAACTATGACTTGAAGCATAGTAAGTGCTGTGGCTTGTGTGGTTTCCATAGCCGTGTTTACACAGCCTCCTACAGCCCACAGTGTGTCATCCAGATGACATAGGCCTTCCATTATTAAGTGCTATTTGAGCATATATTCCAAGTATTCCAGGTATTTCACCCACACTGACAGGATTTTTCTGAAGTATGTCTGGATAACATTGCCAGAACCAAACAAAAACAAACCTCAGTCTTCAAAATGCTTCTGTCTCTTTTGTCACCGTCTAGCTCCTTCTGCATAGCCACTGTCATTTTCATACTCTCATCAGCCAGCACAGATGAAAACAGTGCTCCATGCCATTGCAAATGCCACTGCAAATACACAGAAGCTCTGGAAAAGTTTTCACAGCTTGCTGCCATGTGGATTTAGCACTTCCAATCTGTCACTGTGCTGCAGAGCAGCTCTCGTGTTTTCAGAAGCAGTGGCAACAGCTGTCTCACCAGCAGCAGCCTCAGGAGCAGTGGAAGGTACAGGATGTCAGGCTTCCCAGTGTGGCAGCTGGGTCAGCATCCATGGCTGAATTTATCAAGCAAGAGGCAAGTGGTGGGGAATTTCATGGAGTCATAGAATGGGTTGGAAGGGGACCTTGAAGATCATCCAGTTCCAATCCCCCTGCCGTGGGCAGGGACACCTTTAAGTAGACCAGGTTGCTCAGACCCCCATCCAACCTGGCCTTGAACACCTCCAGGGATGGAGGATCAACATCCCTGAGCAACCTGTTCCAGTGCCTCACCACCCTCGCAATTAAAAATTTTTTCCTAATATCTAATCTAAACCTATTCTCTTTCATTCGCCCTTGTCTTGTCACTACACACTCTTGTAAACTCTTGCCCCATCTTTCCTGTAAGTTCCCTTCAAATACTCTAAGGCTGCAATTAGATCAACCCAAAGCCTTCTCTTTTCACAGTTCTCTCAGTCTTCCCTCACAGGAGACATGCTTCAAACCTCTGACCAACGTGGCGACCCTTCTCTGGACTCACTCCAGCAGGTCAATCTCCTTCCCGTGTTGAGGACCCCAGAGTTCCAGGTGGGGTCTCACCAGAGCAGAGGGGCAGAACCCCTCCCTCGCCCTGCTGGCCACGCTGCTTTGGATGCAGCCCAGGACACGTTTGGCTTTCTGGGCTGCGAGTGCACATGGCCGGGTCATGTCCATCTTCTTATCTCCCAGCTCCCCCAAGTTCTTTGCAGCAGGGCTGCTCTCGATCTGTTCATCCCCCAGCCTGTGTTCATATTGTGGACTGCCCCAACCTGGGTGCAGCACCTTGCACTTGGTCTTATTAAACCTCATTATATTCCCAGGAGCCCATGTCTCAAGTTTGTCCAGCTGCCTCTGGATGGCATCCTGCCCTTCATGTGTATCAACTGCACCACTTGGCTTGATCCCATCTTCTATGTCATTAATGAAGATACTACATAACACTTGTCCTAATACAGACCCCTGAGGGACACCACTCATCACTTGATGCCCATTGGGACTCTGAGCCATTGACCACTACCCTCTGCATGCAATCATCCAACCAATTCCTAATCCATCAAACAGTCCACCCATCAAATCCATCACTCTCCAGTTTGAAGAGAAGGATGTTGTGGGGGACTGTGAACTGGCAGCATGAAAATGCAAAAGTTTGGAGGCAAAATTTAGAGATTAAGCCTGTCCTGAGTGAGTCTGGAGAAGAAGCGGACTCACGTTGAAATGTCCCAGGATGTAAGAATCATGGCATCGCAAGTCAGTAATGACCATCATAGCAGAGAGGAACAATGCATCCAAACTTCAGCCTGTAGAAAATTAACATCCCAATCATTTTATGTCTTTTCAATGAAGGATGGAGTACCCATTATCTGTCCCATTAATTTGTCCTAGCCAGCATTGTATACTTGTGGAACTTTTCAACAGAAGTAGAATAAACTCAGTATAAACCAGTCATCTGTCCCTCTTCCATAGATGCTCTTTGAGCTAAACAATTCATGGATGCTATGTCTGCTTTTAAGTCTTCTTGCCAAATAACGTATTTCACAGTCCCATTTTCTTACCCTTCAAGATGTTTTGTCTCTAATATTGCTGTATGAATGTAACACACAAACAAGACAATCAAAGACTCTGAAGAGGGCTGGGTTTTCAGTCTTTACCCAGCCTTGGCCGTGTGGAAAGACACGCAGCATTTTGGGCTCCAAATGAGAGCGCCGATTGACGGCAGTTAATGCACATGGCACACGCTTTGTCGGGGCTGTGGGATCTTCTGATCTGCAGAACAGAGGAGCATTACTAACACGTTCACAAACCATTTAAAAGGATGTTCTAAATTTCCTACTCACTGTGGCAAGGTAAGCAGTAAGGGGGGTACAAGCAGACTGCTCTTAAGCATACAAAGGCAGCAACCTGAAAAAAAGTATAGCGGGAAAGAAGAACCCAGCTCTGTTTCTCTAATCCCTTTTTTCGGCTGAATTTGGAGATGTGAGCCGGGACAGAGCAGGTGTAAGGTTTTTCCCGGAGGGCCGTGCGGCGTGCCTCGGGGTGCTGCAGGGAGGCAGTGCCACAGGGCTGCTGCGCTGTCCCGCTGCCGCGCTGCTGCCGGGAGCGGCTCCCGCCGGGACGCGCGCCGGCTCATCCGCGGGGGCCGAGCGCCGCCTGCTGGCAAGCCCTGGGAGCGCGTCCGCGCGGCGCGCGCAGGGATTGCCGCTCCTACGGGAAAAATTCCTCGCCTTGACAGGGAGAAATTTTGCAAGAGAACCCGATTACACGAGGAAGAATCTGTGGAAAATCTGCGCTTGTCTGAAGACACCAATTAGGTGCTTATAGCCACGCAGGATGCTTTTAGTGTGTGCCAGTTAAAGGCTTTACATCTGTGAACATAATCACGCACTCGTGGTACTCCTCCGTGATATCTGCACACCGCTTTCTGAAAAACCCTTCACAAACTTTTAAGATGGATGGGGGATAATTGCTATATCCTTTCACGTGTAAAACCTCTGTTGGTGACTCAAACCCAGTTCTAAAAAGTGAGATTAGAAGAATTCGGGATCAATTGCTCATCCAGCATAAGCCAACAAATGGACTCTATTTCAGTCACTTTATTATGCACAGAAACTTTCCTGGTTTGGTTCATGGGATTAGACCACTGTTCCAGTGTGACATTTTCCTTCAGCATGTCTTCTTCTTCTGTCATCATAGAAATCTTTTACTGCCCTGCCTATGACTTTGTCTGAAGCCTGTCCTACACCAAAGACCGGGGCACTTGTGGCATAGGAATAGTAATTTTTTTCCTCTGAGGAAAATAGAAAATTTCATTGATTTCACAAGTAAATTAATGTCCCTCTGGAGAACCTACAATGATTCTAGAGTACTTGATTTATAGGCAGTGCACAGGAATGGGAGCCAAATGTATAATGATACCACTTCATTACCAAATGAGTGTGAAACTTACCACAGGGTTTCCGCGTGCTTGGGTTTACAGGGACAGAGAAGAAAAAAGAGAGAAAAATCCTGACTGATGGCCAGATTAACCCTGTTTTGTGAAATTATGAGACTTGCACTGCAGGGTCTGAAAAAGCTGTGTGTCATTCTCAAATGTGCATTTCAAGATTCTGAGTTCCTAAAGACGCATTTTCAAAAATATCACAACTTTAACAAAGAGATCCATGATTAACTTTGAAAAATAATTTCAAACAATTTCTTCAAAACCTGTAACACCATCATCTCTTCATTTATGTTCCTTCCATATAAAAGCTAAAGACTAACAGTGATTAATTTTAAACAGGTTCATTATAAGAAATATTATATACATTTCATAAATAGGTGAAAACTAAAGACTAGAAGATGGAAATTATTGTAAGGAAAGAAAAAATTAAAGTAATGATGTAAAGAAACAAGGAAGTAGTTGAGGAAATAAAATACCAGATCAAAGGATGGAAACAGAACAAACCTCAGACAAAACAATTTTTTAATGTGGCTTTGAATATCCCTTTTCATGTGTTCTCTGTTAGAAAGACAGTGACAACAGCTGAATGTATTACTGCTACAGAAGGTAAAAAAGTATAATTCCAAGGCCTATAATAGATGTTATGATACAACATATAAAAATGTGATTAAAATAGTTAGTTGCGACAAAATATATAATGCTATTATAGCATTTTGAAGCTGCTTACCATTCCACCCTACCAATTCATCTCCCTGCCATGCAACCAAAATCCAACATTTGAGTTCACCTCCCATCACTCTCTGGTGCCTGAAGCCCCCCTTCTGCTCTGCTATGGAATGCAGAGCCGGTCTTTCCCCGAAGGTACACAGCCCCTCTCACAGCCATTTTCATTCATGCTTACCTCTTTTTTTCTCCACAACTGTCATACATACAACAATGTATAAATGCTACATATTTATCCATGCTGGCTATGGAACATAATCACAGTTTGATAGTGGTTGAGGAAAAAAAAGCAAGAAAAGGAGATAACGAGGCAGCTCCATCTATATAAACATTTCAGCAGGGGAGAGTAAAAAGCAGTTAAATGAGATGTACATCTTTCCTCCTTTCTGGCCAAGTTGTAAAAGCTTGCCATGGTAGTGCTGATAAAGATGATTATAGTGAGTTTTAAAATCTGCATTCAAATGCAATGCTGCCTGGAAGCTGCTGGAGGACAAGAGATTGACATCTCTTAATATCCACCAGGCTGCCCGAGGAAGCTCTCCCTTCCGAGAAAATGAGAGGTTTTTGGAAGCATGCAGCTCTTTTGCTACATTAAAAACATTTTTTCTCTGATGCTACATTTTGTTCCCACTACTAAGATGACCCAGCATATTCTGCTAAGATTACTTTGGGTAAATGTGATGGCCACAAGCACACCCAAGGGTCAGGATGTGGTTAGAGCTCTCTTGGATCTGACAGCAGCCACGAGCTTCTGCACCCTCAGACCCTGTCAGAGTGTGCAGGAATGACATGAAACTATCATTGGACAGGTAAAGGCACCGGGCCTCAGTTCAAGGAAGGGGAGAAAGGTGACTGATGCTGTCACTGCTGCCACTAGCTGAAACACTGAATAGAGGAAAAACAGAAGAAGGTAAATGATGGATGCCACTGCTGTACATCCCTGCTGAGTGCGGTCTGCCGGTATGGACCCCAGAGACAGGCTGGAGCTTCAAATGCCTCCAACAGCACCCTTCATCCTGCTGGGAAGGGTATTTAAGAAAGGTCCAGAGATCTGCTTAGCTCAGCCTCAGATTCACGTAAGGGGAATACTCTTTCATTTTAAGTGCCTTTGAAATTTGCAGGATGCTAAAGCATATTGAGATATGATGAGAAGACACTGCTACAGCCTTATAACTTTTGCCGCAGTTTATATTTGGTGATTAGAGCCTAATGAACACATGCTGCCTTCATTGACATGAGTTGCATATACTCTGGGTTCTGGAATTAGGGAGCATCTTCCTCTGAAGGAAAAGAAGAAAGTCACCAAATCACAGGAAAGCAGTCTCTGTCTCATAGTAGACGCTCAGCGTGCAACAGGCACTTCCCGAGCATCTTCCATCGTAGTTGTACAGGACAGACGAAAAAGGGATACAGAAATGAGGCGCTGGGGGAAGGCAGCAATTGGGGGAAGGAGAAGGAGGAGTGTGAAGACAGGCCCAGGGTGGAAAAAAAAAAAAAAAGGGAAAAAGAAAAAGACTGGAAGAGGTGAAGGCCATGGCACATGCGTGAGCAGACAAACGCATCCCGTAGCGCGGCCCCGGTTCGAGTGTGCGGCGGGGCGGACAATGCCGGCGCACGGTGCCCGTCGCTAACCGGGCGCGCTGGGAGCGCGGCGCGTTGGGCGCTCCCGCTCCGCTCCGGGCGCGGCGCCCGCGGCTCCCGGCCCTGCGGTGCCACCGCCCGCCGCCAGGGGGCGGCGCGCAGGCGGCGGCGTGCGGCCGCTCCGGGACTGGCGCCTCGCTGGTGCTGACGACGCGGCCCAAGCGGGAGCGGCGGCCGGAGCGGCGGCGGCGTCGTCAGTGGCGGGCTCGGTGTCTCGGCGGCTCTGCCCCTTCCCCGCCGCGCCATGCCCACCGTGGAGGAGCTCTACCGTAACTACGGCATCCTGGCGGACGCCACGGAGACGGCGAGCCAGGTGCGGCGTGGCTGCGGCCTGCAAGGCCTCGCTAGGCCTCGGGCTTGCGTAGCGCCGCCGCGGAGAGTTCCGGGACGAGACGGGGGGGGGCGGGGTGCCGTCAGAGGGGCTGCTCGCCTCGCCGCACAGCCGGCGAGCCCCCGGGGCTGCGCTCGGGGTGGGTTTCCTCAGGCCTGCGGCGGCGCGGGACGGGCGGAGATAAACATCGCGTCTGCGGCTCTGCAAGGACGGCAGCAGTTCCCGTCGCTATTGCAGCATCCGCGTCCTGGCGGCAGCTATCCTTTAAATGTGCCGTCGCCGTTATTAACTGGTTCTTAGCTAGAATCAGGCTGCTTTTTGCATGGGGGCGGAGAGTTTCGCCTGGCGAATTCAGGCCTGGAAGTCTTTGACACCAGTGGCCGTCCAGATCTGATCGAGCGTACTTGCAGATCCGGGGCCTCTGGCAGGCTGTCTTGCTAAAAGGCTTGCTGAGGGAAGGTGAAGTCTGTTATGGTTTGAAAGCTGCCTGTAGCCCTTTGGGTCTCTCTTCCTTGAGGCAAGAACGTAAGGCCGACCCTCACGACTGAAGATTTTTTCCATAACATCTTAGCAAGATCTGCCATTTGTGTATACCATTACTAAGTTATGCAAGAAAAGAGGATGACTTCGTATATTACCAATAGAAAATATTATGGTTAGTTACAGCTAGTTTTGATATTGCATTAGGCCCTCATTTTCCCAAAAGCCCCCCTGAAAAAGCAGAAGATACTTTTTTTTTCTTTCTTTCATAATGTCAATAAGTAGGAAAGTAGCTTTGCTGTATCTGTATCTAACCATGGATTTTAAACTAAACGAGAATGCTGCTCTACGAGGTCACTTAGAAGGTTCATTAAGAGAACAAATAATGTGGTGGTGGTTGGGAGCAGGAAGGTGTTGAAGATTTTTTCATTTTAATTCGAGTCCATTCACTTGGCCCTAGTGAAACAAAGCATCCTTGCAGACAGTCCATCAAAAACGTCATCTCAGAACCAAAAAGAAAGTGCAAATAAAATGTGAGGAACTACATGGAGAGGTGCAGAGTAAAACATGCTGTTACCTTGCCACTTTAGAAATGCATGGTTGATTTCACTTTGATTCTTGTGAGTAGCTTTTGTGAGGAAGGAAAGGATCTTAGGTGGAGCAAACTCCAGCATGGTTAAGAAATGCAGCCTATGACAGGGTAGATGTGTAAGAACCTCCGAGGGTAAGTATAGAATGGTGATTCCTAAAACGCTCTCCCAGCTTTGCCCCCTCCAGCTTTTGGGTTCCCAGAGCCAGAGGAAATGTCTGTAATGAGTGTAGCTTGCAGGGTTGCTCTTCAGTGAACTTTTCTGATACTTTGTTTAAGTGAATGTGCTTCTGCCACAGAGATTCTTCGGTAAAACGTTTCATTATTTTGTTTGTGAAGGAGTTACCTCTTGTCATTTCATAATGTTGCTTGATGTCTCCAGTTTTTGGATTCTGAGAAGCTGTGAGTAATTGTTCCTTGTTCCATCAGTTTTATCCCACTCAGTGCTTTATTATCTTTTAACAACTTTATGAATGTGATCTCTTACTGCAAAAAGTCATGATCACCCTGTCTCAAATAAAGAAACACTGAACATGGGCATGGGGACTACCAGAAGTATGACATCAAGAGAAGTAGTTTAAAAGACTGGAAGTATTGAGCTTGTAAAAGAGTGTTTCAGTTGAGAAAGGGGCTCAGGTGTGAGGGGTCCACGAATGGAATGAAGGTGAGAGGTTGAAAAAACTGTTAGGAAGCAGGCTGGAAGTAGAGAGGAATACAAACATTTCTTCATGACGCATTTTGAAACTTGTCACAGGGCACTATAGTGTATGAATTGAGTCAAGAACTAACCTAGAGAAGTTAATGGATGATTGGTCAATTAACAGTTATTAAAAACAAAGGTCTGGACACTATGTTACACCATTGTTACAGATGGGAAGGAAACGCACTAAACAGAAGGATCACACTGCTTCTGTAGTTGCCTGTAGTTTTTTAGAGCATTTCATGCTGCCAGGTACATGTAAAACAAACTCCTGCCTGAATTGTATTTTGCCTACATGGTAGGAGTAGTTAGCATGCAGGAACACAAATGCAAAGAGCACAGACTACTCTGTTCCGTTGCTGCATTAATGCTTTTTCATGTGTATTAAGTTTCATGGTACGTGTTCTACAAAAGAACTTGTTCTTAACGTGCAGCCTGAGAACCTGTGTCTATAATGATGTGTGTTTTCATTGCTGGTTCGTGCTGGCTCATTCCTGCCTTTGCTGCTGACTGCACTGCATTGGCCCAGCTACAGAGTAAACTGGGTGGTGATGTGATTCAGCTGAAAGGCAACTGATTCTTTCCCTGGTTATTTTTCATCCAGATCTGTATCCCACTCCAGTCCAGATTCCGGCAACAGAGTTATCAACAGTTGTACAGAGTGCTTCAGGAGCATTGGCACTAAACTTTAAAATGCAGCTTGCATTAGAGGGCATTAATGCAGTGTACTGCTTTGTAAATTAGTATCTATTTTCACTATGGGAGAACTTTCATGTGGAGTAGGGGTGATGATATATGGAGTAGTTTGTGATGATATATGTGGCTCTGGGAAATTTAATGTAAATAAGGCAAAGAAAGTGTCCTGTGCTGTCACTGTTGCTGTTCAAAGTAGGATAAGCTGTTTTAAGCATTCTTTTTCACAACCGTAGGAAAATTAAACTTAGAATTATCTTAGAATTCTGGTTTCCACTAGTATCCTAATAATGGTGACTTCTGTTTCACAAACACACAACAAAGACTTCAATTATTCTAAAGTTTCAGTCCTGTAGGCACAAAACCAGAAGCACATGTGTGATTCTAGTTGGAGCAGCTAGAGAATATTTTACTATTGCTGAAGTGTTTATTTCTGTATTTCAACTGAAGGTTTCTGTGATTTTTTTTTAAATCTAGTTTCTCTTAACAGTTCTTCTGAGCACTGTGTTTCATCTCAGATTAAGTTAACTGCCTGAATAGATGCCAGAGATTCCAGGTTAAGTGAACTACCTGAATAGATGCCAGAGATACTTTAGCACCATATATGTTAACAAAAATTTGTGATCCACTGCAGTGGCACAGTTACTGGGAAATGTGGTCTTTACTTCAAAGACAATATATGAGCATACAAAAGGCAGAAACTCCTTGAAAAGCTGGCCAAGTTCAGTGACAATGATCATATAATTTGTTGCACTAACATGATCCCAGTGTGTAAGAGCTGTTGCCCTTAGGGCCAGCAGTTGGAGTGGTGCACATTTGAACAGACAGGAGCCGGAATAACAGTAAAAGCCAGGCAACAGAGGCAAATATTACCAAATTGGCATGGTTATATCAGTCTAAGAGAAAAATGTATTCCTTTTTAAGAAGCGTGTATAATATAGTTAACTTAAATAGTTGAAGAGAACGGGAGAAAAAAGTCATTCCTTGTCTTGAGTATAACCCAGGATTTTTCCATTTATGTATTGTTCTTTCAGCATAAGGATGCTTACCAGGTGATCTTGGATGGTGTGAAAGGAGGTGCCAAGGAGAAGAGACTTGCAGCCCAGTTTATTCCTAAATTCTTCAAGCATTTTCCTGACCTAGCTGACTCAGCTATCAATGCCCAGTTGGACCTTTGCGAGGATGAAGATGTTTCTGTAAGAATAAGAACCTTGTAGCAAGTTGATACTTTGAATTTATATTTTGTTATTGTTTTCTCTTTTTGTTTAATGGACTGTGTCTTTTGGGAGGGGAGGGTTGTTCTTTGGAAAACATAAATATAATTGTATTCTTGCATTTAATTCATTGTGTGATGGTTTGGGAAGATGCATCAGTTTTCATTTATCTTTTTTTTGCTCCCACCATTGATCAAAGGAATAGCTCTGTAGAAAAAACTTACAGTTTCTTGAATAGCATTTACATGTTTTCCTGTCAAAAACCACTCTGTGGTAATTGATTTTGATAAATTCTACTGGGAGACAAAATCTTGTTTGCACCTGAGAACCACAGGGATATGATTCTGACTTAGTCTTGAAGAAGTCTTGAGATGCTTCATGCTGCTTCTGTGCTGTTGGTAGAAGCTGTACCTGTGAAGCATCTTAGTTTATGAGGTCTTAAGGGATTAGGACAGATCATTCAAGGATTTTTTTCAGTGCTGGGAACAAACCCTAGAGTTTATTCCTGCCATGTGCACAACTGTAGAACTATCCTTCCTGTTAGCAAATAAAACTCCTTAATAACACACATACTGGCCTTTATTTTGTTGATCATATGAATGATTTTGTGAACAGAGGTGCTGTTTGAATTTTATTTTTCTCCAGATCTAAGAAAAATATATTATTTTCTTCGTAAATACATCAAAATAGGGGGATTTGGGGTGTTATGTAATTAGTGGAATTTTTAAAATTTTTTAATCTCTACGTTATTGACAATTTTGACAGATCCGGCGACAAGCAATCAAGGAGTTGCCTCAGTTTGCCACTGGAGATAACCTTCCTCGGGTAGCAGACATACTGACCCAGCTTCTACAGTCAGGTAGAGACACATCCTGGCTGATCTCCTCATGGCACACCTACATATATATACAATTTGTGTTCTGTGCAACGTTTTCCATTTATTCATAATTTATCCCAGTGCTGTTCATGTCCTTCTTCTGTTCTTTTTCTCCTGCTTTCTATTTGCTGTACAGTTAGGCTGCTGCTTCTGCTGAAAGGTCACTAATTATTCTAATATAAACTGAAAATCTTTCTTTTAAATAAAACAGGTTTTTTTCATTCAAGTTCTCTGAAAGCATCTGTAGAAAAAGGCAAGGGGGGAGCCTTCCAGTTATGGACTGCAGAAAATTGCTTTCTGAAAAAGTTACTGAATTTCTGATCCAGGTTCCAGAACCTGAAAAAGCCTGAGGGAGTTTTGTTCCATACAGTGCATTTTTGGTACAAAATAAATATTTTGGGGCATGAATTCAGAATATAATATACATTTAATCTCAGTAAGTTACAGAGTGCTAAATATTAGGTGTTCAGACTTCTATTAAAACTACATGGTTAAGTCTCTGGGATTCTCAGAAGATAGGTTATGGGTTGGGTTTTTTGAGGCATGCATTTCTCCATTTAGTTTGAGAAGGAAATAGTTCCTGCCACCTAGAAATACTGTAGATTAATTAAGAGTTTAAAAATAAATAACTATTTTACATTCATTTAGTGAAGGTCAGCTTGTTTATTAAAATAACTAATATATTGATTAATAACTTTCCTTCAAGTTTTAAGGTTTAAGTTTTGGTAGGGAGACTAAAGTGACAAATAGTTGGGGTTTTTTTGCTTCCAGCTTCCATAATCATGGCTTTGAACTTCCTCAATCTAATAGTTTTTTAAAATACAGGTTATGTTGTTTTTAGCTAAATGCTGAGGACAGAATACTTCTTGTGCAGTTTTAGCAATCTTTGTTTTTCTTCTCTTACCTTTGCATTTTGAGGGTATGTATATTAATTTTTTTTTCTCTTTCCAGATGATTCTGCAGAATTCAATTTGGTTAACAATGCCTTGCTCAGTATATTTAAGATGGATGCTAAAGGTAAAGGACACATTTTTCTGTACATGGCTTTCATTAATACTTCCCAGTCTGTAGTAGGATGAGTAAAGGACCCAATTTTGTGTCTTCTTAGTACAGTGCAAAAGTGAGACCCACACTAATTGTTTGGTTTTGCAAACAATACTGAGCTTAGTAATTGTGGATCTGAATTATACAGACTAATAAAAGAGTGTGGATTTTTATGTCAAGATACACGAAAATTGTATTTATTCTTAAAAGTTAGTACAGCAGTTATTTTAAAATGTGTCATGGAATCTTAAAAGAGGAAACTTCTTTCTTCTGCATAAAAGGTCCAGGTCATAACTTCGAATATAATTTGTGTTACCCGATTTATTCTCCATTCAGGGACTTTGGGAGGTTTATTCAGTCAAATTCTTCAGGGAGAGGATATTGTGAGAGAGAGAGCCATTAAGTTCCTTTCTACAAAACTGAAAACCTTACCTGAGGAAGTGATGACAAAGGAGGTGGAAGAGTTCATATTGACTGAATCAAAGAAGGTTAGTGTCTGATTTCAGTTCAAACTCAAGTATTGTTAAACCATCTCTTATCATTGGTGTCGCTTTGGAGGGCTGTTTGAGCATTGTACAAACGCAATCTTGTACTAACCTCTTCTGATACACTCCAAAGTTTGCAGCATGTTTTGTGGTATTGTTAAAGTCATGGCTTTTCTAATTTTGTAAGAATGACTTTGATTAGAATTGGACCCAATCATTCACATTGGGAAGGGTCTTTGAGAGATTGATCCACTAAGTGAATCATGCTCAGCTGAATTCTGATCAGACTTCTTGGTGCTTTTTCCAGTTGGGTTTTGAAAACCTCTAAGGAAGAAGAGTTCCTATATACTCTGGGCAACCAGCTTCAATGTTTAATTGTCCTCAACAGAATTGGTTTTTCCTCTATCCAGTTGAAACCTCCCATTTTAGTTTTGTGTCGTTGTTTCATTCTGGCCATGTCCACCTCATCAAAGAACCTGGCTGCTATGCTTGGTGACTTGTTCTTAAGTGTTAGAAGATTAGTGTTAGTTTGCCACACCCACATACAGCTCTCTTCCCTTAGGCTGGAAAAGCCTGATTGCTTTAGGTTCTCCTCACAGGTGGTGTGCTGTAGACACAGATCAGCTTGGTGATTCGGCTTCCTAAAGCTTATCAACAACTTCTTCATACAGGAGAGCCCAACACTCGTGCAGTATTCCAGATTTGGTCAGATGAGGGTACAGCCAAGGACAGTCATCTGTCCCTTTGTTTCCCATAGTTTCTGCTCTTGTCACAGCCCGGAACACTGCTCATCACCCAAGGAATGCTGCTGTCACTTGTATTTAGCCTGCTGTCCCCAGAACCCTCAGTCTTCTCAGCAGAGCAGTTCCCCAGCCAGTCAGTCCCCTTCATGTGCTGATGCAGGGAAATTAGTTCATCCCAGGTGCAGAACTTTGCATTTGTCTTTGTGGAATTTCATGAGATTTCCATGCATTCCCTAAACTGGGAAAGATGCAAAAAGTTTTTAAAAAAACAATAAGGAGTAGATATTTGTTTAACATTTATTTTGACTGAAGCATCTGATTTTTGTTAGATAGAAGTTTGTTCTTAAATTTAAAGTTACAAAAAACTGTTTCCCTTGTACAACTTGACGACAATTGCTTTAATTTGTAGGTACAATCAATTATACTGAATGTTTTCATGTGTTCCTTCAAACTTGTGTTTTTAAATAACTAAATTCTAAATTTAAGTGCTAAATATTTGCATACTTTACCTTTTCAAATCCAGTAGGTTTGACTTGGAAGTTTTCAAACCAGCACCACAGAAATATGTTTTCTGTTTTTCTCTTAAGGTTCTGGAAGATGTGACAGGCGAGGAATTTGTTCTGTTCATGAAAATATTGTCTGGATTAAAAAGCTTACAGACAGTCAGTGGGAGGCAGCAACTGGTGGAGCTGGTAGCCGAACAGGCTGACCTGGAACAAACATTCAATCCATCAGATACGGACTGTGTGGACAGACTTCTGCAGTGCACTCGGCAGGCAGTGCCATTGTTCTCAGTACGTATTTATTTGCTTTGCTTGAGGAGTATTCAGGAAAGTTAATGGCTGGAGCTTGGCTTTGGTGTTCCCAGTGATTATGTTTGTACCACCACAAATCAGTACTTCTCCACCTTTAATCTCTAATGTATCCAAACGTTAGAAAAACATTCTTAAAGCCTCCAAATGTAAAGATAGCTTGTGGTTTTCTCTTTTCAAACTGAAGATGTTACAGTGAATTATGACAAGATTCTCACATTATCTTGTATGAATTTGATTATTTCAAGTCTAGTGCCAGGCAATTGCAGCATTTAAAAGGCCTATTCTTGGGTTGCAAGCAGTCTTTCAGCTGCTGTTGCAGACAGCCTCTGAATTTAGGCTACTTGCAAGAGAGTCTGTGTCTTAGGAGAAAGAGGGAAGTTTAATAAAGCTCTAAAGTACAGCTGTGAGGCAGGCATTTATAAGGGTGGCAGGGTGATGGGAGAAGGACATTTAGCTCTTTCAGACTCAAGAGTAATATGAATAATGTGTGACAGTTTGTTTGTGGTTTTTTTTCAGAAAAATGTTCATTCCACAAAATTTGTTACTTACTTCTGTGAGCATGTTCTGCCAAACCTCAGCTCTTTGACTACTCTAGTGGAGGGTCTTGATATCCAGTTAGAGGTAAGCCAAAGCTAAAGTATCTTTCAGATAGTGAAAAATAACTATCCTAGATAAACCCAGCTATTTTTAAAATTGCAAGCTCTTTCCTTAAGTAGTTTTCATTTCTTGGCTTGTAGGAAAAGTAGCTGCAGTAAAAGAAGTGTTTCATCTGTTGAGGCATGACTGAGCATTGCCTTTTAAAGCATGTGTTGTCTGTCCTAAGCTTTTGAAGTAAGGTAGAATAAGTAGATCAGTGTAATCATTTTTATATTACTCTCAATTTTTTTAAGCACATAGCATTTACTGAAATGATGGTTGCATAGTTTTTGCTAATTTAGCTTCCTAAGGGAGTGGCTTAATGGCTGTAATTTTGTTTACATTAATCAGTGCTGCAGTTTCAGTTAGATATCTGTGGCTCTCACTTGAAGGTGAGCAGTGCAGCAGATGTGGGAGATGAAGTTTTGTTTACTTGTTGACTAATGCTTGTTGGGATTAGACACACAAACCTGTGTTTCTCTTTACAGACAGGAAAAACAAATTAGGCATGTTCTTCCTTGTATTCCTTCCTGATGTTTGGGAGGTGTTTAGTTGTAATAGCTGTCCTCTACTGTGCCAGCCATAGTGATGTGATAATGGATTTTAGGTTGAATGTTAAGTTTGTGTACTTCCAGTTAACACACAAAAACCTGGCTGTCCTTATGTGTAGGTTTTGAAGCTTCTTGCTGAAATGAGTTCATTTTGTGGTGATATGGAAAAGCTTGAATCAAATTTGAAGAAGCTATTTGATAAATTACTGGTAAGACTAATTCAATTTTTATTCATGTAAAACACTAAGAAATTAAGTTTTCATCAAAACTAGTTATTTTTATATATTCATCTCTTTATCCTTTTTCTAAAATGGCTGTTTCAGAGATAGTCCTATCCACTGATAGAAGTTTGAACATAATTTTGCAATTTAAAGCCTTTGTAGATAGAGAGCTGTTACCTGAATGTTTTTAATCCAGTAAACTCATGTGTGTTTCTTCTTTTTAAATTTCATAATCATGAGAGACTCATGTTGATCTCATTAAACGCTGTACCTGCACTGACAGTTCTAAGCAAATTCAGCACTATTTCAGAAGCATTGGTGCAGTACACTGTTGCTTCCTGTGGTAGTACTGCCACCATAGGATTTCCTCTGAGTCAGAGGCCTCAAGTCACAGAAGGATAGGCAAACCACCTGCACCAGGACATTATTCAGTAGTTCATCACATTCATACAGAGATGGGGGATACTTTTCAAACTGTCAGCACAGATAAACCGTCCAGTTCAAACACTGCAAATGAGCAGTCAATCAACATAAATGTGTCTCATGCATTTGTTTTCCTTTCTGTTCTTCAGGAGTATATGCCCCTTCCTCCAGAGGAAGCAGAAAATGGGGAAAATGCTGGCAATGAAGAGCCCAAGTTGCAATTCAGTTATGTGGAGTGTTTACTGTATAGCTTCCATCAGCTGGGTCGCAAACTTCCAGACTTCCTCACAGCCAAGCTGAATGCAGAGAAATTGAAAGACTTCAAAATCAGGTAATGATTTAGAGGCAAGTGTTAATGTTCTGTTACAAAGTGTTAGTGGAGTTCCCCAGGGCTCAGTACTGGGGCCTGTCCTGTTTAGCATCTTCATCAATGGTTTGAATGAGGAGATTCGGCTGTATCCCCAGTAAGTTTGTGGGCAACGCCAAGTTATGTGGGAGTGTTGATCAGCTGAAGGGTATGAAGGCTCTGCAGAGGGGTTTGGACAGGCTGAATCCATGGGCTGAGCTCAACTGCATGAAATTTAATAAGGTGGAGTGCTGGGTCCTGCAGCTGGGTCACAGCAACCTGCAGCCTTGGAGCGGAGTGGCTTGAGAGCATATCAGCAGAAAGGGGCTTGGGGGTGCTGGTTGACTGCCAGCTGGGTATGAACCAGCAGTGTGCCCAGGTGGCCAAGAAGGCCAATGGCATCCAGGCCTGTATCAAGAATAATGTGGCCAGCAGTACCAGGACAGTGATTGTCCCCCTGTACTCAGCACTGGTGAGGCCTCACATCGAGTGCTGTATCCAGTTTTGGGACCTTCACTTCAGAAGGGACACTGAGGTGCTGGAGTGTGTCCAGAGAAGGGCAGTGGAGCTGGGGAAGGAGTCTGTAGCCCAAGTCTGATGAGGAGTGGCTGAGGGAGTAGGGGGCATTTAGTCTGGTGAAAAGGAGGCTGAGGGGGACCTCATTGCCCTCTACAACTGCCTGACTGAAGATTGTAGTGAGGTGGGGATCAGTCTCTTCTGCCATGTCTCAAGTGAAAGGACGAGGAAATGACCTTAAGTTGCACCAGGAAAGGGTCACATTAGATACTAGAAAAAAAACAATTTACTGAAAGAGTGGTTGGGCACTGGAATTAAGTTGCCCCAGGGAGGTAGTGGAATCACTGTCTCAGGAAGTATTCAACAGGCGTCTGGTGTGGCACTTGGGGGTGTGGTTTAGGTGTGACAGTTGGACTAGATGATCCTGAAGGTGTCTTCTAACCTTTATGATTCTCTGACTCTATGAAAGTGTGAATTATTGTCTGGATGCTAAAGAAGTACAAATCAGATTGATGGAAGGCTTATTTTGAGCATTTTTCCTAAAGGGGAAGAAACAGGATTACACCTTTCCTTTGCTTATGCTTTTATTTCTACAGGGCTATGTAAATGTTACTAAGAGGTTGCTTTTAAATGTTTTAGGCTACAGTATTTTGCTCGAGGGTTGCAGGTGTATATTCGACAGCTTCGTCTGGCACTTCAAGGGAAAACAGGAGAAGCTTTGAAAACAGAGGAGGTAAGAATTGTTTGGGAATCCTGATTTTTCTAATTGAGCTTACTGAAAGAACCATTGACACATTAATAGGCTGCAGTCAGTTTTAAGCATGCAAATAGATTAAGGGAATAATACTACTAACATTATTGCAAGGGCACATTACCTTATGCTACATTTTGCAAGTGAAGATGAGCTTCTAGTTTCGACTGTTAGCTGCTCTCTGCAGCCACACGTATTTGGTTTAATTGTGCTCTGTGCTTTGTTTTGAAGGGGAAATTGTCATGTGTTGAGCAAAAAAGAAAAAACCCAGTGGGAGCTACACTGGAATATTAAAAGCAACTAGTTAGTGTAAAACTGCAAGAACCTTAAAAGCAGCTGTGATGAAAACTCAGAACTGTACACTCCTTTCACTATCACTGTTACTATAGCAATTCACTAGGAAGAGCAGTCAGTTTAATGTTATGACTTCATGAAATGAGGTTAGCATAAAGCTACTAGATGCTCAGCAGTGTGTATTGTTTTTTACAGAACAAGATTAAAGTGGTTGCCTTGAAAATAACCAATAACATTAATGTTTTAATCAAGGTAAGTCCGCACATTATGAAGGAGTAAATTCCCACAGCAGAGTTAACCTCTGCCAAAGAAAGGAATAGATTTGAACCAAGTTGTATTGTGTTAGTTGGTGGCAGCCAGCCCAAGAGTTGGTGCTGCATTACTGTTCCTGAAGAAAGGTGGACCTTGCTGATCCTGCAAGCAGCTCAGCTTTTGCTGCTACTGCTCTTGAGATAGGGTGTGGACACCCTTTCTTGCAGCACTGGTTGCCCCCAGGAAAAGACCACCTTGCTTCTTTAGGGGTCTCTGGATTTCCTTGTCATTTCCCTTTCCTGCAGTGTCAGTGAGGAATAAGGAATAGTTCAAAGAAGTGCAAGGAGATGTAAAGGAGGGAGGAGGCAAAGCAAGCTTCTATGCAGAACCTGTTTCTCCAAAAAGTGTAGAAGAGATGGGCTGCAAGAAAGAGACTTTCATCTGGAACCCATGAAACCATTCTGATTTCTTCTAGCCCCCTTTTCCTCTCTTTCTTCACTCTTACTTTCACTCACCACAATAAACCAAAAACTTGGCCCACCATATTGAGAAGCCTATCTTGTACCATCATAGGGATATCAGATGTCTTCCTGCAGGAGCCACTGTAGTTCATTGTAATAAGCTTGATGTGCACAGGGAAGGACACAGCCTGTCCTTTCTCTGTAGATGCCCCATTCCTTGAAACATTCAAGGCTGGATTGGATGGGAGTCTGAGCAACATGATCTAGTGGAAGATGTCCCTGCTTATTGCAGGGTCATTGAAGTAGATGGTATTTAAACATCTCTTCCAAACCAAACTAGTCTATGATTCTGTATTTGGTCAGTGTAAGACTATTCTGCTAATATAAATTTTACTTGAATTTCCTAGTAAAGGCAGCTGGATAAGGCAGTAAGCTACTGCCTTCTCTCTCTGCCATGGGACTAAAGGATTCAAAATTACTGGAAAGCAGTGGTTATTCTGGAGTCTCCATAAGCAGCTAAAATTTTAAAACAGGAAATCAACAGGAATTTAACTGTAGAATAAACTGCCCAATTTTGCCTCCATAGGATCTCTTCCACATTCCTCCTTCTTACAAAAGTACAGTTACACTGTCCTGGAAACCAGTACAGAAGGCAGATGCAAGGTAAGAGTTCTTCTTGAAAAGAAGACAGCGGGGTTTATTTTGTAAACGGTAAAAACTAGCCTTCCAAGCTGTATCTGTACAATACAGACAGCACGTGAGCTAAAAGTTCCACATGAAAAATAACACCCATCCTGCGGCTGTAGAGAGATGATCTTAGTCTTGCTTTAGGGATATTAAAGACTGAATCAACTGGAGACTCGCTTACTTCTCTTTTGAGGTATTATTATTCAGGGCATCATCACTGGCTGCTGCTGGCTTCCAGTGGTTAATCTTTGTGGCTGAACTATTATTACTGTACTTGTCACCACAGGGGTGTAATGGTATGTTTTTGTTTTCTTCTGTCAGTCAAAAAAGAGCAAGTGAAGATACAACCTCAAGTTCACCCCCAAAGAAAGCTTCAGCAGGACCAAAAAGGGATGCCAGGCAAATATATAATCCTCCCAGTGGAAAATACAGCAGTAATCTGGGTAGTTTTTCTTACGGTAAGTTAGGCAGCTTGGAAAAACTTTGTCTAGTGACAGTTGTGTCTTGGGGTGGGGCAAATAAATACTGTGTTCTTGGAAGATCAAATTGTACTGTCATGAATTTTTTCTTGTGATGGTCTCTTCCTAGCTGTTAATCTATTGCAGTGTTTGAGTGTTACCAGACTATGACTTAATGTCATTTGCAAGTTAGTTTTAGTAGTGTTTTAATACCTAGAGTGAGTAATTGAACTATTGTGTTCTCTGTTATGACACACAGTGCACCAATTTCCCATTGGACAGGCCAGTTGCAGCAAGTGGCAGAGCTGGGTCACCTCCTGTCATACAACTGGACCTGTGCTGCATTCCTATTACAGCCACTGCTGATGTTGCAGACCTGATCCAGAAGTTCTGGGAATTGGCCAGGTTCACTGTGCATGTCCTCGTGCTCCCAGTCACACTGAATCTGCTTTTCTGCGTCATATTTTTGGGTGAAGCACAAGAGCAGTTGCAGACTGGATGAGTAGCAATGGCAGCAGCCCATTCCTGTCTTCCCTGTAGGCCCATTGGTCCTACCTCTGGCAAGTAGAGTCTGCTATGACAAATTGTCACCCACACCCACGGGTTGAAAAACTAATAGAAAGCATTGGCAGATATATAAAGCAAAGAGAAAACATCACCTGCAAATTTCTTATTCTAGACTTCGGGTGATGTACCTGTGTCGTTTAAGATAAGCTTGTAATCCTGCAGGTCTGAAGATTGGGAAGCTTTCAACCAGATATGTTTTATTGCTTGCTACTGTTTCTTGTTAGTGAGATGCTTCAGCCTTGTCAGTCAACTTCTGATTTCTGCAGCCTTTAAAACAAGCATGCAGTTCTCTCTGTAGATTAGTATAACCTGTATTTTAAGACTGTACATGAAGAGAAATCATGAAAGGAGAATGAGGGTTTGGTACGTTTTCAAACAATCCAAGGAAAGTATATAAACTATCAGGATTTGTGTTGTTGGGGATTTGTTTGGTGTGACCAGATTTGTTCTTAACAAAGAGAAAGGAAAAACTTTCTGCAGTATACAAATAGTTTGTGTGGTAGCTAAGATTTGTAATTGAATGGAGTGAAGGTATCAGCCCCAGAAAAAAGAGTAATATGCTGGTGATAACTTAAGGTTAAGGATAGAAAAGGACAAATAGAATGGCAAAGTTGTGATTTTCCATCAGTTTATAAAATCACTAGTAGCAAGTCAGACTGACACCTCAAGATTAATAGTGTTATTGAACAGAAGGAAGAGGAAGGCAGCCAGTTTTCAATTCTGTGGTGATGGATTGGCCCAAATATAGTCCTGAATTACAGGTACAGTTATGTATCACAGTATTAGTATGCAGAAAGACTGCACTTAATTTAGACAGGCTCATTCTCCTGACCTCCTTTTACAATTAATGGGGTCCATTTTCCATCAAAACATAACTCAGCAATCTCATGGTCCATAAGCAGGCATAGCCTCAGAGACTGAAGTTACCCTGCAATACTTTCAGATCCTGCTATTCAGTTTGGATCTGTATACAGCATAAAACCTGCCTGAAAAATTGCAATTCCTTTTTCAGAGCAAAGAGGCGGTTTCCGGGGTGGACGAGGAAGAGGCTGGGGAGGACGTGGCAATCGTAGCCGAGGAAGAATCTACTGAGAAGACTGCTAAATCTTCCATGCCCGTGAAGGGCTAAAGTGAAAGTGCTACTCAGCAAGTTTGCTTGGAGCGTTGTTTTCTTCAAGGACTGCCTTCCACTGAGACTGACTTAAATGTTCTTTTTACCTTTGTATGTATGATCTACTTTTCTAACGGACTACAACTTGTCCATAGTGAAACTACAACTGTATTTTTGGATGCTTACAGTCAGCAGTTTTGGGTTCTTACTTATGAAGTGTCTTCAGGATTCAAAATTGGAAAAGAGCATAGATGTTTCATCAAAAGCTGCATCTTGACAGTTTGTATATTAACCTAAAAGTCAGCTACTGCATAACTGAAACTATATAATTGAGTTTATGTATTAAGTAATGGACAGGAAAGGCATGACAACAGAGATATGTGTTAGATAAGCTTAGCAGCTGAAGTAATCCTTTCCTCATCTGTAACCATATTTTGCAATATGTGGAGAAGAGTACCATTGTTAAATTTGCTTTGATTTACTTTCTTTAATTGAATTGAATGAAATACATGCTGTTTTTTTTAAAGTTTGCAACATGGCTGGAAATCTGTTTTGCTTGTAGCATGAAGCAATCTTCTTACTTAGAGATGTGGAGAACGTGGCGTTTTTTGGTTTGCACATCTTACTCTTCTCTGTGCATTGTAATACAAAAGTGATGTTTTGAAAATTAATTTTTAATGTTTAATATTAATATGTGCATATAGTTATGCCGTGAAATCTCAGTAAATGAATAGCATAAAAAACCAAAACAATAAATGATTAATTATTTCAGGAATGGGTAAAGACTGATGCAGTGATTTAGCTTCATAAGCTGGAGCTCAACCATAGGAGTTTCTGGCTCTTTTCTGTTTTTTGCAGATTTCTGGATTAGTTGGCACTTGAGGGTGGGTTGGTTGGTTGGTTTTCCTTGTTTTGTGATTTTTTTTGTGTGTGTGTTTTGGTTCTTTTTTTAACCAATAATTGCATTTAGAAGTATATAAATAAAATTGTATTTTGGGTAACATTGAAAAATTCCAGCTATGTAGTTCGATTCAGGTGGAAAAGTCAACAATTCCATGCTATTTTTTTCCATAGCAACTTGAAATTTTTATTTACTGGTGTGCACCCAGAAAATACAATGTAAGAGCACAATGCTTTTTTTTATTCTCATCACTCAAAATTTTAACTTCTCAGGTCATTCAACATTGTAAAGGAATTAGCATATAATAAAAAGAAGTCAAGACAGGAAAAGAATTTTAATTAAGTGTTCCAGAGCATGTTGATGTAAAATACCTTAGGCTTTAGAAGAGTGAATGATACTTCTTATCCTCCTTTTTTTTTGTCCAGCAATATCCACAGAAGGTGATGTCTCCCCATCCTAGTTCCATTTGTATTTGCTTGTGAATCTGACTCAGGTGTTTTCATTAACACTCTTTGATATTTATCACTACAATCAGAAGGCCAGAATACCAAAATTATGTCAACGTTAGAAACATTGTTGATGATGCTAAATTCAAAGTCTGGTTTTGCTTAACTCTGGAACAGTACGTAGGAAACTTTGGACATTCCAGGACATGTGAGCTGACCTTGTATTTCTCACTACATGCCAGCTGCTATACTCTGATTTGGCGTTAAAACCATTGAACTTGGCTAAAAGCTTTGAAGGAGAAATTTGTGAGGTCAAAATAGGCACTAGATATGTAGTAAGCTTCTATTGGGAGGAAAAAGAAAGGAAAAAGAAGAGACATTTTGCACTTGCAGCTATAATTGGTATTTTGAGGGGATTTAATAATGTAATCCCAAAGCCTAAACATAGCTTGTATTTAGACTAGGAGCTAGGTACTAGCAGCTTATTTTCTCACTGAATTTTGAGTGAGTTTTCTTTGTGTGACTCCTGTATTTCAGAGGTGATGTGCAAAGTTCTTGTGGCCTCAGAAGTAGTTAGATTATTTTCCCCCAGTTTCCTAATTTTAACACAGTGAGTTCTTGTGGAAACACCTGTTTACCATCTTGTTGAATTGTAAATGTTCCCTTACAGCTTTGGAATAAATTCATTTTGTAATTTTGTTTGGCTCATTGTTTCACAGTTTCTCTGCAGCATTGTGTCACCTTAGTAAAAGAGGTTCTGTGGTACCTTTTTGTTGTAGTTGACTTACTCTTTAGATTGCTGTAGATACAGAAAGCTGTTTGCCACTAAGTAATGGATCATAGTTAATGCAGTCTTATTATTTCAAGTTTAAGTAATTCAAGTGCAGTCATTTAAAATGCAGAATTTTGAGGGAGAATTTAAATATTCAGCAAAAGCTGCATGTTTCACATCTTACTTGGGACTTCAGTGAAAAGGAGTCAGTCATTGTCTTACTCAACCTCTTCGATGTTGACAGTGTGATACAGCTTGTTAGTACCTTATGAGAGGAAAGCTCGTGTGTTTACAAACAATTTGATGGGAGAAGGTGTGGGTGTTAAGGTCTTTGAAATGGGTCTTAATGTCTCTACTAACTCTGGGTAGCTGGTTTGTTGCAGAGCCCAGACAGCTTGGCTCCTGAAACAGACGGGTCGGCCCAAGCCTGAACTTCTGAGCTTTGGGGTAAAATAGTAGATTCAAGGGGGAGAATATGGGGTAGGCGGTTCGGGAAGGCTGTACCTTCCTAGTGCCTCAGCCAGTGGGGAAAGGAAGAGGGCAACATGCGGCCGGGAGTTTGGGATAAAAGGAGGCTGCGCCCTCCCAAACCTCCAAAGAGAAAAGCCCGCGGGTGGACTCTCCCTTTGTTCGAATAAAGCTGCAGGACTCCTTTGTCTCGGACATAAACCTCTGGCGTTTGTGGGTTTTCCTGACACGTTAGAGCAAGAGCTACTTGGAAGGGCAGCCTGGGTTTTTTTGTGGAATCTGTAATATGCCTGATTTGAAAACTCTGGCAGTAGTAAGGCACTATCATACTTGTGCGGGTATTTTCTCTAGGCTGATAGAAACCAAATCCCTTGAACCACTGACAGACACATCATTTGTACACTTGTTTCTACTTAATGAGTTTGAGTTGCGGGCGAATGTTGCTGTTAAATAGGCTCTGGGAAGTCTGGTGTTCCGAAGAAGCAGGACTGCAGAAAGAGCGAACAGAACAAAATTTAAACGTGGCAGTTTTTAGATTTCTCTCGGGACTGGGGAAACAGGCTCTCGCTGCTGGGTTGGTATTTACTGTTAACTAGAACAGGAAAGAGAAAGTTCAGGTTTTGCTGGGTAACTGAAGAGCATTAGAAGGCAAAAGGCGCGATGTGTCCTTCGGAGCCCTCTTCGCCCAGCTCCTGGGAGGGCTGGCATTAACTGTATGCATGGCTGCAGGTACGGCTTGGTTTGCGCCAGGTGCAAAGTCATTCTCTCGAGCTGTCGTGGCAAATGTTCTAGTATGCCCTAGACAAAAATTACCTCTTATATCGAAGCGTTCAGCGTGTCGCCACACGGCGCTTGGTGGCATTTAACGCCGGTTTTGTGCTCGGGGCGGCGGCTCCGCCGTTGCCGATGGCCGGATCCGGCTCCCCGCGCGGGGCAGTCTATGCCGGTGCTGTAACGGTGCTCCAGGCCCGCACCCCTGCTGCTGTGCTGCCCCTCGGCCCGGGGCTGCTACGGGACTGAGAGCGCTCCAGCCGGGGCTCCCGGCACCGCCTCAGGCACCGACCCAGGCCCGCCCCCGCCCCGCCCCGCCGCCCGGAGCGGCCGTACCGGCCCGAGCGCGCGGCGCCGCCCGCTCCCAAAATGGCGGTGGCGGCCGTTCCGCTTCCGGGGGGTGCGAGCAGGCCGGGATTGGGGAAGATGGCGGCGGCTGGAGCGTCCGGGCGGGCCGGACTGGGGCGGGCATGGGTCTTGTCCGGCTGGGCTCTGGGCCTGTGCTCGCTGCTGGCCTCGGGGACGCGGCCCGCCGCTGCTACCACCCACTGGGTGGTCACCGAGGACGGGAAGATCCAGCAGCAGGTGAGCGGCCCGGGGGACTTGGGGCGCTGCCCACCCGGCTGCGGGGGCACGGAGAGCCCCTGTCCGCGCCGCCGCTCACCCGTAGCCCCGGTGTGCCCCGAGCTGTGCGGCGCGGGGCACGGGACTCCTCGGCCCGGTGCGAAGCCCTGCCCATTCCCGCAGCCGGGCGGCGGTGCCGGTTGCTCCCGCGGCCCCGGCACGGGGGTCTCCCGCGGCGAGCTGGCGTCGCTCGTGAGACGTGGCTTGAATCCGCCGGAGCCCCGGGGCGAGGCAACGGGGAGGGGCGGTCGGTGGGCCGGGGTAATCTGAGGATGGATTTCGGCTGGAACCGTTTTCGGAGCAGCGGCGGTTCCCTGCCTAGGGGCCGCCCCCGGGGAGCCTCCGGCACGAGGCCGGGTCCCGTTTTGGTGGCGAAAGCAGCGGCACCGCGACCCCGGGCCGCTGCCGCGACCTCCCGCGCCGCCGGCCCCGGGCACCCCCGGGCTTCTCGCCGGGGGGACGAGTTGTCAGTGAGTTCGCGATTTTTCACATCCAGCCGCACCCGACCCGGCCGCTTTTCCTTCCTGCTGGAAGTAGGAAAGAGAAACGGTGGCGTGTGTGCTCGGTGCAGGATCACACGCACGCCCTGTGCGGCAGTAATCTCGTGGGTTTAGTCAAAATGTCTTGCTTTGATAGTGGGCTGTGCCTCACGTTCACTAAGCCGCTTGAAAGAGTCGATCCATATTTCATGTTTAGGCTTTTTCTTAGTTGCTTGCCTTCCTCTTTGTTGTAAAGCACTAGAGCTTCACTAGCTAGTGAAGCTAGTGCAAGCAGCACTAGAAATTCACTTTAGTGTCAGATCTGATCGTTTCCCTCTGGAGTGGAAGAGTTGATCAGTGTAGCAAACAATGTGGCCTTCCCTCTGTGCACAAGAGTGGAGACATGAATGTCCATCATCATCTTCCATTTGTGAGGATTTTTAGTTGGGTTTTCCTGTCAAAATGCATTGAGGTCCTTAGACAGGCGGAATAGACTTTTGTCTGCAGGAAACTCCTGCTGTCTTTATGGTTCTCGGGCACTTTGGCTGTCTGGGTGGATCCAGGCACTCTAACGCCCTCATTAATAATAAATTATTGAATGACAACACTTCCAGTGCTATCTCATCTCCTTTCCCTGCTTAACGTAATGGGGAAGTGGTGCAAGTATATGACAGTGGTCTGGAAGCATCTGTGTGTGTATACTGATTGTATATTTTAAAATTTGGGTGAGGTGTTGATTTTGATTATTGCATGAAAACCAGCTGTGACTTGGAAAAATCCAATTAGATAAGATGGCTTGAAAATCTTATTAGCTAAATTCATTACTGATTTTAAGGAATGGCATTTCATGATGTCAGCTAACTGATGGTGCAGGTAGAAGCTTCCACTGTACCATTGCTGTGCAGTAGGCTTTTCTATTACCGTTCCAAATGCTTTGTAAGCAGGGGCATTCCCATGTTCCCTCTGTCAAGTTCTCAAAGCCTGTAGGTGAGGTGATAAAACAGTATCTGTGGAATAACTTCTCTTATTTGCATGGTCTAAGTTAATTCACCCATTTCCAGCAAGGAAATTCCAGTTATAAATATGTTATTACTTGGAACTTGAGGAGCTAGATTCATCAGTACCTGGAACATAGTGCTGCGAATTGTCCAGTGAGTTTTTTGTAATTAGATGCATTTTGGTGTCTGTTACTGTCATCTCCCTGGCTCTCATGAAAATGATACTTAAATTTGTGGTTATTGCCATTGCCAACTCTGCATGGCACCTCTGAGTTTCATTTTTTCCATTTACTTGTGTTTTGGGGAATCAGGGGACAAGTTCTTTTGTGAACTTCAATGTTGTTTTAAGTGCCAGAATGTAGTTAGTAGTGGTTCAGTAGTTAACAGCAAAAGTAACAGACAATCTTCACCTGTCCAGCAACAGGCTGGAATTGTTGTTGTCCCACTCTGCACTGCACTGGTGCAGTCACACCTTGAGTTTGGGTGCCTCAGGACAAGGGCATGGAACTGTTAGACTGTGTGCCCTCCCAGAGGAGACCAGCCAAGAGGATGGAAGCTCTCAAGGGTAAGACTTACGAGAAGCAGCTGAGGTCACTCAGCTCATTCAGCTTAGTTCTGAGGCGACCTCATCCAAGCCTACAACTTCCTCAAGTGAAGCAGTGGCAGGGCAGGTGCTGATCTCCTCTCTCTGGTGACTAGTGAGAGGACACGAGGAAATGGAATGAAGCTGTGCCAGGGAAAGTTCAGACTGGACATTAGGAAAAGGTTCTTCACAGAGAGGGTGGTCAGTCACTGGAACAGGCTCCCCAGTGAAGTGATCACAGCACCAAACGTGTCAGAGTTCAAGCAGCATCTGGGCAGCACTCGGAGGATTTACGAGTGATTTATCAGTTCATTGGTAGAACCACAATATTTAAGCTCTCCTCCTCTTAAGACCGAGAACTTATTACCAGGACAAAAGCCTCAAACTTCCCTGCAGAGCATCCCTTTGCTTTAATTTTTCGGAATATTCTTCATTAAGTTGTTACATATCATGAGAACTCATGGGTCCATTCCAACTTGAGATACTCTGTGATTCATTGGCAATGGGAACCTCTGCATATTATGTGCTCCAGGGCCCTCACCACCTCAAATGGACTTTGCTGGCCCTCAAAGTGAGGACAGAAACCTGAAGCAGGTGCCTTCACATGGGTGCCTGGTGGAGGGGCATGATCAAGCCCCTTGCCGGGTTGGCTCCAGCCTTGCTGCTGCAGCCCAGGGTGCAGCTGGCTGCCTCAGCTGCAAGGGCACACTGCTGCCTCACCACCAACTTTCTCCCCACCAGAGCCCAAACACTATTTCTGGAAGTTGTTTTTCATTCAGTCCCTGCCTTTCCTGCTGCATGGGGCTCTTTCATCCTATGGGCTTGTGGTTGCTGTTGACTTGACGAGATAGGTCCCTGTCAGCCCAATTCTCCATCACCTTGCCTTGCTGCAGCCCTGCAATGGCCACCCCACCCTACATTTGCAGAGGACACCAAGCTTGTGGTTCTTTTTTATTGCTGTCAGTACTAAGGAGCCATGTTAGTAACAACTGGTATTGATCCCTGAGGGATGTTGCTGGTGGTCAGCCATTGCTGGACCTTGCACTTCTTGTTGCAAAGCTTCCAGCACAGCAGTCTCTGACTGGAAGTGGCTGCTGGTGGCAAAGAGTGGTGATATTAATTAGCATTTGTATTATTTAATTTTGGAAATATTAGCATTCTTAACCTCTGAAACACGTCTTCAAAGATTACCAGCTTTTTAGAGAGGTACAGGCTTGGTCTTCACTTGGACTACCTCAGTTTATCTGAATGAAGCCTGTATAATTAAGATGTAGGCAAAACTTATTGACAGTAAGACCCAGACATTCCCACTGCTAAATGAGCCACTATCTGTGGATATGCAGATGAGCACTGGTGACAGCTGAGTTCTTGTAGCTTTGAGTTTGCTACTGTGAGCTTTGTTTTCCTTGTTACCAAAGTACACTGTGGATGAGGAGCTGACAGCAGGAGTCACAGGTCCTGACCTATATACAAAATATAGTTGCTGGAGTGTGTTTGAGGGAAGAAAGGTGAGATTATTTTATGTTATTGACCTAAAATCTCTCTTAGCTGTTTCTCCTTACAGTGCAGCAAGGGTGTAAGTATTTAATAGGAGACTACATTCAAGTGAGGTTGACTTTTCTGTGACATAAGACCACAGGTATACCCTGGCTCGGACTTGAGTTCCTAGTGGTGCAACAACCTGGCAGCAGTGGCAAAATTAACACAGTCTGAACAATTTTCCGTGTATCAGCAAGATCTCATCTGGTAAACAGGAGTACTTGCCAAGTAGGCACTGTTGTTCAAGTTTCTAGTGAGCATTTCTAAATGACAAAACAAATTACTAGCAGGGCATATAATACTTCAAAGTCTCAGCCATCAAGAAAAAAGCCATCAAGCTGTATCTGTTGCTCTAGTAGCTGGTTTTCAGATCAAAGACATTGTTCTCTGGATCAGTTCATGTTCTTCTTTTAGTCTCAGTCTGCCTTTAAATGCGTGCTCTTGCAAGGCCAGGGACTGAGTAATTGTCTCTCTTTAATGAGATTATATCTGCTCAGTGCACATGTTTATAAGCCTTTTCATTTCACAATTCACAGTATAAAGTTCAGGCTAATATATAACTGATTTTAGACAGTGCTTGTCTGCCAGTGGGGAAGCTAGTTACTCTACAGAAATACTGGTGTACCTCTAGAGAAGAGAGAAACTTGGCATAAAGAGAGGACAGACAATTGTCAGATTAAGTGCAATGCAGGATACAGTCTCAGTAGTCATTCATGGCTTTAATGGTGGGGAGCAACTGCTACCATGGCTCAGAGACCTGACATACCAGAGCTGAGGTAGGGTGTTTCTAGAGATCCCGTGATGGAGGTGATTAAAGCTGAGCAAGCTGGTGGGGACTCAAAGGACTGCCTTTATGTGGACTGCTATAAACACTGAAAAAGTTAAGTCAGAGTAATTAAGCCTAAAGAAGCACAAAAACTTTCCAAGCAGATGGTCCAAAGCAGGATTGGGAAAGTGTTGTCAGGAGCAAAGAGCCTCTGGCAAGGAATCTGAGTTGGCAAAAAGTTACTTTGGTTTTAATGTGTTGTCATGTGTTTTGAAGTTCATGAAAGATGATCTGGAGAGTGGGAGAGCAATGCTGGCTAGCTTGTTTGGGACTAAGACAACCAGCTGCTCAATGAATGTGACATCTGAATTTCCTGCAGTGCTGAGGTGTGCTTAATTCTGGCTTAGTGCAGTCGAGAGGGGAGACAGTACCTGCCAGTTGTTCATTTGGTTGCAGATTTGAGGTGCGAGTGTACCTCAAGCAGCAGCAAGGCAAGTTGATTCATGGATGGCTTTAGAGTTAGTTGATGCATTACTCTGTCACCTGAGTGCACATTTTATGGTGACAGGTTGAGATGAGAGCAGTGGTCCATACGCTCAAGAATACAGGAAAGGCAGCCATCCAAACCCAAGGAAAGCTGAGATTCTAATGCGGCCAAATAAAAAGCTATTTGCTGCTTGCAAAAGCATCTTCTGTGATACATTAAGCAATCACTCAGTCCTGTCTTGAAAATGGCAGGTGGATGTTTGCATTGCTCTTACTCTAAAGATTAGTTTGCTTGGTTGTATGAACCCTTTCTTGACTGAATTTCTTATCCTTCCAAGTCTATTGTGTGCTAAACAAAACAGAACAAAAAAAACCCCAAGGAAACAAAAAAAAACCACACAAAAAAAATTGTTCATTTTTACTGAAGTGTGTAAGGTGGTAGCATGCCTTCCCCAAAACAGTTGTCAGTGCCTCTTTATGAGGGTGTGCAAAGACGCCTGGATTGGTTGGTTTGAGTGTTCTGTAGTTCATTAGATGTTATCCAACCCTAGGGTGATGAGCTGAAGCAGGGTGGTTCTAAGGCAGAGGTCAGCTTTTCCTCAAGAAAAGGAGAACTTACTCTGGTTTAGAACTTCTCTCTTGATCACCAGAGGACCATAGGCGTTCATGTGGTATGAAAAATCATAGTTTAAAAAAAAAAAGTCTAAATTTTCTGCCTTTACATAAGTGTACAAGAAATTTTTGAATCTGAACGTTTTGTATAGTGAGTGCTGAGTTGCTTTAACATCCTCGTCGCAGGTGGGGATTTAGAATTGCACTTCACCAGCACTGCCTGCTCCCAGGGGAGCACAGCCTGTGTATTTCTGTGTCTCTGTGAACATCGTGACTGTATCCGAATTGATAAAAATAGACCTTGTGGTAGCCTGTATGTGGCATCAGAAATGCAAATGTTTCATTCAGTGGAGCGGTGGTGGAGAAGTAACTTCCACTGTTCTCAACTCAGCAGTCAGAGATTTGCATCTGAGGTGAAGGAGCTAAGAGGCAGATTCAAAGGGCTGCTGAGATGCAGCTGTGGGTGGCCATGCCCTCACACCTGCCACAGTCCAGCAGGTAATCTTATGCCAGGTTTTGACTGCTGACAGAAAAGCTTTAGTGCAAAGGTGTCTGGATTTAGCTGAGCATGGTAATACATGCTGAGGTGGTTCAGAATGTAAGTCCAGAATGCTCAGACCACCTGTAGGCATGTCCTGCTCATTCCTCAGTTCCTGGTGTTTTCATACAGCCTTTGTCTTCTGGACACAGTGTGTTCCCAGGTCCCATTTCTCTTAGGATCCTCACACTTCGATTTCCTGGCCTCTCATCCTGTTTCTGTCACCTTTCAAATAAGGGTTGGACAACCTGAAAAGATGATACAAATCAACTGTTCAAAACTGGTTATTCTGTGGTGAAAGCTATGCTTGGTGCCTGGAATGCCTTCCCTGCCTTCCCTTTGAGCTTCACAGCTGAAGGGTAGCCTTGGAAGTGGCTCAAGCACACCCTTGCATGAAGACCCCACCAAAGCCCAAAAGAGCAAAGTCAGCAAGGCTCTGAAACACGCTGTTATTTCATGCCTGCTTTAAAAATACACCACTGGATAAAGTAATTTCCCTCAAAGTTTAACAGAAAAAAAATAATGGGTTTTCTGTTGTTCATTTGCTGAAGAAATTACTGCTCAGGGTTAATCTTTTTTAGATATCTTGTAAGTCTAGTTATTAGTCTTCCTGTCTGCATTTTCAATATTAGAACACTTGAAATTTTTAGGATTTGGCAATGAGCAGACATCAAGAACCAGTCTGCCTTTATGAAAAAAGTACTTGTTCATTACAGGTGTATATCCGAATGATCTCTCCATCTCTTGTTTTGATTCAACTGAGAGTATGGCTACTGAAGAATATAAACCTTACCTAGAATATACAGGTTGGAAATTTATACCCTTAAGTATGACCAGCAACACACTGGACACATGGTGTTCCAAGTAAAGTCTTGTTTTCCTTTGATGTATTTAGATCTGTTATCTACAATATTCATAACTCGTGTGATCTCTGTTGAGCATAGCTATTCAGTAATACTGCAACTTTGTTGGGTTTTATTTCTGAAGTGCTACAAGTGTTTAAAATTTGTTTTCACTGTAGCACAGCTAGTAGTAATAATAGCAAAATATCTAGTGCTGTTTGCTAACAGCAGGTTCTGCAGCAGTAAGCTTTTAAATGGCTCAATACTTAAAAAAACCTCATTTCAACATCATTTTTCTGCCTGAATTTTTCAGTGACATCGCTTGAAACAAGTATCTTCTGACGCTGCCTACTCATCATTTGGATGAATCAAAGAATTTATTTTTCAGTTTTGTAGCTTGTCTTGCACTGAAACCTGTGCAGATTTTTTTGCAGCTTCCTCAGAAATGGCATGTAGTGTCATGTTGGAGTGTAAAGTATCTCAAAACAGCGAGAATATACAAAAAGACAAGCACCAGTTTTCAGATCCTTGGCTCCCCCTCAAGACTGCAAGAGGTTCCAGCCTGTTGGAGGGGGAATTGCCTTTATTTTGTACAGTGACAAAACATCCACTGCCTATAAAACAAATATGGAGAGCCCATTTTTCTGTATGCTGTCATTTGAGACAGCATGTTTTCCAGCTTCTTTCTCTAATAATCTGCCTTCTGCATGTAGTATAATGCTTCTAGGATGTGCAGAGGCACTAGCAGCTGCTCCGATTTTGATGTGCCTGTGCCTCAGTTAACAGTGGGGTGTCCCCAGTACTTTAAAGAAAGCCTTATTCAAAAATAGTTGACTGAGGCATTCATCAACCCTCATTTAAAAAATTTACTTCCTGGTGCAGTGTAACTGGATTGTTGGGAAAAATACACTGGAAGGTTTGGCAAAACTTCCAAGTCTGATTGCTGAGAGACTTTGATATATGCAGGTAACATAGGAGACTCTCAAACTTCAGGGTTTGATTCAACTCAATGTCTTTTTTAGTTACACAAATTCTCTGTGTTTCTTGCTGAATCAGGTTCTTGATGTACTTTGTGACAGTGAATAAATTTGAACTGTGCTTTATAAAGAAACTTTCACCTTTGGGCAAAGTTGAACAGAGAACACTTATTTTAAAAGTGTTTTACTGGCAGGCTTTCTGCAGTGTAACTACAGTAGCTGTCAAATGTTCAAAGAAAGCTTTTCAGCACTACTCTTTTTTCCCTGTTTACTGTGTTGGAATTGAAGTCAAATTCTTGCATTTCAAGCGCTTCATCTTGAATGTCCCAGTTTCAGCACTTTGGAGGAAGAGTAAATGAATGTGGTGCTTTGCCATCAGCCAAACACTTTGAGTGTAAAAATGAGTAAGTTGGACAAAGCATCTGTTCTGGTGCAGGAGTCTCTACTTTCCGCACCATGAGGCTGTGTTTACTCTGTAGGTTGACCTCTGTTCTGTTTCATCCCAGAGGAGCCTTGTGGAAAGTTGCTTACATTTTGAAAAAGGTTATCTAAGTCAAAATATCTGTGTATATTTCACTCATCTGACTCCCAAATCAGGTGATGAGGCACAACAGACTTTTGAGTGAAGGGGTGAAGGCAGCAAGTGTTTGTAAGACCACAAGCATAACATGAGACTGAGTGAAACCAGCATCCTCTGAAATCTGCCTAGAGTCTTGTTGTGGGAAGGAAGGGGCATAATCCAGAACAGTCTCTGGGTTTCCGTCATATATCTTATATTTGGACTGTATTTCTGACTAAAGAATTATTTGACAGGGGAGTGAAGCTCTGAGGGCTTTTCCAAATCTTTGGGGTATGTTGCCATCTCTTTGAATTTTAATAAGGAGCAGCTCACAAGAAAGTTCTGGTATATTTTAGGTTTTTATTCAGGGCATAATTTTCCTCATTTGGGGATGTGGCTGCACAGGAAAGCAGGAAGATGCTAGGTGGAGCTTGAACACGAGCAGCACGAGGGAAGTGTGAGCATCCATGTGGCAAGCCCTGCAGGGCTTCAAGTGTGTCTTCCTGATTTCAGCACATCCTGCTTCCCACTTATCTTTACCACTGCTGCTGCTCATATCTGTGCAGTGCGGGTTATGCAGATGCAAACTTTTGTTTGCAGCTGAGTCACTGTATTCTTCATGAGGTGTCATTACTGCCCTCAATGGCAAACACAGTACTGGTGCTCTTCACAACTGGGTACATCAGCCTTGTCTTTTTCCAGCTGTAGAAATGGCTGGCACTGTGAAGAAAATGTGTTTGATCTAGGGAGGGATGTTTTAAAAAGCTGGATAATGAACTGTAAGTCTTGACAGTATTGCTGACTGGATCTGAGATGAATACGTTTCAGTTCGAAAGCCATCTGTCTGTCACTACAGAAAAGGGAGTAATGAAGAGCTTACCAGGTGTCCACCAAAGCTGCTTTATCACTCCTCTCCTCAGCTACACGGGGAGAGAAATATAAGAGAAAGCTCAAGAGTTTGGGTAAGGACAGGAAGAGATCACTCACCAGTTACCACCACAGGCAGAACAGGCTTGACTTGAGGAAATTAGTTTATTTATTACAAATTAAATCAGAGTAGGGTAGTGAGAAATACAAGCAAATCTTTAAAATACCTTCCCCCCAACCCATCCTTTTCTTCCTGGACTTAACTTTATTCCTGATTCCCTACGACCTCCCCCCCAGGTGGTACAGGAGGATGGGGAATGGGGGCTGTGGTCAGTTCATCACACAGTGGTTTTACCACAGCTTCCTCCAAGGAAGAACTCCTTCCCTTGCTCCAGAGTCATGTCCCTTCTACAGGAGACAATCCTCCAAAAACTTCTCTAGTGTGGTTCCTTCCCATGGGTTGTTACAAACTGCTCCAGCTTGGAGTCCCTCCCACAAGATGCCATCCTTCAGGAATGGGCTGCTCCAGTGTGGGTCACCTGGAGAGCCACAGGTCCTGCAAAAATCCTGCTCCAGTGTGGGCTTTTGCAGGTTCACAACCTCCTTTGGGTATCCTCCTGCTCTGGTGTGAGTGAGGTCCTCCCTAGGCTGCATGTGGATCTCTGCTCTCTGATGGGCTGCAGGGGACAGCCTGCCTCATCGTGCTATTCACAGCAGGCTGCAGGGACATCTCTGCTCTGACACCTGGAGCTCCTTCTCCACTGACCTTGGTATCTACAGAGCTGTTTCTCTTGCATATTCTGACTTCTCTCTTTTCTGGCTCCAATAACTTCTTTTCCCTTCTTAAGTGTGTTATTACTGCAGCACTACCACAGTCACTGATGAGCTCAGCCTTGACCAGCAGTGAGTCCATCTTGGATCTGGCTGGAATCGCCTCTGTTGGACGTAGGGGAAACTTCTCGCAGCTTGTCACAGAAGTCACCCCTTGCCATGCAAACCCAATACAACTACTAAAGTTCTGTGTAAGGAGCTTTGTGTTTACACACTGGTAAGGTTAACATTCCACTAGGCTGAAGGATTCTGCTGTTATTAAAACGTACTTATTTGTTTGTGACAAGGTGAGGCAGATGTGGAAGTGAAAATCTGAAGACTAAAGAAAAATATCCTTAGCTGGGATGATTTCCTGGTGGATCAACATAACTGTGAATTAATGCAGTGATACTGCTGTTCGATTGTTGTTGCCACTTTGATTTCTGCTGCCAGATAATAGTTGATGGGACTGCATCATACTTAGTGCGTTGCCTTTCTGTCAACTCATGCACAATGGTTTGTTAACGTACCACTCCAAATTCTCAAATACTAAATTCAGACCTAACTCTCATGTGACTGTCTTACCAAAAGTTAAAAACAGAAGCCAACCCTGAATATCATTCTGTTACTGAATGAATGATAAGCCAAGATCTTTCATCTTTCAGAATAAGGTTTTCTAATTGGTGATGCCTGCAAAATTTACTGCAAAAAATCGCTGCCCAGATGCTGTTTGCCACTGAAAGTGGAGCTGATGGTTAACTTTGCCCTCAGTGACTGTGTAGTATCATGCAAGCAGCCTTTAGATGTCAGATCAACAGTGCTATTTTGGAAGGGGTGATGAAGTGCTTAACCACAGTGAAACTTTCTCTTATTTACTTTGCAAATTCATCTCTCATTCATTTGCACATACCACGGTAGTTTCTCTAGCAAATGAGCCATAAACAACTGCTACATTCTGTGCATATCTCTGGCTTTGTGTCCAACCAATTCAAAGTGAGGGGCCCATAGGAAGAAATAGGAAATATGACTATAAATAAAATGCTGTGCACTTTAATGCTACAACTAACAAAATCATTAGATTTTTTTTAAGTGGTATTTTTTTGTGCTTGTCTGCATTGTGGTGGATACTTGTTCATTCTTTATTTGCAACAGTTGAATCCATAAGCTCCCAATTTACAGTGTAAAAATGGACTAATGTCAGTAGCACCCATTATTTTCTATTCATCTGCCAATAAAAGAGAATTAATTTGCTAAGGGAGAAACTGTTTGGACTGTACAGGTAGCCACCCATCAAAATGTCTCCACACTAAAAGAAGCACTGCTGCTTTTGTTTTGGAAAGGAATACTTAGCCAAATTTAGCCAAAACCATGCTTAGGGTTTAGCAAAAGGAACAAGTGTTTATATCTCAGAGGACAAGGTCCTTACTCAGTCAAGAATCTTACAACAAATGTAGACTTAACAGTCAGTAGTCCAAAGAAGGTAGATTTGAGCTTGTTATCTGACTCACAGCCAAGAGAATATGGCCCAAGGCTTAATCTGTTGACAGGACACATCAGGGATGACCAGAAAATACACTGGAGATGCATTTCTCTGCAGTGAGACAATGTCACAGAAATGTGTCCAAGCTGTCTGGAAAGGTGACAAAAAAGGAAGAGCTGGAGCTCAGGAGATTCCCCTGCACGTGTATATATGGCAGACTTTTCCGTGAAATTGTACTATCACCAAGTTTGCACAGATGTCATGGGGGTGGACAGCCCATTTAGAGGTATCAGTGCTAACCTACAGGTAAGTGCTCACATCTGCATGCAGCAGCTAGTTCTGTATCCTGAAAGCTTGAATGGAAGCTGAGCAGAGCCAGGAAAAACACCTTGATGTAGACCGTCCAACAGTCATGTTAAAAATGTGAGATCTTGCTGTCCTTGTCACCTTGTCTTTTCATCCTGTCATCACATAACTGTTTCTTTGTTTCTGTTCTCATGGTCATGGAATCCTTTATTAACTAATTTAGTTTACTAGTGGGAATTATGTTCTGTTCAGCTCCTAAGTTTGGGTTAGCTTCCAAGAGGTCCTGGTGGTCACCTCAGCTGGTGTGCAGCCAGTGTACTGCTACCACACTGATGTGGGAGGAAACAGGGCTGCAAGCCTCCAAGTGAGCCTTTGCATCAGCTCAGCTGCTGCTACGCCACCACCTCAACTGTAGGGACTTTCCCCCGCCCAGTGAGATAGCAGAATTTGGCATGAGAACAGGGCTGGGGTTTCAGCCATGGGGTGAAGTGCCATGGTTTACTGAGCCCAGCTAGGGGCTGCTATGTAAGTGCTCTGTGACTTGCCTCTAATGTCCTTCTTCATGGAGCTGTGAACTCCTGTGCATAGCTATGGAAGCTGTAGCATGGGCTTCTGTAACGGTTTTCAGTCTCCACCTGCTTCCCTCTTGATTTTGTTCCTTTACTTATTAATCCTGAAGGCAGTAGATGTTAATGGTAGGCCAGTGTGTTAAATTAGTTGCAGAGAGGAGTTGGAGCTGAACTACTTTATGCCTTTTGAGGGACGTGGTGGACGAATTTTAAAGTTATAAAACAAAATAAGTTTTTGTGACTGCACTGTAAGGTATCTAATATTTCAGCAGTAGGTACTCTTAGTAATATTTGTTGTGGAAATTTACTTGCCTCTTATGCTTAGAACTTGTGTGCCTAATTAAATTAAAATAGGTTTAAAATTAAAGCATGGTTTGAATTGGATTCCCAAATGACAATGTTGTTTGAAGTATGGATTTTCATAATGGAGGTACTATGAATGTGGACTGGAGAGAAAACCTCTGAACAGACAAACTGTAATTGAATGAACATAACTGCCTTCCTTTTAAGATCACTGTAATTAGAGAATGTCTTACATGATGGACTGTTAAAATGTCTTGCAGGTGGATTCACCAATGAACTTGAGAAACCCACATGATTTGGTAATACTAATGAGACAAGAAACAACAGTTAACTACCTCAAAGAACTGGAGGTAAAGCATAACATTTAAGTTCTAACTAATTTCTGAAAATACAGATTTTTTTCCATAGACCTTATACTGTTAGTTTTAGGTGGGGAAAATAACTTATTATTGCTAAAGTTCCCCTTCAATGAAGGGATGAAAAATTTTATAGATCTCAAGAACTTTTTGCCTCAAGTCTGCCTAACTGGTCTCCAGTTGTATCATTCCCTGTTATTAGTCATAAATACTAACATTTTTACCTAAAGTCACTGGATTCTGTTGTACTGTGTTTCAGAAGAACACGGGAGATGTCACCTCTGTTTTTCTTCAAGCCCATTTATTATTGAGAGGGGGTCTGAGACCTTTTGAAAAGGGCTTCAATGAACTTTGAACTGATAAACTGAAGTTTAAATATAATAGGGGTTAGGTAAGCAAACAGCTCACAGCCCTTCTGGCCATGCACTCCTTTCTAGTGCCAGCTTTGGTTTTATCCGATTAGGATAACTAAGAAAGTGGAAAGCCAGATGAGCACCAGAGATAGCTTTAGGTGAATGGGAGAAAGGAAAATAAGCTGTACTGCCCCTTGTGTGACTATATTCAGCCAGTCTTTCTCAGAAGGGTACACTCTTTTTTGTGGCAATGGACATTTTAGCTGTGGATTGAATAGTACTTGCAAGCTTTTTGGGGCATGGGTTGTGGGTGTGGAAGTTACTAATGTCCAACTTGTGGTATAGAAATTACTTTCAGCAGAAGTTAGCTATTGTAAGTTCTTGCACAAGTTGCTACTAGTGGATATATCTGTATTGTTTCATAGTAGCATGTAATCAAATGTGTATGGCTTTAATTAAAAATGCAGGTTTTCTTATTTCACATGTACTCATGTACTTTTCACATGTACTAAAGTTCAGTTGTACTTAGCACACTGAGTGGTTAAGATGATGATGATTCATTTGCAATGTCTCTTATTATTTCCACAAGGTCTTACAGTGGAAAAACAAGGGGCCAAATGTGAAAAATATGATGTACTTTTAGCAACCATTTCTTCTTTTCGTAAATGGCCTACCATGGATCTGGAATGTTACTAGCCCACTTCTTAGGCACAACAGTAGAAATAAGGGCTCATTTGAGTTGTATTATCTCTAATGAAATTTTATATGCCATCCAAATCCAAAAATGTCTTACAGATGTTACAAAATATAGGAAAATATCCGCAAAATTTTATGAGAATTTTTTAGATTGTTTTCAAATGAACTTTGTTTTAAGGAAAAAGTTGGACTGTTGAATCCTAGCAACTAGAGAGTTTGCTTTCATTGGTATATATGCTTCTGTTTCCTTTGTTTTCCTACAGAAACAGTTAGTTGCTCAAAAGATTCATATAGAGGAAAATGAGGACAGAGACACAGGGCTGGAACAAAGGCATAATAAAGAAGATCCAGACTGCATTAAAGCAAAGGTGCCCCTGGGGGACCTAGATCTGTATGATGGCACATACATCACCTTAGAGAGCAAAGATATCCGGTAAACAGATGCTTTATATTCTAAGGTTTTTACTGAATTTAAAAAAATGAACAGTACCTCTAAATACAAGTAAAAGATTGCTAGCACTGACTTTTTTTAGATGACAGTTGTTTTATTTTGTGTTACTGTGGAATTAAATTGAAACAACATCTGTCACTAGTTGTGAATGGGTACAACACACATGCTGTTTCCTCTGAACTGTCTATGCTAGCCCTGACCTGAAACTTCCTTTCTGTTCCCAGTTCTGTCACTGTTACTCTGTACTGATATGACCAGATATGTGAATTAAAGTGAAATATATCACGTAGAAGGGGTTGAATTTGCTTGAGTGTGCTTTCAGTGTTTTGAGCTAGATATTTATTTTAGTTGAAACTGTCTCGACTTAAATTTGAACGAAATTCCATTGATGACCAATCTGTTGAACTTTCTGGTCATATTTTGTCCCCTGTGTTTAGAAAGTGAAGGATGAGCAGACAGTGTACTTGACATTCAGCTTCATTGGTAATTCATCTTCAGGAATGACTGTTTCGTTTTAGCAATTTTATTTTTTTATCATAATCACATGAGTGCTTGAAGTGGGAAAAGATCAATTTTATCCTCATATACCTTCATTTGGACTTCTCATCACCCATATTTGGGATTGGTTTGTTTGTTTCAGTTGAAGAGTCTGCATGCATTGCCATTTGCCTGGCAGATAGACCATTAATCATAGTAGTGATACACTAGGTTGACACTGATACATTTTGGAAGCTATCCAAATGCTAAAGCAGACAAATTTATTTACTTTGTCGTATAGTCATGACATCCTGATACAACTCAAATCTGGGAAGACAGCAGAAATGGTCTAATGTGCCCAAACAGAGGATTTCTGTAATGATTAAATCAGAGTACTCTTTCTATCAGCTACCACACTGTCTCTTACGAACTTCAGCAGTATTTAAATCTGTAGTCTACTGTTGAGTTTTTGACGGGGTGCCCTTCCTTTTCGGACGAGGGTGAAAGAGCAGAGGAGGCTGCTGTCCTGCTAAGTTCTTTATTTCATGGTCTCTTAGCTTTCTGAAGGCAGAGTTCGAAGGGGTTACATGATAAGGCCAAGGCAGTAAAAGCAGCAGCAGCAGGCAAACAGCAAGTAGTAAACAGCTGCTTCTTCTCTAAACTTACAGAAGTGTGGATTATATTTGTTAATTGACCAAGGAAATTAACACACGATTCTAGTTTTTCTTTTCTTAACCTGTCCTGGTCTAATTCTAACAGTCATAAGCCTTACACAAGTGTTACATAGGTATTACATAGATTTGTATATAGTTTCTAGCAGCTCTTATTGTTTATGTGAATACTATCTAAAAAAATGTGAACAGTATAGTTCCATCTATGTTTTGTCTGAAGTAAAGAAATTCTGTGAAAAGGTAACACTGCTGCAGTAAGAACTGTGTTTAAGATTTTTTTGCTGCAGCTTTTCAACGTTTAAAGCACTTAGTATATATTTCACTAAAAGTTAAAAATCTATATTTTTATTTCAGTTTGGTGTGACTTCATGTATCTCAGCTTATCCAAAGGTTTTAATTCAACCCCTGTTCTTTGGCTTCCCTCTGGGCCTGGGTCCAGAGGAGCTTTCACTCCAACAGTCTACTATGTTATGTTATTATGTCCTCAGCCCTGAAGACTATATCGACACAAAGTCCCCAGTGCCTCCAGACCTGCAGCAGCCAGACTGTACGAAAGTTCTAGATCTTCCATACAGTATTCATGCTTTTCAGCACTTACGGGTAAGTGAGCAAATGCAAGTAAGTCTTTTTCCATAATAGGAAGAGGAATAGAAAACTCCTACTGGCAATTCTCACTCAAGGTTGAAAGGTACTGTAATCTTTCAAGAATGTTTCATACTATTTTAAAACTACAGTTGGGCCCTGATTAAATTACATGCGTATACCTTTTCTATCAGGTGTACAGTTGCTCTTTTGTTGTGTTTTTGCCTTATTTTAGAGGGCATTTTTAGAAAAATAGAGTCTTTTGTTTTCATAACACGTTTCATTAGCAAATTGGTAGCTTTCATTGGAACTACTACTAGCTTGTGAATTGTCTCAGTTGAAATTTGGAGAGTGCTGAACAGGGTTGTTAAAATGCATGAAGATTCAAGATCAGAAAATCGTTTGCAGGTTTGTTGGTAGCTCCTAACATACCTGACTGTCTGTTTGGTATCTGAATGCCAGGCCCTAACCCAGAGGAGGAGGTAATTGTTCCCTACTAGTACAAAGTTCAGCTGCTTTAGAAAAGTTACAGTGGAAGAGTGGTAGGAAAATTGGTTTTGTCAACAGCATTATATGAGCAAATATTCTAATGTAGATGCAGCTTAAGTGCTTACATCTTGATATTTATTTTATTGCAAGTCTTTTCATCAACAAATAAGGATTTTCTTACAGTTAAACACTAAGTGAAGTTTTTTTAGCTCAGTTCCTGGGTCTCGATGTATCTTTGAAAGAAATATGTTTGTGCTTGGGGAAGGAAGAAAGAGAAGAGGTGTTGGGATGCTTCCATTGTGTGCATGTAACCTGACAACCACAACTTAAGTGCTTCCATGGTCATTCATGAAATCAAGTAGCCGCCAGATACACAGTGCTACCAAAGTGAATATTTCCCCTATAGAACTCCCAAGGAGAGGCTGCTTTTGGCTGCTCCTGATGTTTTCCTCTGTGTAATAATATATATTATTATCTGTCAGAGGTGAAATTGTTCTATAAATTCCCAGAGATCTTGAAAGGAAGATGAGATTGTAAAATAGCCAAGCCATACATTTTCCTGGGAGTCATGCTTTTGTTTATATTTCTCTACTTTTAAGTGCTAGCAAATAACCTGTATTCAATTTTTTTTTTAGGGTGTCCAAGAAAGGGTTAATCTTTCTGCACCCCTGTTACCTAAAGAAGATCCAATCTTCACATACTTATCACGGAGGCTGGGAAGAAGTATAGAGGAAATAGGTCACCGTATTTATGATGGGCTCATGAAGGTATGAAACTGTAATCTTGCTGGATGCACAAAAAAGAGTGCTGGAAAGGTCTCACAAGATTAGATACACCTCGTACAAGCAATCAGATGCAGTTTTGCACGTGTATTTTTGGTTTACAATTGAGTTTCAAAAGGCAAACTAAGACCATTTTCTGCGAGGCAAGTAGAGGTAGGAGAAGGCATCAGCAAAGCCAGTAAATAGATACTTGTTTTCATCTTTAAGGACTTACATAGTTACATTGTCTGGTAAGCCACATTCATTGCTTTGTCAAGGTAATAAGAGATTTTAAACAAAAAATACAGGTACTTTAAGAGCAGAGAAGAAACAACAGTACTGAAGAGTGTATGTTTTTGTTGAATGTCTTCCTGCAAAATCTGGGAACCCTCACTGGACTCCAGCTAAGCTGCTGATGCTTAAACTATTGTTACCTCTATTTCATCCCATTTTGTATTTTTACCTGCCTGAAATGCAGAAATTCTGTTTCTTTAGTACATTAGTATGCTAGTTCAGTGTTCCTAACCATTGACAACTGTTGCCAAATGACAGCTTTCTGGTAGAAGAGGATGGCTTAGCGCAGCTGAGTACCAACTTTGGTGCTCAGTCTTTCATCCTATAGTAATTAAAGCCCTGATTAACCTTTTAGTTCATGTGTTAGTAGTTAGTACAGTTCATGTGTTTCTCTTTACTGCAGAACTCTTCTTCCTGGGTACTCTATAACATGGCTTCTTTTTACTGGCGAATAAAGAATGAGCCATACCAAGTAGTAGAATGTGCTATGCGTGCCCTTCATTTTTCTTCAAGGTAAGAATTGCTAAGAAGGATTTCTTCTCAGATTGCTTTTCTAGTCATCCTAATTAGTAAACAGGTTTTGGTTTCTAAGATGGTATCCTAAGGAATAATCCATGTTACTTGTTCTTGGTCTCTATGTGCTATGCTAGGTGTATAAATAGTTGAGACATTTTTCTAGCAAGTGATATATTTTATCTGCTGACAAATTAATGTATCCTTGTGCATGATTCTTACACAATCTGACCTTCCTTTAATGCTAGTTTTTAATTTTTTTCCATTTTATTTTCTTTTATTCTTTTAGGCAAAATAAAGACATTGCACTGGTAAATTTGGCAAATATTTTGCACCGGGCTCACTTCTCTGCAGATGCAGCTATTGTGGTTCATGCAGCTCTGGATTACAGTGACTTCTTTACCAGCTATTACACTTTAGGAAATATATACGCAGTAAATACAATCTTTATTTTCCAAGACTTGAAGAAAATTAAATATTACTTAATCTTTTTGGGTTGGTTTGTAATGCTTTACTCTTACAGTGTGTCTTGTGCTCCACGTGTGTCTCACGTGTAATGCTTAAGATTCTGTCAAGATACTTTTATTGAAAAGTCTGTCTTTTAGCAAAGGAAACTAAAATAAATTCCAGAAAAATTCTTCTGCAGCCTTTCTTTAATAGATGTAGTGGCCTGAGTGTCAGAAATGGCAGGCTGCTTGTTACCATAAGTTAAAATTTAGGGTAATGATTTCTTTAAAAACAGAGTATTTTTTAATAAATATTACTGCACAATGGCTAATTCTCTCTCTTGGTCATTCTTCAGATGCTTGGAGAGTACAACCACTCAGTCCTGTGCTATGATCACGCTCTACAGGCCAAACCAGGGTTTGAGCAAGCTGTAAAAAGGAAACATGCTGTCCTATGTCAGCAAAAACTTGAGCAAAAGTTGGAAGCCCAGCATAGGTAACTAAAGTATCCCAGTGGCAATGCATACAATCGAATTTCTGTAGTTCTGTTTCAGCAATTTTTTATATTTCAAGAATTGGTTTTAAATCTCTGTATTTCTCTGATTATGCAATAGAATTAGCATAAGAATACTCCAAGAAACATTTGAAAATGTGCAACAGTGTAGGAAAAGGTGATATTCTAGAAAGCATTCAAAGTAAGTATTTTCTGTTTAATTTTTAAGATCACTTCAGCGAACATTAAATGAATTAAAGGAATATCAGAAGCAGCATGACCATTACCTTAGGCAACAAGATGTTTTAGACAAGTACAAGCTCATCCAGGAGGAACAAATCTTGAGGAATATCATTCACGAGACACAGATGGCAAAAGAAGCTCAATTAGGTACAGCTTTTTAGTGTTCATGCTCATTAAAGCAATGAAATATTGCACGTATTTAGATAAGTGTCAGCGTATAACTTCTTCATATATTAAGATGGCCCTGAGTGGCTCTTGTGTTTTGCTTACTAAAACAAGAGGTTGCAATATGTTCTTGAACAGGGAATTTTTTTTGAGTCTTTTGCAGTTTCCTCTGGGCTGATGAAGTAAATAAAAAGGGTTGACCAAATTGGGGGCGGAGAAGGTTGACTCTGTGCTGTCTTTGTCTCCTCAGAAACTACACTTCTCTAGTATAAAAAAATACTTTGTGCTTTGCAGGGAACCATCAGATTTGCAGACTGGGCAACCAGCAGCATAGCTTGCACTGTCAGTGGGATCAGCCTGTTCGTTATCACCGTGGAGACATTTTTGAAAATGTGGAATATGTTCAGGTTTGTCTGTGAATTGATACCACTGCACTAAGTTACATCCCATTTGCTTTATTCACAAAATAGTTTCAATTTTTTCAGGGTTGACAAAAGGGCTACATTTTGGGTGTGGTAATTATAGTGAGAAAACTCTTAGTCTCTTTCTTTTCCAGAGTGTGAAGTATTTTAATGCTAGTTCGTTTTGCTATTAATACGAACTGAGACTGACTGTGAACTGTAGAAGTACAGGGGGTTTACTCTAAAAGTCTTTGTTTTACTTAGAAAAGAGAATTACTTGAATTCAAAAACTTCATTTTAGTCCAAAGCTTTGGTTTCCTATGACTGCGCCAAGAAAATCTGATCCAAGAGTACTAAGAAGTTTTGGAAACAAGGTGTATACTAATACTGAAAATCCAGAGTGACAGCTACCTAAGCAACACCTCTGCTGTGTTAGAACTGCAGGGCAGGATTATGGTTTCAGTTCTTTTGCAATGTTGAGTATGTTCTGAAGTTTCCCCTTAACTAGTTTAAGAAATAGGAATATTTATTTTTAATTTTGCTGTTGTCTTCTTGATTGTTTTTCCTATTAGAGTAATTATGAATTCAGATTATTGAGATAATTCTCAGTGAATCTTAGTAATTCTGACTTGATCTCGAGGTGTGCAATCTAGAGAAGTAGATTTTATTTGTCATCTGTTAGAAATGTTTGCTTGGTACCTTTTAGCATTTTTTTTCTTGATTTGCACTTGTGTTTTCACTGTTGACTTATTTGCAACATGAATATTACTCTTGCATGGTCTGAGTGTATCAAGAGGCTTAAATTCCTGGGCTGTTTTTTTTTTCTGCTACCCACATTTCAGTTCATCAATGAGGCTTAACATAAGAGAGGAGTGGGGGGAAATAACATGGAGAAATTCAACAAGGAATGTACCATCTCATTTATTAAATTTTGTCTTTCTGTTGTTTCTAGTTTGGTGAAGACTCTTCCACTTCTAGTATGACATCCATAAATTTGGATCTTCATTCAAACCAAAGTGTTCACAGCCAGTCCTTGCAGTCTTCCCCTGTGGCTCATTCTGTCGTTTCGGTGTGGAGTGTGGAATCCAGCAGAGTGAGTGAAGAGGATGAGCTTTGCCCTTTTAAAGAGGAGGGGTGAAAGTGAATCCTCTCCTTGTTTAGCATTTGGGCTACAGTTGTGATGTGTGGCAGCACTGGAGAATGTAGCATTCTGAATTTCCGCAGCATATAAGCATCTCTCTAGTTTCTCTGTATGGTTTCCCATCCTTTGAAACTACTACAGCACAGAGAGAATTGTTCTGTAAACATCTGCTGCAAGTAAAGCAGCACAGCTGAGTAAAGATAGAAATTTAAACTCTTGATGTTAAAAAAAAGATGGAAAAATAATAGTTTTAAAGATCTCTGGGTTTTTTTTTTTTTCTACAGACTATCCCTTTAGTATCCTTTTTATTATCTTGTTCATTAGAATATTAAAAATGTTGTGAAAATAATAAAAAATAATTCCTTTCCCCCTTAGGAGAAACAGCATATTCTTTGGCCTCAGCGATCAGAGTGCATGAAATCTTTCCCCAAAATTCCCGACCCAGAAGAACTGCCAACTTATTTCTTGCCTCCAGAAAACAGGGGACTCAGGCAAGTATTGATTTTTAAAAGCTGTATTTGTAAATCTTCACACTAATGCCCTAATGAGTATTTTCTTTCTGGAGAGGATGGATGCAGTTAGTAGTCAACAGCAGAGAGGTGTTCAAACCTCTTTCTCTGGCTTTTTCACAGAAGGAAGGCATTTTCCTTGATTGTTGTCTTTGCTGTAACTGTAATAGTCAGATCCAATTTCATGGTGATTCTTCCCTGACTGTTAGCACAAGGTGAACACATAAAATGCAGACAGAATGAGGTTTTAAGCACTAGTCTGAATGTCTTGTGGGGTATATTAACAAAAAAAATACCTTGAGAGAGAGAATGAGGTGAGTGTCTATTTAATAACTACAGTTAACTGTTATACATTACATACATCCTCTTAGCTTTAGTTATGATGACAGAAAATGATGAAGACCAGAAAACACTAAAAAAGGATTAGGAGCAGAAAACTCCAGCTCGTTCTTTTGGGACAGAGATGGAAAATCAGCTTAGTCACAGAAGAGTCAGTAATATTTGTTATTATATAGGATAGAATAAGTGTGTCTGTACTGCAGTAGCTAACTTACATAGATCAATGCAATGTTATAATACCCTAGTCACTTAAATTATAATAGTGGTAGTAAAAAAGCTGTTTTCTTCTACCTAGTTAGTATAATAATAGTATTGAGCTTGTGTTAAAGGTTCCCATCCACGAACATCCTGCAGCTTCCTTTGGAAAAAAACAGTGTTCAGCTTAGAATGTTCTTTATACATAATTTGGCTACCTCTTGAGGTTTTTGAAATCAAGTTTTAGTGTAGAAAACATGAGCTTTTTTTTGTCACATATCTGTTTAGTCCTAAACTTCATAGAATCCTTACGAGCATAATATGAGAACCTTCTGTTTGTTATCTCTACTGCACTGTTCATTCTTCTTGTTGTTCTGTGCTTCAAAATGGAAAATAAAGACCTTATAAATTACTTTTCAAGGAAAGGGTGGTCTTTGAGTTCTTCATGTTTGCAGCTCATGTCTCGTAGCAGTCTGCAGTACGAGGCTTAGCAGATTCTTGTGTTTGTTTATACATGATGACATGCAGCACATGCTGTTAATTTGTCTTGGTTCTCCTTGTTGCTAGAATCCAGCCAATACTGAATATCCCAAGAGAGACTGTTGAGCATGGAGAAGCACAGGCACCAGATTGTTCTTCCATTACTGATGCTCGTAACAATGAATCTCTAAACATACTGGTCAAGGAACTGGACACTAATCTAGATTTGAAATTCAGGATGCCGGACGATCGAGCACGACAAGTAAGAGACGTTTTCTTGTTGGTTCTCTTCTGGTTTAAAATCCTCCTCTTTACTGCCTTAAAAATGTTACTCAGATCATGAAAGATTCTGATATTTAAAGGTAATCAGTACATCCAAAGAATGTGGGCAAGTTCTTTCTAATAGGAATGGAAAAAGGGTCAACTTGTCGGACTTCTTTCAGATGCTGACCAAAAGCACACAAAATGGGAAATTTAATTTACTCTTTGAAATCACATCTTTCTTTTAAATCTAACAGTCACTTGATATGATTCATCTTCTTGGGGTTTCCCAGAACTACTGCATTCTACCAAGCTGGTAACTTCAGGCTGCTATGAGTCCTTCATACTGCATTCTGGAGACTGGTTGCTTTAAGTGTTATGTGTTCACATCCTGGTTTTAGTACAGTATCTTTTCTTCCCTTTGCTAAAGAGAAGATTTAAGGAAGCAAGTGTTGAATGGCCCATGTAGATCTTGACTAAAATTTATTCTGTTGTTTGGGGAAGAAAAAAATATCTTTGTGTTCCAGGTTTTGCATTCTCGTGTCAACAATGAAACTGTTACGCTGACGAAGATAGGCATGTTTCTAGATCATGCCATGAAAAAGGTATGTCAGTCTGCCACGTGAGATGAATTCAGAATTCTTACTTGAGATTTGCTTTTATACTTCTAAAGTAGTCAGTGACATACTAGAAATGAGTTTATTCACTACCTGTTACTGAGATGAAACTGACTTAAAAATCCAGCTTTACAAGTAAAGCAGAAATACATAGAGAAGTATCTAATTTTGCTTAATGTGGACCAAGCAGCCCTGTAGTTGCTTGTTCTTTTTGGAAGGACACGGAGCAGCAATGTATTAGCTAATTCTGGCAGCCATTTGCTTAACTGGGAGAAGTAGCTTGGAACTACTCCTCCGTCTGCCACCCCTTCCTGCATGCCTGCATTTTGCTCTTCCTCCTCCTTCCCACTACCCTGCTTTTCCCTCCACTCTTCCTCCAAGGAAACCAACCCTCTGTCAATCTCCTGTCAGGATAATTAGCACTCCAGGGCAAAGAATGTACCTCTGTATAAAACCCTCTGGAATGCCACCTCCATCTTGCGTGGGGCCTTTGAGAGTCAAATGACAGGAAGCATTGAGAGAGACGTTGACTCTTTCTGACATGTCAAGCTGATATTTCTCAATTTAACTTTCTTGTAGAAGTTGTGTCAAGGTATTATATGTAGATACTTTTTTAGTCTAAAATCAGTACCATTTACTATGTGCATCTGTCTTAACCAGAAGAAAAATTAGCAGTAGGAGTTGATTCCTATTATTATGTTGTTCAGAGCATGTCTAATGTCTTACTGTGCAGTGCATGAGTATTTTGGTTTTAACTGTAGTACTCTTTTGCTGTCATGCTAAAAGCCTGAACTTCTCTGTCTGCTGATGTAACAACAGTGTTGTGTCTTACCTGTTCTGCTAACGATAAACTACTTAGAGCAGGAATGTCACAGTTAGTATCTTTGTATTGGGAAAGACATAATGCTAATAACTTGCTGAGGATTTAGGGAGGTCATTGAGACCTGTGTTTGGAGAGTAATTCAGTGAGGAGTTTGGAATGAAGAACATGGAAGTAATGTTCTGTATGTGTTGCTAAACAGGGGTCGTTAATACTCTTGAAATCACAGATTATGTAAGGTACTCCAAACAAAGAATATTATATTATGTTGATATCTTCCAGTTTATCTAGAGCCATAGTTAGAACCCTTCTGTGTGAAGGGTTTTTTAAAACCTGAAACAAAAAAATCTTCTTACTGACTAACTCAACACAGTATTACTGTTTTGCTTCCTTAATCCTAGCTGCATGTTTCCTACTCAGGCATGCATTTGGGCTTCAGACATGTAGGTAGGACTGGATATCCATTTCAGGTGTTGCTTTTTTACTGTAAATGTTTTGTAGAATTCAGTAACACAGAATGATGAAAATACTTAAAACTAGAACATGTTTCTAAATAATTTCAAAGTGCATCTGAAAGTGGATGTTTTGCCTACCTCTGTCAACCTGTCAGTATTTTTATATTTTGCTATTTCTCCTCTAGGGTGAGTGCTTGTTTTTGCTGTTACAGGTTAAAGAGGAGGAAGGAACATTCAAGGTGTATTTGACACTTCCTCCATTCTTTCACCTGCCTTCACTTACTGCTTACTGTTTTACAATCTTTAAATGGTATCTAATGCCTGCCAGTTGTCAACTTTCATAAGACAAATAAGTAACTAAATCTAAGAAAAAATCAACTCTGAAACCCTAAATTGACAGGGAAAGGTAATGTTGGACACAGGACCTGGAAGCACATCTAACTATAATTTAATAGCTGCCTGACTTTCAAATTCTAGCATTTTACATGGATATGTGTTTGTATAATTTTAAGACTCTGAAGTGGCTTACAAGCATTGCTTCCTGTAGTGAACTAACCATTATCGCTTGTATATTTTAAGGGATTTTGTGGTTGTGATACAAAGTATTCATGTGATTAGTGTGTGAGCAACAGCTGCTACTAAATTACAGTTCAGCCTGTAAATCGGGTCCATTTGAGTAGAATGGAGCAGACTGAGTAATCTGCTAATAGTCACAGCGAAATCTAATTTGTATCTAGTTAACAAAGTAGTATGCAAGACTGAGTTCTGTTTGCTTCTTATTAAAAAGCAGGCATTTCTGTCTTCCTGAGACACCTCTTTGTAGGTGTTTTTATCCTTTTCCCTGACTCTCCTATAGCCAGAAGATCCTCTATGGCTTGTGCTTAATGAAGCTGGATTGTACTGGCGTGCAGTTGGAAATAGCACCTTTGCTATCACCTGTTTGCAAAAAGCATATAATTTGGCTCCACATGAGTATCAGGACATCCCTCTGGTCAATCTTGCTAACCTCTTGTTTCATTATGGTCTTCATTCGGATGCCAGCAGGCTCCTGCTGAAGGCTTTGGCCATCAATGCCTCTGAGGTAAGATGATGAGGTTTGTGTTTGCTCAGCAGTGAATGTTTTCCCTCATTATTTTCTAAATACATGTTACTTGTGCTTACTCTGCATGCAGTTCATCTTCCAGCTTGTGATTTGCAATGGATGTTAATTTTCATATGAACTCTTGACTGCATTGAGGGTGATGCTGATTGTTGAGAGTATAAACATCTTGACAGACTTTTAGTCTCCCCAAACCTGTATCATTAGCAATGCCTCCAAGGAATTTAATCCTGGTGTTTGGCAACATTTTAACCTAAAACAGAGCTCTGTCAAGCTGTCAGCCTTGTATCTTGATTCTTAAAAACCCTTAAAGTAGCATATATATCACCAAGATTTTTGACTGTATAGACATCTTTCTGTGACGCTTGACTTTTTATCTGTACTGTTTTATTTGTCCCTAGGTTTTATCTCTATACATAGAGGAAAACATCTTCTAGTTGTTTGGTGGCTTTACTTCCATCCATAGATTCAAACCAGGTTTTGTATTTCTGAACAGCAACATTATAAACATTCTGTAGGTTGTCACCTATGTCAGATAGACAGTTTCTGTATAAACTGTTTGAACTACTGGACTGGCCAGAACAGTTGTGAAGAGGAAGGGGGGAGGAATAGCATAGCAGGGAACACCTTTTCTCTAGCAGGTAATTTTGGTCATACATTTGACATGCTTCAGTAAGAAGTTCAAGTGACTTTCCTGTGCTTCTGCCTCTCTAGTTAGATTAACAGAGTTTAAACCTACCAGGGCACCAGTCACCTAGCACATAAGAAAGCTAAAAACAGAATAAGCATGTTCAGTGTAGCATTCAGAAACAAATTTTCAAGTGTTGGAAAGGAATGTGGTCCATTTGGGTGGCAGGTAAGAGTGCAAAAAGCAACTACAGAAAGAACTATGCTTGAGTGATATGCCTTAATAAGAGCACTTGAAAACACAGCCTTGGAGGGGAGGAACCTAGGAGTCCTTAGGACCATGCTGTGTGAGTAGGGCTTTTCTTCAAAAATATTAGCAAATCCTGCCTCGTTATAGTAATGCTTGCTCCTGTTTCTTTCAGGTGTACTCAGTCCTGTAATACCTATTGTACCAGAAAAACTAGCAGGAGACATTGTACTCGCATGGTGTTTCCTGGAGTATAATGGAAAGTAAATACAAATTAAAATTATTTACAGCTACTGGGAGAAAAAGATGTGCTCTATCAGCAAAAGCTGTTAAAAAGAAAAAAAAACGTGTTGCTCAGCTTGCACCATTTTCTGAATGCTGTTTAGTAATACAAGCTGAGTTGGAAAAATCTTCAGCTACTGATTAGTCTTCACATTTTTAGATAATCAATGTAAAAAACTGTTTCAGTGGGAAAAACGACTGCTAAATTACAATGCTGTAGTCATTATTCTAGCACTGTACTGTTAATTGCAGCAAATTACTTTGTCCAAGTGAAAGACTTTTCAGTCAACCAACAAATGTAATGCTTTACTCTGTGTCTGTACTAAAGTGTTGAGTTTCTACCCAGTGAAAAAGGTGTTTATAATCTTTACTTTTCAAAAAAAATACATATTTTAGGGATACTAGCCAAAAGCAGTAGACAAAAATATTGTTTTACAAAGGCTTTAAAGGCATAAATGTGTGCCCCTAAGCTAGTGTGACACTGGTGTCTTCAGTAACCTAGTTTTGCTAAGGCAAATTTGAAGACTTTTGGCAAATGCATGCATCTGTCCTGCTAGAACACAAGTACTATTTTTACGTTTTTGCAGACTTTTAATGATTCTCAATTGTCTTCAAGCATTTCAGTTTAGTTCTTTGGTGTTCTCTGAAGTAAGCATTATGTTTCTGATGGTTATAAGTAAGTTTTTAATGCTTCATTTCAGTCAATGTGTATTTAACAGCTGGTTTTTTATTGTAGAAAGATGGAATTCCTAAACCCTATGGTAAAACAGCTTTCATTTAGCATCAATGCATCAAGCTGTTAGTTCTCCATTGTAAGACTAGGCAGTGCCTGTTTAAGAAGTTTTCTAAATTCTTTCCCACCAAATTTGGGAGGGTGTGACTTGACAAGTGTTTTTCCTAGTTGGCTTTAATCTTAAACAGTGAGCATACTTACGCTGCAGTGTGTCACTTTTGTCTTTACAGCCCCTGACATTTTTGAGCCTAGGAAATGCCTACCTGGCTCAGAACAACATCAGTGGAGCGCTGCAGGCCTTCAGACAAGCACTGGATTTGACAACCAAGTGCTTGGAGTGTGAAAGCAGCCTGAAGATGATCCGCTGTTTGCAGTTTTATCCTTTTCTGTACAACATCACCTCTTCTGTGTGCAGTGGTAAGCAACTGCTGAAAGATGGACCACAAGTCAAATAATGTCTGTTTGCCTTGGGTGTTGCATCTTTTCTTTTTCCAAGTTTCCACCCTTTTGCTTTACAGTGCTTTCCACCTTTAAGGACCAAGGTTGAGACGCTGCTGTTAATGGAAAAGTTACAGTCCATTAAATAATTGCTCGAGGATGACTTCTTAAATATCTAGAGGGCTTCCACTAAGTGCAAATTACTTCCTGACTGTCAGTAATACCTTAACAGCAACACCAATACCTCTTACTCATAAACAAGGCATGCTGGATTCAGTTTTTATGGAAGTGCACATCTACTGCTACGCTGCTCAGCAGCCCCTTTGTACATCCCTTCAGATCTTACAGTCAGATGGATTTGTTTTCTTAAAGCTGAACAATTTGATGAAGAGCAGTTTAGTTTTAATTCATATCCTTTCAGTGTGTTCAGTACTTTGGTCATCATTTTCTAGAGTTCAGTCTTTAAGGAATAGACTGTCTTGTGTCAGCATTATATTATTTATGTGGGACCTGTGATCACTGCTCTTAACACTCAAAAAACCTGTAAGAATGACCTCGAATCCAATCTCTCCTCAAAAAATATTTTAAAATATTTTTAATAGAATGATTTCTTGTCATAAATGGCTACTTATATTTAAAAAAAAATAATAGCTTTTGGAGATGGAATACTTTTGGAGATTTTATTCAATCCCACTGAATATTTTCAGTACTTTGTCTGTACTTGAATATGGCTAATATGATACTTAAGAGCAGTCTTGAAGACAATTTATTAATATATTTTCTAATAGCTTCTCTCTCAAATTGTTACTAAGGTATCTTTCCACCTAATATTTTCTTTACTTTTGAGTGTAAACCTCACCAGAGAAATGCTTGTGATTTTTAGCATTGCTAGGACTTCCTCTGAGGGTTTGGGGTTTCTTTAAATTCCCTCTCCACTGAAAAGACATGGAGAAACCTCCTCTGATTTAGCATCTAGAACTGTGCTGTCTAAACATAGATGAGAGGCCATCCTATCTCCTGGTACAACATGGATGATGCCATAGTAAGTGAAATTCCAGGACTATTCCATTAGAATAATACTACTTTCTATGGCCCTGTACATTTTGCTCTGATTGAGAGCCCATCAGCTGTGCAGAGAAATAAATGAGTGCTGTTTGGCTAAGTGGGCTGTAGGGAGTGGTGCCACAGCCCAGCTGATGGGTGTCTTGCTGATGTCCATAATGTCAACTCCTATGCTGGTACCTCCCAATGAATCTCTTAACTTCAGATTGCCCTTCTTAGAAAAATCCTACTAGATACTGTAAGCAGTAATGGAACTTGCACATTTCATCACAAGAGACACTTACACTGTTCTAGAAAAATCAGTGTTTGTTTACTTTTAATTAAGATCTTTAAAAAGTCTGTAACTCACAAGGTTAAAGTTATTCCAGTCAAACCTTAGTCGTAGCTGCCTCATTTTGAAGTTAAGTAGAAAGCAACTTAAAAGTACATTCACAGAACAGAAATGGTAACAAGCAATGGTTGTATCTGAACTCCAAAGTTATCTTTGACATCTTTTGTTTTATACGCTTTTCTTCCTTAAACTTGTCATAATGTGGTTTGGTTGATTCTTGGCTTCTTTCTGCTTTAGTTCCTGAGGCAGGATGTTCATTTAGACGTCAGCTGTTACAGCATCTGCTGTTTAGGAAGTTTGTATTTCTTGAATGTGTGGGAAAACCCATATCAAAAGTGCTTATGAGAAAAGTTTTATCTTTCCTTTTTTTTCCAGCTTGGCCACAGGTTAGCAAAGTGAGCATGAATATGTTCATCTGGTACACTGGGGTTGGGTTTTGTTCATTAAGGAATCTGTGAAGCTGCTAAATAAAGAGGGAGCTGAATATGCCTTAGTTTGTTAATGTGCTCATTGAATTTCAGTATTCCATTATTTAAGTATTTTACTCTGTATTTATATTTTTTGCCTTTTACTGGGACTCTTCTTGTCTTAATGTTTATTTTTCATTTTTATTTATAATACCTTCTAGTTCATCTTTTGTTTTAGTGCAAGAAATCTGAAAATATGAACCTGACAAATACTGTAAATATTCTTTGTACATTCTTGTGCAGAGTGTAAAATAAACGAACTGGTTAATTAAGCCTTGATGATGATTTGCGGTTTAAGTCAAAACTCAGAATTGAAAAACAGAAAGGTAGCTTTACCTATATTATTTGCATAAGGTTTGGGGAAATACTTTTTTTCCCCCCACTATAAACTTCAACTGACTCAAGAGGAACCTTGACAGACTATGTGAAGGTGGGGTGAAGTCTCCAAAACCAGAATGATTTCAAGAATGTGTACTCAGAAATAACGTTTCACACTTAAAAGTATCCTGAAATTTTGGGAATCTTCTGTTGACCCTTCAGTCCAAGGAAAACAGTTGGCAAGAGATTGTTATTATTCACTTGATGGCATGTCATAAAGTATTTGTATCCTTTGAGATCGATACCTTATGCTGAAAAATTTACCAAGAGCTTGGAATGTCAGATGTTTCTCTGGTTTAATATCTTGTTTTGATGAGCATTCCTTCAGTATTTCTGAAAGTAACAGCAGTAGGCTTCCTGTGCTTTGGGTTGTAGGCCCATGTGATAGCTGTGTTTTTGCTTCGCCTGTCAAAAGCCTCTGTTCATGAAAACTGAACTAAGTAGCGAGACATGGAATTCCTTGCTCTGCTGCCGTGAGCCATTGGCAGAATCCAGCAAATGGTCAGTGGGAATTATATGCTAGCATGAGATGGAATATGGGATCAAAAATCTGAATTCATGGCCTGATTTTTGATTACAGTATGTGCTTGGTGTTTATTTCAAATAAGTGAAATAGGCATTTTCTCAAGCATGTTGGGGTGTTTGCTGTTAGCACAGGACTTGGGAAGTGTGACACACTAATGCTGACTTGTTGGATGCTTGCTTACGTGCTCCTGTCTGTACTGCTGCCTGGTACTGTTTTTTAGTAACTTACTTCTGGTATAGATAATTTATGTTTTAAACCTAAGTCACTTCATGCACATGAGAATGAGAATTAAAAATCTTAGACCAACGCTTTCCTATTTAACTTTTGCCTCCTGTATTCAAATTTATCTAAAAGTTTGTTTTCATTGTAAAAGAATTTCTAAATCTGCAGATGTTATTGGTGGGGGTTTTTTCATATGGAGGATGTATGTGAAGTGTCCAAAGATACTCCAACCCTATCACCTGTGGGCAAGTATTTTAGACAGCTGCAGGAGTTCAGTCAGTTGCATCTGATACAGATGCTCTACAGCAAGAGTCCACATAGTGCCTGATTCTCAAATACCTGACAGAACAGTTGGAAGACTTCATTCTTCCAGTGTTACCCTGTGGTGATCCTTCCAGAGGTGATTTGGCAGTGTTGAGGGTGTTGCTACATCATCTGTTAGGTTACTGGTGAGTCAGTTCCTGAAGCAGGTTAAGAAACTTTGTGTTGCTTGACAGATAACTTCAGCAGCCATGTCTGACACACAAATAACAGGACCAAGAGACATGTGTTTACAAGTGTAAAAAGCTTAATGTGAAAAACAGGGCCAGCTCTCAGAGGTCCAGAAATTAAGTAGTTGGGCTGCTTATTAAGCTAGTAGAGAAAGCCAGCATCATTTTTATCTGATACTGAATGGTACATTGCTGAGATTTGTCTTGCACACTTTATGGCTTAAAATATTGCAAGTATCTTTTATCAGGTATTAAGGTCTGTAGAGGACTGTCCAACTATGGGATTGTTCCTGTGGCACTTCCCTGGCTGATGTAAACATTCAGATGTTGCCAAGTCTTATTAAAAAGGTTACAGAATATGAGAACCATATTTTTAGTGTAATGGTCAGCTGGCCACTGAAACATTCTGATTTGTTAATTGGTGTTGGATAAGACTTTACCTTCTATGTGTAAACAGAATTGTGTTGCCTGGGCAAACAGAAGTCATTTGTGCTCATAATATTTTTATCTGACTAAGCATCTACCTCTGACTCACTGCTCCATTTTGTTATGAGCTCATGCACTTCACATTCTTTTAGACAAGACCAAAATTCAAAATCTTATTAATAGACTGTTGCTATTCAAAACATGAAGCATGACTTGTTTCAAGCTTCGAGTCTCACTGTCTTTCATCCTTGGCAGGATAGTGCTTTTACAAAAGGCTTCGTGTTGCTCTGTGTAAAGTCAAGGGAGTGTGAGTTCATTAGGAATGTATGTGCATACCATCGGGAAACGAATCCTTGTAGGTAGAGGGAGTGTTTGTGAAAGCAGTTCATCCTTCTTCCTCAGTGCGAGTTCTGTAATATGGATCCGCTTTAGCCGTGGATTTAGTGCCCTCTTGTGGTACCAATACTCTGTGCCACATGAAATCAAAACTCCTGGTTTGTTCTATTTCCCCTTAAAATAAAACACGGGAAAGGTGTTTCATCTTATATGTGTATGGATTTTCCTTTATCCCCCAGCACTTAGGTTCTTACAAGTTAAAGTAAGTTAAAGTTAATAAGCTTAGACCTTTAAGCAAATTGACCTAAAGGGGAGAGGTTGACCTGAAAGGAGAATCTCTTCTTGAAACTCTAATAGTAAGCTTATGACAGATTAAATAACTTCCTTAAGTCAACATCCCAGTTTAAGCCTCTGACTCTAGTTTGACAGCTGCAATCACCTCAAGTTCCTATAGTGATTTGAGGTGCACAAACATTAAGCAAAAGCGTCACATAATTTTCTTTCCAATAGTGTGTTAAGATACAGGGATGTGAAATACTTTGCATTTTTAAATGCACCTTTCACTTAACTCAGCTACTCCCTACCAGTTATGACTGACTTGAAAGTCCCAGCAACAGGTTGCCGAGTTTTGGTTCCATTTCCTACAGCATGAGGTCCTTTTAGACATTTTTATCATAATAGTAGTTTCCTCCTTCTCACGTTGCTGTATCTTGTTTGTCCAAGGAATGCTTATCACTTACAGTGTTAATGGTGTTACATTAACATTAATGGCGTAAACATCCCCTAAGATGTTTACTCTTGGAACAAAGGATATTGAGCTTAGTTCAAAATTTAATTGTGTTTTAGTTGAAGCAGAAGGCCAGAATCCGTACCACTTTTATGGGATTCTGAACTGAGCACTTCTGTATGATGGACGTTCAGCTTTTTCTCATCTTGATTTGCATATTAGAGCGCAGAATTCATGAGTGCTCCTGAAGCTTATTGAGAATACCACATATATTAGTACTCATATTTATCTGACAGTTTGTGACAAAGGGTGGGATCTGTGGCCATTTGTTTCTCTGTTGCTTTTACTGTCTCTCTTGCCTTATGGTAGTGTTCATTTGTATGAACAGAAGAATCAACACCAGTACGGTTTTTAAACAAGCAGAATTCTATGAAGCATGTGAACAGCTTGTCCGAGCTCTCAGAAACACATCGTGGCAATAATTTACCTTGGTCATTTAGCAGTAGCATAGAGAAAGTGGGTTCTGTGTGAAATAGTGGCAGTTCTAAAATCATTGTTATCCTTCAAAGTTAAATACTCAATTGCATGTTGCTGCCCTGTACATGCACAGGAGTGCACCCGTGTGCCTGTTGTTCACCTTGCCAGTTCCACCTGGAATCTGAAAATCAAGCTGGATTCTTTCTCCCTCTGGCAGCCAAGCATCTCTAGCAGTGAAGATCATACAGTGACAGTCCTGCAAGATCTGGTGGGTGCCGTGCAAGTGGACTCTAGGTCACCATATTTGGGCTCTGTGGTGCTAAAGGAGTAAGAGGAGTTTAAATTGTACTTTTGTAGAGTGAAAACATCTTGCAGAATGCAGGCAGGTGGGAGCTGCGGAGAATGAGGACTGCTTTTTGTCCTGGTAGAAGCCAACATCCCTGGGGAGTGGGGGTGGCAGGAAATGTCCAATGTGCTTCTGAGTGGAAGATCTTGGAGAAATCCGTGTGAGAATGTGCTCTGTGAGAATAATGTGACCCAATTATTTTGGGTTTGTGCTACTGTTTCTGCACCGCTAGCCCAGTAAGGGAAGAAGCAGTTCCCACAGTCCACTTCTGTTGCAGTAATCTTAGAATATTAGTGATGTGATCTTGAAGATAGTTGGCCAGATGCAGGCTTCTTGATACTTTTCAGTCCTTGGAGCCTGATTTATAAATCATACCTTTCCCTGGAAAGTCTTCATCTAGTGTGCCTTGAGTGGCTGAAGGAAGTTGAAAGTGAATGACCTTGCCCTAATACCCCTGTGCCAAGCTCACTTTGAAACCTGTCTTTACTTTCCATGTATTTTTCTTGTCAAAACTATGTAAAAGATGTATAGATTGAGATTCTTAAATTGAAAAATGAAAGAATGTGGTGCTACATTAAACGTGGCATTTGTAGCTACACCAGTATCCAAAGGCTGCGCACCCACTGCTCATGCACATTGCTTCCAAGCTGCTGCTTGCTGGAAAGCCATTAAGAATTTAAAGGTTTCTGTAAACAATGCGTGCTTCCTTAAGTATATCTCTAATGCTCAAATGTCATTCTCTTTTGCATGTGTTAAATATGCTAATGGGTGAGTTTGTTCTGCAGCTTCTTTCACCATGCAAAGTATGTCTTGCTATCTTACATACATGGCCTGCTTATTTCCTGCATGGCAGTGTACTGACAGCTTCTCCCAGCAGTCATGAGTCTCACTTTGCATCATGCTCTGTTAAGAATGTTACCTGCAATGTTTAGTGTTCGGATCCATTCTGTCTCTTTCCAAGATCAAAAGGCCATTGGCTAGCAGAGGGGGGAGAGGAGAAAATCATGGCCTCAGCTGCAGGAGTAACTGAAGAAATGAGAATTGCACTATGGAAGGGAATTTAGAACTGTAGGGGAATTCAATGAGAGTTCACTGATGCAAAACCATTCAATATGAAGAAATAGCAGTACAGTATTAAACTAAATAGAATGTGACATTTCCCATTTTTATCTGCCTTTACAGTGCAGAAGATTATTCTTCATACATTACTGGGATCCTTCCTTTACCTGAGCAATAGCTGCATGTTCATGTAGGAGGAGGAGAAATGTCAGGCATTGCTGGAAGGGAAAAGATTCTCTTTCCAACTAAATTTTTCAAAACTTGATACCTTCAGTTATCAGATGTATTAACATTTCTCTGCAATGTGTGTGGTGCTTTTTTGTGACAAGAATGTTGAGAAAATGAGAAGTTTATGACTGCCTGTGTCTTCCTCTCTGTTTGAGAGGCTGTCTTTGCCAGTGGCAGTTACTTACATGTATCTGCTAAAATTTCTTACTGAATCTTAATTGGGTGCACCTCCTAGAGCTGGACCTATTTTAAAAGTTCCAACAACTGCGTATGTTCATCAGCCTTCTTAGGAAGAAGAGTAATTCCCCAGCTACATCTGCAGGAGAGGTAGTTTTACAAACATATTTATAGTTGAGCTGTACACACTGAATTAATGACTTGGTTAAAGCATGTTTGGAAGAGAAAAGAACATATGGTCCCCACATATGGGAAAAGTGACAATATGTAGTTTAGTGTCATTAGCAGCTGGCCAAGACCTTGAAGGCTGTATTCACTTGGCTTAAATCTGAGAACTTGTAAAGTGATGATGTGTAGCCTCAGCCTGTAATGAGTCATGTGGAGGTTGTCTCAAAGCAGCGTGCAATGCCATGTGCTCAGATTGAAATGAGCACTGCATGCTGAGCCATGGAGTGCCAGGCACTTAACTACCCCTGATCTGTCTGCTTTATTGATTTGTTTTTTCCTTTTAAGGTTGGTTGCCTGGTTCATGTGAGTTTGTTGTGCTCTGACTGTCCTCAAAGCTTTAAATCTATCATCTGTTCTGGCTACTAGAGACTGAAACTAGGACAGTTCAGCATTTCCCTAGAGGAAGAGATTGAAGCTTCTTGAATGTAGCCATTTTGGGGAGAAGGGACATTCTTCCAAAAATTTCTAGTCTTTCTGCAGTAGCTATTCTATGACTTCGTACTGTTCTGGCAGTGTGAAGAGAGTGTTTTCTTGTTGAATTCTAATCTAGGATGGTTGGCAGTATTCTTGTCAAACAACCTTCTGCAGATATTCCTTACTTAAGAAAAGACTAATCTGCTTCTTGATCATCATTCCGTCAACACCAGGATTTTTTTTTTTTAAATCCTATTTACAGCAGCAGTTCTGCTTTTTAATGGATTTGTGTAGGATGTGCCCTGTCAGGCAAACTGCCATGCACTTAAAAGCTCTCTTAGGTTAGTAAGGGACAGGCTTACCTGACCAGTTAACACACTGGTTTGCTGTTTGAGCTTGTCAGTACCTCTGCTTTGATGTCCAGTTAGGAGGAGCAGTTGCATGGATATCTATTCCAAACAAATCTCTAAATTGTCGTGGATCGAGTCTGACTCATAATCTGCTCTTGCTGAGCAGTATAACCTAGTGAAGAGATATGCAGATAAACGTAAATACAGCTTATCAAAACATTTTCTCAAAATAAAAAACATGGAATCATGTGCCTGTGGTATATTGTTTAAATTCCAGTATATGGTGCAAACTTTACAGACAGAGTGGTAATCAAAAGACATACATAAGGCCTTTCCTTGGCTTTGGAGTTTCAACCCCTTGCGTTCAGAGAAGTGGGAAGCTAACAGTAACCCACAGTGGAGTTGTTGACTCCTGTAGAGTTTAACTATATGATGCCATTTCTCAGTAGTAGGTTACTGTTTTACTTAAAATCCTTTTTAGACTTGAGTTCGTAGATACTTAGGATCTGTTGGAATCTACAAAATATGTGATGTTTAGCATAATAGATTGGTGGAAAAGAGAAAAGATTAGAAAGAGGGAAAAAAAATGCAGGCCACTGTAGGCTTTGCTTATGCTAATGATACTTAAACTAAGAATTTTCTTTGGCTTAATTATAAACAGATTTCACAATTGTGTTGTGTACAGGAATCTAAATATTAGTTATTTAATGTTCACAGCATGCCTTATATTGTGATCTACTGTGGGTGAGTGTTTATTGTTAAGAAATTTATAAGTAACTATTTTCTTATCTACAGTAAAAAAACATGGCCCAAGGAGCAGTCACTGAGGACAAGCCTTTGTCTTCAGAACTTTTTATGTGCTTATTTCTCTTGCTTTTTTTCCTCTCTTTCCCCAAAACAAACAAGAAGAAAAAATCCTTACTCTTGAGACACAGACTGAAATTCAGACTGGAGGGCTACTTACCTTTCTGCTCCATATATAGAAAGAGGGTTCTATGAAAGAGGCATTTTCTAGTCTTCTTTTATTTACTGACAGGATTATTGGGGGGTTACATTTAGATGTTTCTATGTTTTAGGCTCTATTCCTGGCATCATAGAGTAAGTTTCTGCTTCTAGATGCGCATTGTGAAAAAAGCTCTTATTTTAGTGGGTGGAGAGGAAGGAGGAGAGTGAAGGCTTTAGGTGGTCAATCTCTTCAGTTTTCTGCTCCCTGTTGCTGGGAGGAAGGTTGACATTTTCTACGCTGTTAAAGAGTAGCCTGCTGAATTCTTCAGAATGTTTTGCACACATGTCCCTTATTAAACTGCATTATTGTTCTATTTTAAATAGGTTTCTCTTCCCCTTTAATTTTTTTCCCATGTTTTATTTGTCACTTCTTTATATTTCATAAGGAGAATTTTTGTATCTGTTCTTCAGGGAGTGGTCTATTACGCGGTGATGAAGTTTTTCTCTCAATATGATCAAGAAATCTGGTTATGTATTGTTGGCATTTGTATGTTTTGAAAGGTTTAATCAGAACTGCTGTGATGAGACAAATAGATAACCTTTAAATCTATCGCTAAGGCAATTTAGAGGCATCTTTTTGGCTACAAATCAGATTTTAAAACTTCCTATGAGTAAGAACAGTTTTACCATATAAACCTCTTAACTGGAAAACTGTTGTTGGAATAAATAATAAAAGAGAAAGAACTTTTGTATGCTTCATTTTGTCTGCTTCAGCCTAAATTTTGATGGCGTAAATTGTCATTCTGGTTTTTGCTATGCATCAAATGGAAGCTTTTTATTTAGTTGTTTTCTGACTATTCTATTTTGAGCATGCCTCTCTTCATCTTTGAAGAAGGGCCATTGGCTATCAAAGGGAGGACTTTATGAAAATCAACTTTTAAAATACTTCATTTTGCTTTTCATTATTTGTTTTCCATACTTCACTTTTTCAATCAGTAGTTTGTCCTGTCCTTTGAAAGTGTTTATTTTTGTCCTGTAACTTCTGGCTTTTCAAAGGAGGATTTATATTAAAGGAAAAAGCTAAAAATTAGCAAATAGTGTTTGTGTGTGTAGGGAGAAAACACAGTAAAAGCTTAGTTTAAAATTTGGTCACTACACTACTCATTCTATTTCAATACTCTCACTGATACTTAACTTTATCAGAGAGGGAACTTACTGCAATCTGGTTTTTGTTATCCAGAACAGAAGTTATGATGATATGTGGGTAGTAGATATGTCTTTTTATTGGTTTATCCAGTGTGTTACAACTGTGAAAGGCACTGGAGGTCTGCTGATGTTACTGTTCTGGAGCTGAGTCGTGCATGGTTGCAATCAGCAGTGATACTGTTGGGTTCAGAGAGAGCAAGACTGACCACTGCTTGGGCTGGTTGCTTTTCAAGTCAGCAACAAGGCTGTGAACTGTTTTATGCTTCTGCTGATGTAGGTTGCCCACCTGCTTTGTATCCTTCCTGGGTCGTGTAGTGCACAGTCAATATGTGGTATTGTATTTCTCTTGAGCTAAATACAGACCTAGCAAACATTCACAGGTCAGTATTGTGCGGCCAGGTAATTCTAATTAAAACTTAGTCTTCTTCTCCTTTTACTTACCTGGTCTATCGCTTTGTTGATCATTTTTCACTAAAAATTAACTGAGAATTCTTTAGTTGTATTTTTTTTATGCTTGTGTGTGTGGAAAGCAACAAATTTGTTTGGTTTTGCTCCTGGAGTTCAGCGCAGTTGTACAGTTCAGCAGGTATGGCCTGTAACCTTTTTGATGGCAATCCTGTTCAGTCCTAAGTGTTGTGCAGTTTCTGCTTTCAGAGCTCAATCATGGGATTCATTTTGAAGTATAAATTTATATTTTTTTCATGAAAACAGTAAGAAAAGGACTGCATTAACTGTAAGCAGAATATAGATAGAACCATGTTAATTTATGATTAAGGTAAGCAGAGCAGCAATAACTGCTAAAGATAGGTCTCTTCTCTAGTTACTGCTCATCCTATTGCTTTTAAAACTCACCTCAAAAGAAGTGGCTTGCATTTTTTTTCCCTTGGCAAATGCTTTGCAATCAAATATCTGTTCATATGTGATTGGAATAACATGGTTGCTGTTAACGTCTCAGAAGATCTTTAGGAAATTGCCATGTTCATCTTGAAAGATCAAGGCAATTAGAGTATGCAGTGTGTTAATCACCAGTGTTAACGTTGCCATGAAAGTCAAAGTTCATGTTTTTATGTTGTCTAGAGGATGGTCTCCCAAACATCACTTCCCTGTGACACTGCCCTGGCTTGTTAATGTCAGATTGCAACCAAGTCACTGTGGTGCAGAAAGTAAGACTGTTCTTAAGGTGCTCATTTAGCCCAAATGTTGATGTCTGAGATCCCAGTAGTTTTAGATGCACAAAAGGTTCTGGTAGCTGAGTTCCCTCATTCCAAATTATTTTTGTAAATCCTGGTAAATTATATTGCCTGTGACACAAAGCACCGAACAAGACTGGTTCTATAAAAGTGATGGGTGATGGTGTGCTGGGTTTCAGTTTAATTTCTGTAATGAATATATTTTAGCCTAATTGGGAATATAAGATGTCACTCAAGTAGTGAGCACACCTAAATTTTTCACGACCTCTGAGCAGCATTGTTACCCATTCGCAAATGTAAAATGGTAATACAGCACCCACTCTGGCTTATGTGTCTCTGTATCTGTAAGCAGTGACTAGCAAAAGTAAAAAAAAGACTCTTTATTGATGCACTGCTGCTGAGATGTCTCTAGATGAGACTGTTCATCTGCTGCAGGGATTGAAACTTATTTCCATTGAGCTCAGTGATATGTCATTCCTACTGCAAAAAGAAAAAAAGCTGTCTTTACTGAATTTCACTGTGGGGAATACTAGTTTTAAGCATTCATAAAAAATAAGTATGGAGTTAATAACTCCTGTTAGCAGCTTGGTTTCAGTTTGTTCTTTGCTCTGACAACTCAGGTATTAGGCTGACTTACATCTGTATTAAGTACAGTTCTCTCTTGACATGATTTACCCATAAAGAGGCAAATCATTTAAATGACACATATTTCCAGATAACATGCATTTTGCCTAACCTAATGCAAGTCACTGACTACAGCAACAGTCTTTGAATCTTGTAATAATTCAGGAGATAATGCAGCTCTGTTTATTCCAGATTGTAGGGGGAAAAAAATCAGTACCTAAATTTAAAATGACTTGACTTTTAGTTCTGAGGCATTATACTGCCATTGTAATTTCTAAATATGTACTGAAAAAATTTTAAGGGAACTAGTCTGTATAACATTAGAAGTCAGGACCCAATAATTTTCATAAAACTAGGATGTTGGAACATAGATGGTGGAGTTAGGAATGCCATATTTTGCAGGCTCTGCACTGACAAAGAACTAAATGTCAGTAAAAATTTTGTGCTGACCAAAGATTGGAGATAATTTTACTTTTTATTTCTAATGCTGTTGATGACACCAAGTCATGCATCTTTAGTTGGTATATAGGAATCAGTGAAAATATTTACTGAGGCCTCATTCTCTCTGCCAGATATACCACAAGAAACAAACAGCTACAGTGGCAGTTAATTTAGATTTTTAGAACAATCAATACCCAATTTAATAGTGAGGTTTGATTACTTTGAAGACCTTACTCAAGGTGCAGTACTTCCATGTGATACACGGGGGGTGTTGTTTGTTCATCTTTCCTCTTTTTCATACTTCCTACATTTCTTTCCTTGTCTTAGGTAAGTGGCTTTCAATCTGAGCATCTGGGGTCACCTAAATTGGCAGAAATTTGCTCTCAGACAAAAAAAAAAAAAAAACCACAAACACGTAGCCCCAGAAAAGTTCATGTCATAAGGAAGGTTCGTAATTGTTTCCAAGTGTGACTTTTCTGAGAAATATGGCAACATTAAGTATGGTTCAGAGTAAGTATTTGTTATCCATTCATAGATGGAGCAAGTCTTCAGTTACTGCATCACGTCTCCCTCCTAAATATTTCTCCTTCCTTGTGACAGATGTCAACACTCTGGGTGCTTCCCTCTTTATGCTAAGTGGATTTCAGCTTAAGAGATTGGAATCACCCTGTTCTAAAGAACTTGAGACTAACTTTCTCTCTAAGGTTTTTCAGCCCTACCAATTGCAGTAGGTACCACAGCTTCAGTGGACATTTGAGAAGGATCCTGAAAATCATGAAGGTGGTTGATATTAAATGGGATGGTTAATTGAACAAATCTTTCCTATATTTAAAGTTTGGTTTGTGCTAATGCTGTATGAGTGTGTTCACATTGGCCAAAAAAATTACAAGTTATAATAGTATGGGAATAGAGTCCTTTAATATGCAATATTGTGTTCTGCTTTTAATCTCCAAAGTCTCAATGCTTCAGTTTAGAGTTTGTATTTGCTTTTTTCTCCAGAGGATTTCCTTTTGTAAATTAGGAGCTACTCTGTGGTTTTTTTCTGCCGATTTCTACATTAACCTGGCACAGACTATTTGTGTTATTTGCATCACTTTAAATAAAGACCTAGACATTTGTTTTGTGCCATCACTATGATTTTTGTTTCGCTGTCTGGAATTTGGTAACCAGGTGTCATAATACACAAGATAAGACAGACTCTGATCCACTTCCCTCTGAGCTTTCTTAGCTGTACAGAATCAATAGGAAAAGTGACAGCAGCTGCTCTCAGAAAATAAATGGGCAAGAAAGTGATCCTTCTCTAGTAAATTTTCAGGATGGAGTAAGCTGAAGTTACCAAGTAGCATGTAGAAGTTTTAGACTTCCAAGTTTTGTAGCTGTAATATCACTGTGCCAGCACTTTACACCCAAAATTCGTATGTGCAGATTTAGACAGCCAGAACATATGTGAAATATTAATAATAAATAGCTGAGCATCTGTAGGTCAGTGGTCACTTTTGTCCTTTGCACAACAAAGGTGCTGGAAGTATCACAGTGATATGACCAAAGTTCTGTAGACAGAGAATGTGCCTGGAGTTTGGGGCTGTGTTGTTCCCTTGCTGGTCTCACACTCTTCCCCACTGGACTTCCCTGGTGGGCTTCAGGCATCTGGCTGACAGAAGCTGTGAAGTTCTGACTTGCAGTGTTTCAGTACCACCCGTCTCATGGTTCACTCACTAGAGATCTTCAGCTTCCATTGGTTTTTCAACTAGCATCGTAGTCTCCAGCAACATCAGACAACTGAAAGCAGCAATTTGAAAAAATTAGGTCACTCAGGTTTCTATATATAGCAGTTCTCAGATCCCAAGAAAGCCAGCACAGTCATCTAGTCTGTTTTTAGCTGTCAGTGTTTGTAAATTAATATTAACAGAGTTGGTGTTAAGTAGACTTTTAAGTGCCATCATTTTTTTTTTCTGTCTGCTTGCACTTTCCAGCTTTTTTAATTCTTTTTGGCATTTTGATTTCAATTAAAAATAGTTGTCTGGGTTTGAGCCCCTTTGCTTCTTTCTTCCTAATAATGATGAGTGGATCTTCAGCAAAGGGAATTGTGGTCATCACATTACTGAGAAGCACCTGACTTGCATTGAAATTAGGCTGGGTTGATGTCAGGTGGGGGGTAGCCTAAGAGTTCTGTGTGCACCATTTCTCATAAACTAAACATGAAGATCTCCATATATTGAAGTGATTGTTTTATCTTCTTCTTTTTCTTCTTTTTTTTTTTTTTTTTAATGAAACCAATTAATTTTTTATTGGCAGAATGGGAGAGGTGGGCAGGGAATTGAAGAAAGAATCAATGACTGATAGAGTAGAAAAGACTGAGTATAACTGTATGGTAGATGTTAGAAGAGTTTATGAAGTTAACTGCTTCTGTTTTATATATTTACTCATTGTTTGTCTTCTTACATAGAGCAGAAAAGGTAGGACAATAAATAGTTTTCCCAAAGGGTTTATAAACAGTTTAATTTGTTTGATTTTTGTCACTCTTACCCACAGAGAAAATACTGGTCTGTTTCTCCTCCAAATATGGCACCTGAGTGTTCTCAGATGGAGAAGCAGAAAGCTAAAAGCTGTTGTTTTCACTTTGCAGAGAAGCAGTGGAACAGGTTACCCTTACATGAGAGTTAGAACCATCCTCTCATCCCACTGGCCTGATAAAGGAGTAAAACCTAAAATTATTCTTTTGTTGGGATCATTGTGTGAAGTAGAAAAGAGTCACTGATCTACTTTATTCACATTCTTGTTATTTTATGCTGCTGGTTGAAAAAAAAAATTCTTCCCAGAAGCGTAGAGAAATACAATTTGCATTCAGGAAGGTGGAATGGGGATTGTACTTGAGAATCTCGCACTTAATTTTTCTTTTATTCAACTGTATGCTTAATCCATTTGTATATGTGTACTATTTTCACTCACAAGTGATTATAATAAAGGAAGGAGGAGTTTGAGAGCAGTAGCTGAGTACATGGAATATGTTTTTCTCAGGGGTGACAGGCTTCCTGTGTGATGAGACAGGTGCACCCAGTCTGTGTCTCAGCCCTGTAGCTGCGCCTTGGGATTTGGGGCAGTTCCCAGCCTCTCACACGTGGAGAATCGTGTCATTAGCTGTGCTCCCTAAACACCTGTGGCCCTGGGAAGTAATCTGTGTGAGAAAATCTGAGATCTGTAGTTAAAATGTACTTATTATCAAAAATATTGTTACTAAGATGCAGGTGGCCACCCTTTGAACTGTCTGACTGCTTATGTGGCACTGAAGGATGCTCAAAGGCTACTATTGCAAGTGTGCGCTTTTTTGTTTCTGCTCATTACTGACTCTACATTTAGATTTTTTTTGGTGTTATTCCTAGCTCTTTGCATTTTGTGGAATGTGAACTTGTAACTTGAGCACAAAATTATAGACGTTACATTTTCAGCTGTATAAATTTCTGATTTTTTGCACAGATTAATGCTCTTGGCTTTTGTCTGACTGTTTAATGAACTATAGTCATACCAACGTGCTGTCTGTTGCTTGCACAGAAGGTCAGAGTCTGGTATTCCCAGTTCAGTCTGCCTTGGCCCTTTTTCCTCTTGCAAGTAAGCATGGTGACCACGATGGTGTCTTAAGTGAAAGTTCATATGGCAGGCAACCCCTTCATATGGTGCATTGTCACTAAAACATGTCTTGGGAGTGTTCATTGGAGTTGCTACCAGCACACAGTAATTTGTCATGTCCTGTGTAACCCTTCCCTTGGAAGGCAGCTGGTTTTTCTTTCATTAGCAGTTCACATACATACCTAATAGCATAGTTTCCTGTAACTGTTTTACATGATCTCCCTTGTCAATGGGCAGATCAGTTTTTTAATCGCTGAATGAAGTCTTTGATACCTTGTAGAATTATTCTTTTAATCCATATGTAGAAACTAGAAGATGGTAGCTTCCACAATACAGCTTCTGCACTTGTATCCAGGAGGAGCTTTCTCTCTTGGTATATCAGTAAATTTCTCTCTTTCAGGCCACTGTCATGAGAAAAATACAGATGGCAGTTATGGCAAGGAGAAATACTTTGATGACCACTATGAGTCAGCTACAGCAGTGACAGAAGGACACTCTGAGGGAGGTACAGAAGATCCAGAAGTCCTTACTCAGAGTTCAGCAAGGGATCCCTCCTTCTTGAGACTGGAAAGTAAGTCAGCCTTACAAAATCAGTTATGGAAAATTAAATAGTTTCTAGATTTTTCAGAAGAGCTTTCTGTTTTCCTCCGAGAAGCTGTTTCCCCCTCTGTGTCCCTAAAATAACAAGTAACCCATAGACTAGTTTGATTCTCTTCACCATTCTTCTCCAGGCATAATACGGATGCTTATTTGCAGTGGGGAAGTCTGCATTGACTAGTTCTCGCTTTTTGCAGTGTGCAGCAAGTAATCAGTGATACTTGGGTTGTGCAAGCAGAAAAGTCAGGTCACAGCAAAAACATTCTTTTTATACAAAACAATTTTACAAACTGTATAAAAGAATGTTTTAAGACAGGGAAAATAATTTTTGAAGATTTTTATGGTATTCCCTCTTAGACACAGTCACTGCAGAAAGCAACGGTTCAGAAGGAGTGGAGGGTTTAGAAGATGATCAGATGTCTGAAGAGATGCTGGCTTTGGTGGATGAGTTTGAAAATTCTTGGCCTCAGGAAGCTTTTGAAGGGGCACTGGAGGTAAAAGGTCGTCGAATGGACTTACAGGGAATCCGGGTCCTGAAGAAGGGATCTCAGGATGGACTGGCCAGCTCCTGTTTTGGGGACTGTGGTGATGATGATGAAGCTGAATGGGTAAGTTTGAATGAGTTTACTTAAGTCTTGAACTAACTGTTGTAGGGGAGGGAAAGATGAGAACAGTTCAGGGGGTTTAACACTGGAAGATACAGATCTATGAACTTCCCCTATGGGCCTAAAAGATGTAGTTGTTGATTGCTGGTGTGAACTAAACAAGTAATTTCAATCCAGCACGAACTTCTTGCTCACAGTTAAAAATGAAAAAAGATTTTAACCGAAAGTTCTGGTTGGCATGAAAACACAGAAGTCTCTGTTGTCTTCATGTTACCAGTAAAATATATAATGAAAAATGCCTTTCAGTTCTCCAGCAGTTAAACTGATTTTCCCCTGCTTTGGAGATCAGAAGTTGTATACTTTGTTTGCATGGTGTGATGCAGGCTTTGAGAATGGGTTGAGATGGGGAGGAAAGGAGAGAGACAAAGGTCTCATCTGTAACATCTTTGGACTAAAACAAGTGGTGCATTGGAGCTGGTAACATGGTGTTTCTTACTGTTAACCTTGCTAATACTGTTCTTTTGGTAGATCACTTTTCAGGTCAAACGTTTAAAGAAACCGAAAGCTGAAAGCTTGGATCTCCAGGAGCCAGTTGGGAAAAATGTGGAAGAAGGGACTAATGCAGAAACTGAAAACTTTTACCAAACTGCCCTAGAGATCAGTGGACCAAAGATACCTTCTCCTGGACCAATAGGTAACCTGCTGCTTCTAGAGAAAGCAAATCATTTGCAGCTTTTGTATTATTATGGTTTATTTCCTTTGCAGCCTTTATAGTACACTGGTTTATTACTGAAAATAAGCATCACAAAGACTATGTAGTGAAATGTCCCCTCTAGATGAGTACATGGAAGAATAAGAAATCTCTTCCATCTGCACCTTCTTGATGAAGTGCAGCCTAACTTTATATATTGAGTGAAGTTAATTTCCAGAACTTCTGGTGATGAGGTGGTGAAAGTGGAGGATGAAAGAGGTAGGTATTGTGAGTAGAAGTTGTAAAAGAGAGAGGGGACTTAAGTGATCTCTTTTGAGTAACTGAATGGGCAGAGAAGTTAGTTCATCAGGATGCAGAATAAGAGTTTGGACTGACTTCTGGCTAAGCGTAAGACATACAACTCAAAGAGAAAGAGCTGAAAGATTAGTGAAAAAATGAAGTAAATAAAAATTAAGTGCTCTGCTATAATTGTTTATAAGAGAAAACTTAGAGACTGTCTTCCAGAACACTGGAGTTACAGAAGAGTAGAGTTTTGCACCAACACAGATGAGATTTTGAGAGGCAGATGGGAGTTGTTGCTAGTTGAGTAACAGGAATTGTAGAGCAGTCTGTTAAAATTGTGGCAAAGAATAAAACCCAAGCAAGTGGGCCCCATACTTTTTGTCTTACCTTTCAACATTGCTAAAATCTTAATATTGTGGGACTGATGTGTAAGCTAAGTTCTACAGTGCATCTTAGTCCTTGATGATTTGATGACCTGGAAAGTGATTTCACATTTTGAAGGCTTTTACATTAAATCTTTAACAAGCTCCTTTTTTTAGCAACTGACAAATGTAGGTTATTGAATTAAATATTTAGACTGCAGGGGGGAAGGAATACATGAAAACAGACTATCAATTGTGAGCACATACCTGTCCTTTCCTTGGTGTTTCTCTTCTTTCCCTCTGAGTTACTTTTGTGTCTTTATTACATGCCATCCCTCAATTATAAAGTGATCTTCCCAGCATTCCTGTGAGGCAGGGTTGGCTGGCATCCTCTTTGCAAGAACTAAATCATCAAAATTTAAGTAACACATCAAAGGTCACATGGGGAGTTCTTGGTAGAATGGGGGAATGATGGTATCTGTCCTGCATTTCACTCCTTCCCAGGCTATTGAACTGTCTCTGCAGCATTTCCATACCTCTTGATGTCCTTTGCCAGTAAGAACTTGCAATCAGATAGTTCACACTGGTGGTGATGAGAACTGATCATTTCCCTCTGAAATTTCCCTTTGTATCTCGAAATTAATTTCCCTTTTATCACAATACTTTACAACACACATGGTATTGCAGACATCTTCGTTATTTGCAAAATTATGATGAAGTGGTTTACTATAACTTGGATGAGAAATAGGAATTACATCCAAATGGGCAAAATTTCATGTAACTAGAAATAAATACTGAAATGTTGTCTACATAGCTGGTTTGATGGACTGGCATGTTGTTAAACTTGGCTCTCCACTGTGCAAATCTGCTATAGTGAGTTTTTCTTACATTCCAAATAGTTTGGATGTTTCTGATACAAGAGGAAAATGTTTCCTAACATTTGACGCAGGCTATTTTCCTAGGACTTGATACAGTATCCACCAAATTGAGGGAAAGATTTCAGTAGGCTTTAGTTCAGATGTGAAGATCAGGTTCTTGTTTCTCTCAGTGAACCATTTGTTAACATAAAGCAAGTTATTTGAGCTTTCCCTGCCTTGCTTTGCTTCTCTGCAGAATGGGAGAGCTGAAGTGTAATTGTTAAATAGTTTCAGGAGTGTTGCTATATTGAGTGTAAGAACACAGTAAAAGCCACTGACTGTCTCAGATAATACTCATTGAACAATATTGGCAGTATTTTTTGCCTGAAATTGTCAAAAGATAGACCAATCAACTTTAACTAGTTTTTAACTGTAGCTGTAGAACATTAATGATGACTCACAAACTTGGTTTAAGGACATTTAAGTAGAGACATTACCTGTAAACAAGAGTGGCAATTCTTCTTAATCTGTAGTTTTGGAAAAAGTGTAATGAAACAGGTTTTGAAACGTTATTTCCTGATCTGTCTTGCACACAATCTGGTTCTGTCTGTGCATCCTACCAGCCCCATTCAGTCCCTTTAGGTTCAGGAATGTTGTTAAAGAAATGTGTCTGCAAGACAGTGACTTTTATAATGTAGGGGATGTATCTACTGGTATCAAGTATTTTAAGAATCATTGTACTGAAGTAGAATGTGTTTCCCCTTCCAGAAAGTTTCTTCTATTTTTGTTTTACTTTCTCAAGGAAAAAGGCGTGACTACCGTAGCCTTGGCTGGCCAAGTCCTGATGAATGCCTGAAGCTCCGCAGGGTAGAGCTGACAACTGTAGCCAGCACGTGGCTTGCTGTTTCTGCTAAAAACATTGAGTGAGTATTGTGGATATGAACCCTAAGTAAGTTAATTACACAAAGCAAGACGTGGTCTTCAGTGTGTGTAAACTGAAGATTTTATGTTATTACGAAAGAACTGCCAGGATTTCTAAGAAGCTTGTGAAAGCATGATGTGGGATTTCATCAATTAGACTTGCAAAGAAAAGCACAGGTGCAGATGAAAGATCCACTTCCTTTTGCTTCTTGAGCTGCTCAAATGAGATTCTGCCAGGTTCTGGGTAGTTTACTTTCACTAGAGAACTTTCTAATGACTATTGTGTTCTCTTAACTAATTTGACTTGTTTTATGATATTTGTAGCATTACAGAACACATTGATTTTGCCACACAGCTGCAGGAACCAGCCATGGAGCCCCTTTGTAACCCAAACCTCCCAGCCAGTATGCATACTTTGGACCACCTGCAAGGTGTCTCTAGTCGGGCCAGCTTGCATTACACTGGAGAAAGTCAACTGAAAGAGGTATGCCAGAGCTGAAGGCTGTCACACAAAAATGGTCATACCATGGCAGATTCAGGATGCATTTAGCTCAGTGCCTTGTCTCCAGAGGTGACTTTCAGTGAGTGAATGCCTGGATAAAACTGTAAGAACAGTGCAACATGAAATTTTACCAGAATGTTTTCCCAGCCACCTACAGTCTGGCCTGGGGGAAATCCTAAAACACCATTAGTGTCTGTATTTATAGCTCTTCATGGATGAATTAGTGAAAGTAAAGTCCAACTCAGCATACTTAAAATTTCTAGTGTTCTTAGTATTCAGTGCCGTGGAGTTATAACACTGTGTTATAGTATCAACTCAAGATAGAGAGTGATGTTTAGGTTGAAGCAAGATGCAGCATCTGTAAAAGGCTGGGCAAAAACGCAGTCAACAAGGAAAGGGACGTCTCTTACCAGGTTCCAGCACCTAAGCACTTTTACTTCCTCTTCCACAGGTCCTACAGAATCTTGGCAAAGACCACTACTCACCACAGTCACTAGAACAAGTTGGTACTCGAATAGCCAAAGCTTTGGAAAAGGTATGTGTAAAGGAGAAAATGAGAAGTCTGGGCTTACTGCTCATGACTGGCATAGTGGTCAATCTGGTCTCAAATCATTTGTCTGAAATCCTGCTCAAGGAATGTATTAGTACTTGGACTAGGGATTTGTGTCTCTTTAGCATCTGTAATGCCCTCACAGGTATTTTGTTGAGGTATATCCTGTGCTTATACCATCAAGTGTCTTCCGTATCTCTCTACTGAAACTTTAGCTTGTCAAATGTCCCAGTGTTTCCTGCCCTGTAGTGAGCAGCATTGCTAATTATTGATTTATTTAACTATTTCAGCAGTTCTCAGCCCTCTTCTTTCTTTTTATGCTACATTGACTTAGAGGTTATGGAAAGTTGAGTTAAGCCATGTCTCCCTTCTCCAGTGACATTCCTGGCATGCAGCAGTCAGACAGCTCAGAGGGGCTTCCTGTTATTTCAGCCTGCTGCTTCTGCCTGGTGTAGTGTTGGCCTGAAGTGTCAGATGTGTTCAGGCAGAGGTGTGGTACCATGTGCAAGCCTGCACTTCCTGTTCTCCCCAGAGAAATCCATGCTTCCTAGCTAAAGGCTACTAAGGACCTCAGCTGTGAGCCCTAGCATGAGAGGATTTAGGGACATAATTTTCACAGGATCCACAAAGCAGACAGGGATGCCAGGATTGCTGTTCTGTATTTACAACTAGTAGGGAGAACATCCCAAACTACCATAGAAAAGAGGACTCTGTGAAAACAGTTTGGTGCCCCTAGCCCATTCAAGTAAAAGCTGTCTGAGGAACTTACTGTGCTTTGAAATTAAAACCAGTATAGCTTTGCCCATCCCCTGAAAGCAAAGATACTACTCTTATCCTTACGTTACAAGACTTAATTTCTTTTCACTTTAGATATATACTAGCTTTTTCTCTTAGATGCTAGTTTCCTCTGCAGACAGGAAGCTTTATCCAAATAAGCTGAATATTTAGTGCAGAGACCAGAAACAGAATTCTCAGTATTTTCCTTTATAACACAGGGCATGGGAGTCAGCCAGCCAGAGGCTGGGCTTTGTCAGGCTTCTGGACTGAGCTGCATCCCAGGGCATCCTTTCTCTTTCCAGTGACCACAGGGAGCCTACAAGTCCAATCAGCTAATTTAGATAATATTTTTTCCTTCATGTTGAGTTATGTGTGTGAACATCTAGATGCTCAGCATCAGAGAGCTGGTTAGAAGCTATTGTGGCTGCTAAAACTGTTGTTACTGTTGAAAGCTATTTAACTGCTATTCCTTTCCTGAAGAAATGGTGTTGTATTTGGAATTTGCTTCATTTGGCAGTCTCATTTACCTGACTACTGCATATATGTTGTGAGAAACTTTTTGCTGCTTTGAAATAGTTTAATGCTCTTCTTAAAAGCGTTAACACCCTCTACCTCAGTATATCAAATAAATTGGAAGAGTGAAAGGTAGGATGATTATTCACTAGGGGTGTTTACATGAGTTTTTTGTGTTCTTCTTTTGCCAGAATCAGACTTCATGGGTCCTCTCTAGCATGGCAGCTCTTTACTGGAGGGTGAAAGGCCAAGGAAAGAAGGCAATTGATTGTTTACGGCAAGCATTGCACTATGCACCCCATCACATGAAGGTGTGTACACATGTGCCCACTACTCAGATAAAAGAATGTCTTGCTTGTCACAGCAGAGCTTTCACAGACTATTGTTAAGGCCAACACTGTGTATGAGGTGTCTATAGTGTATTAGATATTAGCTAGATGAGGTGAAGCCTCAAGATTTTCACCACTTGTTTAGCGTGGACTGTCTCTTAAAAAAAAATGGTAACTGCAGAAAAGGTTCAGTGGAATTTCCTGCAGTTCAGTGGTTTTGACACCTCTCTGGGCATCCTGGGCTTGAACTTTGCACTGTTAGTTAGGACTTGGAGTCTTCATCAGCCTTTGTCTGGCCAAGTCTTCTAACCTAAGATGTGGGAGTTTATTTTCTGGTTATGCTTTTGAAGAGGGGAGTATGTCTTCTGGTTGTGCTTTTAGAGAGGGTAGGAGGGTGATTATCTAAAGGAGTTACTTAAATCTTAAGCATTTGGGCTGTGAATCTCAGCTGGACACTAGTCCTTGACTTCGTGCAGCAGTTCTTTACTCAAAAAAGAAGGCAGTACTTTGGACACAGTCTTCTCTTTAGTGTTCCAGTTGGCTGAAGTGCTCAGTACCCTTCACCTTGCCAGGTGCTGTGCTGAGCATTGTAATGTCTGTTCTTAAACACCCAGCTCCCCCTTGCAAACTGATAAATGCAATATTGGCTCCTTACTCAACATAACAGATTTTTCTTTGGTACATGAGCAACAAATTGTGCCGCATGGAAAAATGTAAACTCCATTGAAATCTTGGTCTTCAACCTTTCTCTGAAAATTGGGAGAGAAAGTAATTCACACTTCCAGGATATTATTAGGAGGATTTAACCATTAACCGTAGAAAATGCTTCAAGTAAGAAATGCACATCCTCACTGCACATCCTTTGTATCTTTCCTATAATTCTCTTTCTTTGCATTATGCATTTAAAACAAGGTTGGAGCCAATCTCTTAACACATCAAGCTTTTGCTTATTTTCCTGTCTTTCTATGTAATCAGTTCCTCAGGAAAGGAGTCCTTAGCTGTGTGATTTGTAAGGGTTAGACAATGGATTGGAAACTACAATTCGGCAAGATTATGGTGGAGTAGTGCTGTTTTCTAGAAGTATGATAAAATGCTACTTGAGCCTGGATGACTCTCCGAATTTGTGCCTTGTTTTTGTCCTCCGTATTGAAGCTGCCTCCAAAGAAAACTCTGGATCTTGTTTGTAAAGACAGAGCTGCAGCTTTTACTCAGAGTTAGCCCTGGATTAAAAGCTATTTAGTGTATTTCGATTTATCCATCCTCTTTGCTTTTATGCACTTTGGCTACTTTCTCTTGACTTTTCTCATGCAAATAAAAGGTAATTAATTTTCCTGTGAACTTCTCTTATGATTCTGACTTCCATAATATCTGCTTTGCAAACATGAATAATTTGTCCAGCAAGGTACTCTTTGACATGTGAAGGTCAAGGATTCGAGGATCACATACATCCAGAACTTTTTCTTATCCTGTTGAAGGCACCTCAGCCTTGGTACTAAGCGGTGTTTTGTGCTTTGAAGATGTGAAGCCCAGCTCCCAGAGAGTCTGTTATGGCTGCCAGGACTCTACAGTTTTTTCAGTCGGACAACGTCACAGTTGGGAAATCCAGGAAATAAAAAACATTCCATCAGTGTCTAGCTGAGAAAATTTTATTTATAGCTATTACTCAGTATCAGAATAAGATTTCTATGGCAGAGGCAGGACAAAAATGATGCATCTATTGCACTAGTGGTTAGATCATGTTTTCACTTCCCTGCTGTCCCCTTTGTTCATATTCCCTTTCCTTTTATGCAAGAGCTGAAGGAGGGTATTCAAACAAAACAGCTTCTCTTGTCTCTGAAGAGTGCACCTCATCTTTGGGGAGAAAAATAGTGTAAGAGCTTCTAAAAACTAAATGTGCATACACTAAAGTGAGTTAATTTTCGAGTTGTTTTTCTATCCAAGAGTAATATTTATCACTACTGTGAGTGGATGTGGACATGAGGTTTTTTTGTTTGTAACTCAGGCCCAAATGCAGTTTTATATTAAAATAGGTTTGGATCATTGCTCTCAACATCAAAAGAGAGGGAGGTGGGGTAGGAACCAGATGAGTGCAGCTTGGTGGTGGAGTCTTCTGTTTGTCTTGCTGATCCTGAGACAATTTCAATGGACAGAAACTGTTTATTGCTTGTTCTTCTCCTCCAGGATGTACCACTAATAAGCCTAGCAAACATCTTCCACAACGCCAAACTCTGGAATGATGCCATCATTGTGGCTACCATGGCAGTGGAAATAGCACCGCACTTCGTGGTTAATCATTTCACACTGGCAAATGTCTATGTAGCAATGGTGAGTGTACTGTCACCTGGTTATGGCTGTCTTTGGGACACTATTTACGTGTATGTAAAAGTCTTATTCTCACAAAGAATGTTGAAGGAGCAGCGTTCAAGAAACTGGGGTAGGATCATCAAGAAGGAATATCTTTAGAAAGACAAAACTTCCATTACTTATTTTACTCCTATTTCTCGTTTAGTACTTTAAGGCCAACATTTTTATAAGCTGGCTTAAGAATGCTGTGTGCAAAGCTTTGTTAAGACAGTAGCAAACAGTTGGTAGTTTGGGTTGTCCACCCATCTAAACACAGTATATTTTTATAATACTGAAAAATTAATGATGAATTTGGTCTCTATCCTGAAGAGCAAAGCTTGGAATAGTAAGTAAAACCCAATTCGCAGTTATGGTGAACAAACACAAGGGAAGTTCAGTTTCAATAGCTGGATTATCAATGCCCAACATAATTTGTAGCTTGAACTCAAATTTCTTCATACTGTCTATATATACTATTAAAATACACCTTTTTAAAAAATCAAGATTTACAACTCACCTTGATCTAGTTAGTCTTTATGATATGGCCAGAAATTAATATTGTCTCTACTGCATAACTAAAGTTACTGAGAAAAGGAACTCAAGAGAAAAAATAAGTGATGAAACTGACTGAAAACCCCAGAATGTTTTGGGTCATTTCTCCTCTCATTTTTCCTCTAATACACTATCAGATGTTGGCATGCTTTCCTAGTTAATAAAAAAGCAGGGTGGCATAGGTAATGAGATTTCAGCTATACAAAAATAGATGCTATTTCCACATGAATGCTTCTAACTACCAACCTGGAGTCCAGCTTATCAATTGAAATTGTATAGCTATTGTATGCTCTTTAAGTTTTGGGGGGGTTTTGTTGAGTTTTTACATTGAATAATCCTTTAAAAATAATTTCAGGTTGTTTCTAAAAATGTTAGCTTTTCAGAAAAGTTGATGGTTTTTCATTGTCCATGATTTTAAAGCTTTGATCTACTCAAATTCTGACTGAAATATGTTTTTAAAAGTTACTTTCACAGCAAGAATACAAAGATGTACTATTAAAAAGAAAAGGCAAGAACATTGGTCAATAATTCTCAGCATTAATTTGACTCCTTTCCATGGATTATGCAGAATTGAGTCATTAGCCCAATTATTTGTGGAAGAAGGAAAAAAATCCTAAATCACAAGGATTGGTTCAGTTACTTTTGTGGATATCACACTGCACAACTTGTCGGGATGGGAAAGGCATAGAAAATGCGTTTACTGGTTTTAGAATCTGACTCTTTGCACTCTGGTTTCTTTTTCACAGGAGGAGTTTGAAAAGGCCATGAAATGGTATGAGTCAACACTAAAGCTTCAGCCGGAGTTTGCCCCAGCAAAGAATCGAATCCGCACCATTCAGTGTCATTTACTTCTGAAAAAAGAGCGACGGTCTCCTTAGAGATCAGCATCTTTCTCTTTTTTAAAAATGTCATTATTCTCTATTCTGCTCTTAAGTGTGCTAAGATAAATTGAGGAATTGAAATTTTCAACAAGACTGTTAAAAAGAGATGGAATTTGGATCAAGGGGTCTTTTATTATTTTTTTGTCAAATATAGGGGCATCTTTGGAAAATATATTTCACAGACCATAATTTTAAAACATCCGTGTAAATATTAAACCAAGAAACTTCCATGAGTCCATGACCACCTGTAACAGGACCTAGGCACTGTTAGTTTTTCCGTAATGCTCAGATTGGCATCAGCATCCAAAATAACTTGCTTCGTGTCTTATAACCTAAGCCACTGGAAATGCAAAGCACACACCCGTACCAAATAGTAAGGAGAGATAATCAGCAATTCATCCATGTGAAACTCATGCTTTTTCCGGTCTTGTTCACTCCATACCACATTACCTGCTTTTTTGGAAGGAGAGGAACAGACTTCTAAATATTTCTTAAAAAACATGAGAAACATGAAGCATTTTTGGAATTGTTTGTTTCTGTTAGGGAATGAGGAGGGAACAGCAGGACCCTAAAGTCAAAATAGTTTTTAATCTTGCAAAAAAAAAAAAATTGGTAAAACTCCCAATAAGATGTTTTATATTTGTCTGTATATGCATAGCCCTCTGCCTCCCTGAGTGGTTGATTTACTAATTCTTTGTTCACTGTATTTCTAGCCGTTTTGGAATAAGGTGCAAGTTTATGCTCACCCTGAGCCATACTTTCAGCTGCCAAGGAGGAGGAGGGACATGGTGTCAAGGTATCAACAGCAAAAAAGTCTGGTGGAAGATTTCCAAATCAAGTCTGTCTTTGGTTGGTGGAGGACATGATTCTCCAGAATCAAAAAGGGCACATATTTGAAATAAAATAAATTGTTTATGAACAACTCGCAGCTTCTCCTGTACTGTGTGTGTCATGCGCCACTTGCAAGAGTCCAGGTTAGTCTGGAGGAGCTACAGCCTTTCCTTGGGAGCAGACCAAGCTGGGAGCCAGGGCAGCCTTTAACACTCCTGATCAGCCAGTGATTTTGTGTGTACCCTTGGAAAATTCCTTTCACCTCTGTGTCTGACACTGTTTGTGGCAGAAGGAGATAAGGGGAAGTTAACTAACTCAGCTGTCATGTAACCCACTCTGCAGCTTCTGGTGTCAAGCGTGCTTCTTAGTGATTCTTTTTAAAGAAGTAACAATGCTTATGAACTTAACTAGGTGTTTTTTCTCACCCAGTGTTTTTCCTGTCTCATTGATGCAAATTAAGAGTAAGTATGGCAGTGGTAGAAACTATGATATCGGTGTAATTTTTATAATACTGGAACTTACTACTTCATAAAAGGATCCCTGAAACTTTTATATATGACTGAAGATGAGCACTTCTAATGCAAAGTTTACCTCTGGTTTTTTGCAAGTAATTTCCATTTATCTAGGAAGCCTGACAGAAGTATGAGCAAGTGCCACTGTTGGGTAGATTTTTATTAAAAATGGGTGAATGTGTTAAATTTTTGTCAAAAGAGTCAACAGCATGTCAAATTTTATTCTCTTCCCAAGGCTACTGGAAGGCTGAGTTGTTGGCTGGAGACAGGCGTAGCAGTATCTATATATAAACTCCAAGAGGAAGATCACTTGATGAGAGGTCTAATAGACCACCACTAGGATCATGGTCTGGGATAATGAATTACAGAGATTTCTGACATAGAGCTGGGAAGGGGAAAATAGTAAGGCAGGTGCAAGTAAATGGAACAATTTCCATTTGAGCTAGGAAAAAAGAGCAAAGGCTTTTCATTGAACTGAGTAATGTGTAGAGAGGGTGCTTTTATTCAGTTTTGTTAACTGGTCTACTTCACTTTTATAGTGGTTAATAAATAGTTGGGAGTTACTTAAATATATTTGGTAAATCTTCCATTTCATGTGCTAGTTTTAAAATGTAGTATGCAAAAACTTAGCTTGGTACAGAGGAGGATGTACTTTACAACTTGGTTTCCTAATGTATCACATGGTTAAATCAAGTGGTTGCCATGTGCTGAGCTCTTTGCTGCATCAGTCTCACTGCTGATGGGAGATGCCAAGACTTAAGTGAAGAGTAAGGCTGGTCCTTAAGAACCTGGAGCACCAATATGTGAAGCACAGATGATCATCCATGGCTTTGACAAAAGATGAAATTAAAATAGACCTTTTCTGGATCACCAAGGATTGTGCTCATATACAATATTGGTGGACACTTGAAATTGGTCATTAATACTCATGCCAGCTTACATCTTGCTTACTGCAGTGTTTACTAATCTATTTCTTTAAGAAATGCAGCAAGATGCACTGTACACAGACATCATGCAGAAGGTGGGAAGACTAAGTTTGTGTGTGGCCATACTGTAAATTGGCACCAAGGAGATAGCAGGACATTGCTGTTCTTGCTATCTGTGCATTTTCAGGGAATTTGCATGTTACAAATGGTGCTTGAAAACTGCAGTAGTCTGACGATGGGCTTTTTCTTCTGAATCTTGGGTAAGTACTTAAGTGTGTACTGCCTTAGTCCCATAAAATTTTTATGTACAGATGTTCATTTGCTACTTGGCTACTGTGTGCTCTCTCTGCCATACAACCAATTTTAAAATAGCCTATGCTTCCCTCTTAACTGTATTTTCTGAAATTTTAGGTTATTCCTGGATGTGTACTGCACAAGCAGTATGTCCAACTGAAGCAGAGAAGTTGAAAGATCTACTTGAGAACATAAACTTGACCTAATGCTAGCAATGGTGTGTGTCTTAAAGATTTCACCCACTGGTGAATCTGCTGGGGAATGCTGGCTTCTGCCCTTGGAGAAGGCTAATGGAACACTGTTGTCTCCATGCCTTCAGCCCTCCTGTATAAATGCCAAGAAGTGATGGGTTTCAGTGGTTTGGCTGTGTTCAAATGTTAGTCAATTACAACTAAGTATGCTGATCTTATAAACAGAAAACAAGTTGGGGCAACATGCTGAAATGGAGACCACTGAATTTTTAAGAGCAAAGGTGTGATTCTCTGCAGGGTAAGTTAGCTGTTTAGGGACTACATGCATCGCCTTCCATTTAAGTTATTTCAAAATAAGCTGAGGTGGTTGTCTAGGCTCTGTCTTTGATAAATGGAAAAGGTGATTATCTTTAGAGGGTGATCTACCCTCCCTGTTGTAGAGCGTGACAAATTGCCTGTTCAAACTGCCTGTTCCTTTCCATTGACTGTTGAGATACCTTTGACAAACTGAACTTCAATATGATTTCTAATAACGAGGCTTAGTAACTTATTTCACATTGACTGGCTCTGCTTAACATTATCACTGAAGTAGTCTGATTTAGGGATGACATAACCATAGGTAAATGGCAAAATCCTCTCTTCTCCAAAAAAAAAGGGTTTTCTCAGTTGTTTCCAGACCATATCCAGAAATGAAGTACAAATGAGAACAAAGTCTCCATTTGTTCACAGATAGCATCCTTAAAATCCTCAGCATCCTCACAGATAGCTTCTAAAGCTCCTGACATCCAGGGGCTTTTGAGGGAAAATGCTAAAGGAAAAGAATCAGCTTTATCTATAAAGTGGTTGGATTTGATTCACTGTTGATGCCTTAGTTGTACTGGTCAGGACTGCACTGATGCCATACAAAAAAAGGAAACACTGAAATACCATGTTGGCATCCAGTGTGACCACAGGATCATATTCAAACAAGAGGGTTAAAAATGCAGTGGAGACTGAGATCACCTGTGGACACTTTGCATCACCTGTGATAGAAAATGGCCATCAGAAGTTTTCCGATGCTGCTCACAGCCTTCTTTCCCCACTCTATAACCCTCCCTCTTTCCCTCTCCTTAAAAAGATTAAAAACAAACAACAAACCCATAACCTCTCCCTGAGAATGGTATGGTATAGCTGAAGATGCTAATTGGTTCTGCTGCTATATTGTGATGCTTTTGCTTCCTACCATTTGCAGTAGCTGCCATTAACTTTTCTGAGTACCAATTTAGGAACCCCCGGATTTGAACCCCAGTCAGAAATGTTCCTACCCTTGTTGCTGTCCTTCTGTATGACTTCAGGCAACAGATTGCCCCCTCCTTGCTGTACCTCTCCCTCCCACACATAGTCTGATGCCTTTTTAGAACATATGGGGGGGGTGGTTGGAACTGACATTATTGCTGTTTATGAATTTGTGTGAGAAACAGTTGTAATGCCAGAGAATACAAATAGTAGCAACCCAAATTAAAAACAACCTATGAAACAGGCAATAGGCAAAGTTTAATAATCTGTATCAGCACTTGAAAGAGTGAAAAGGCTTTAGAAGAACTTGCCTGGGTGTTCAGAAAAACACAAGCCCCTCCTCCAGAGCTACTGGATGTTGTGTGGCAGGTTCAGGTGATCCTCCCATCTCAAGCATTACTTAGATGTGTCCTTCTGGAGTGCTGCAGGTTGCCTTGATTTCTTAGAGGACCAGCTGGCCATGTTTGGGTCAATGAGAGTCTCTTAAAAGAAATGTCTCCCAAGAGAAGGCTTTGTCACTTGTGGGATTGGTTTTATTGAGGTTTTTTTAACTCTTTATTTGTTGAATGTACACAAGTGTGCCAGCATTTATTTAAACAAAGCAGTTCAGGTCTCTGAACTCTGAGGCTTATGAAGCTTTCCTATCAATTTGTTGTCATCTTGCTGAAGTGCCATGGCTGGTCATCTGTGAGAGCCAACAGAAAGGCGTGCAAATGACTGCCACAAAGGGACAGGCAGTGAGTTTAAAGGCAGTTTGTTTTTGCTACCGTTTTTTGGGCATCTGTACAAGAGTGATACAACCTATATTCCACACATAGAAAGTTAAGAAAGTGACAATCTGAATTAAGGGAGAGGGCTCTTGTACTTTAAGCTTTTTTCATTTTTAGGTATTGAAAAGCTCAGGATTGATTAGGAGCAGTGTTTTGATAAGGCTGACTGCTTAAAAAAGCATCCCCTCAAACTTTTGCAAGTTGTTTTTTTAACCTTTTAAACCTAATGACCTACTTGTGGATTCCAGAGCAAAAAAAATAGTATTCAAGTTCAGTAGTCCCAGAGGAGATGCAATGACAGTGCCACAGAAAGAGGGGTTTTGAATATCGGTGAGCAGGAGTTAGCTTTGTGATATTTATAATCTGGGGGGATTGTCTTTATGCATGTGTTTTGATTTGCTGAGTTTTTTTCTTTAATCTGGTTGCAAGCTTCTCCTTCCATTTTCAGTCCTTCAGAATCAGGTCATTACTAGTCTAACAGAGTATTGCTGTGCATACTTGTTTGTGCCTATGGCGTGCCAGGTACTTGACAGAAGAGCCAATCTCTGCTCTGAAGTGTACAGCCTCAGACACTGACCCACAGAAGAATTTCAGTGGTTACTGATGCCTTAGCCAGGGATCAGACAGCTGTTGAGTCAAACCTTCTGGCCACAGTCCCTCCATGGTGACACCACTGTCGGTTTTAAAATCCAAGCCATCTACATGTTTCTGAGAATAATACTCTGACAAATCAATGGTCATCATTTTAGTACAATTTAATGGAAATTTTTTTCCTGTTCTGCTTGTTGATCTAAATCCAATCTTGTCCTCTCTCTCTAATAGTCTAATTCTACTGTTGGTTTGTTTTTTTCTTTTTTTTAAGAAATTATTTCCCAGAGCCGCAGCTGTTACAGATTACAGTATGATGAGTTACCACTATGTCATAGGAGTGTGTTTTGTTGTATCCTGCCTTATGATCCATATGCTCAGGAGCAAAGAAGTGATATATAAAAATTGTTAAGGGACACTAACATGTGGGCAGATGCAATCCAAACAAAATAAATGGGTGGAGGAGCCAATCTTATCCCACCACTACAATGCTAGGAGCTAATGTAGGAAACCATGTTCTCTGGGAAAATGGAAAAGAAACCAGGCTTTAGTGGTGAGACTCTTGAAGGAGGGAGAGAAAGCGCCAGGTAGAAGAAGCGAGGAAACCAAGGGTCCTGCTTTTTATAACATCAGAGATTTTTTGGTGGCAAAACTAAAGGTAAAAAGGACGAAGCAATGGCCCAAGTGGATGGTTTCTTCTGGTTGTCTGGAGACATCAGAAAACAAGAAGGACATCTGAGAAGCCATGAGGCAATGCTGCAAAACCACTGCAGCCAGTGGGGCACCTGGCATTGACATGCATTCCTGCACAGGGTATGTCTGTGGAGTTTGGAGGGCCAGAGCTGCTCAGCCTCCCTGGCCCAGGGACAAGCATAAGCACAGAAACATCCTGTGAGCACTGGAACGGAAGCTCCCGTGGTCACCTACGGCCAGGAGTTCCAGAGTTCAGTTTCCAGTGAAGAAGTATCTGTTCTTTTTGAACCTGCTACTTCTTGTGTTATAAACGATCATGAGCATGAAAGCTTTTCTCCCTCACCTTTTCTGTGACATGCTTATCTTAGACATGCCTTCCTGATTAAAGTGAGGCCTGACCAGACTTGGCTTGGCTTTTAGCCTACTGACTTCTTTTCAGAGGGTAGAATACTTGCTTAAAAGCAATTTTGAGATTTTTATAAGACGGTACAGCATCTATAATCTGCTTTTTTCTGCCTTCTCAGCCTAGATTGAAGTTACTGCTGGAAAAGAAAGGTCAGGATGTGATTCCGGTAACTGAGGTGTTAACACCATGGTGGCCAATCTGCACCTCCCACACAGAGATGCATCTTCCTGCCCACTCACTCTTGCCCTCTTTTTCGGGGACCTGCAAATAGTGAGTTCTGTGTCTTGTTGACACGGGGACCTGTCTGCCTGTGGGCAGTTTTCTGTGCAAGTGGATGGCATGATGGCAGGGTGTGTATGTCCCTAAGCATGGGTGGATGCACACATTTGTACAACAAAAAGTGCATGATGTACCCTACCTCAGTCACTGAACCAGTTCTATTAACTATTAGACTGCCATAATGAGAATGGGGTCTAAAATCTATTTAATCTGTGCGTTATCTCTTGATTACAGTAGTGCTTTGCAGTCTTTTTCAGTGATCTGAGAGAGGTGAATTGAATGATCTTCCAAACCCTAATTAATTAATTCCTGACTGTCATCATAGGGCACTTTTAATTATTTGGAGCAGCTTAGTCAGCACATCAGGTTGCAAGAGCTCTAGAAGGGTTCTTATCCTTGTCACTGTAGGTTTACATGCCCCTTCCTTTGAATATCTATAGCAACATCCCCCCTACACCTGTATACAATAACCAGCCTGAGCAGGAGCATCACTACAAGCTCTTAGAAAACTGGGTGGCTCCAACCCGAGTGACAGCCTTTCCTCAGGAGCAGATCAGATCAGTGCAGCACTGCTTCTGATGCCCTGACAAAGAACCCTCTGTCCTTTTTCATAAACAGGATATTTTGTGCCTTTAGAAGCCTGGAGTGTTTCTTATGAAACACTTTCTCCTAAAATGTTTCAAAGACATTTTGACCAGAAGAACAAACAATTTGGTGTATTTTAGTGTAGGCAAGGCTTGCTTTCTTCAGTTGGAGGACCTGCAAGAGACAAAAATAAGGGAAGAAACCCAGATGGGTGGGAGTTCCTTTAGAAACTCTTCAGAAGAGAAGGCAAGACAAACCCCTTCTATTTGCCTGTAGTTTCAGCCTTCCTCAGTGCTGGGCAGAGGAGTAGAGCCTGCCCATTACATTACCTGTGTGAATCCAGGGAGAGGGCTTTTATTTTCTTTCCATCTTTTTATTTACTGGCTCAGCCCGGAGGGGTTTTTTTAATCTTTTTGACTGACTGCATGGCAGTTTGTAGTTCTTTCAATCTGGATAGCATGTCCTAGCATATCAGGTTACTGTGATTTCTTTGTTCAGCACACAACTCTTCAAGTGGGTGAAAAAGAAAAACGAGACTTTCTAATATTGTCAGCATGACTCTAGGAAGTTTGAGAGGGGAATGTGAAGTGTGAATGAATTCACAATATGCATTTAAAAGTTGGTATTACTAGAATGAACAGCAAGGTCACCACAGATAAAATGGAAATCAATTCATCCCTATGACTCTTTCACTTCAAAGTGTTACCAGCAACCCTTGATTACCATCTCAGAGCCTTGCTTGCACACTGCTCACGAGATCTCCAGTAAAATGGATCCTGGATGGCATGGCTTGGTTTTGGGGGGCAATCCATTTTTTCGTTAATCCTCCCTTGCTTGCAGCAAAATGACTTCTTCTCAGGGCTTCATTAACCAGCTTTAGCTCCCAGGCACCCACATTTCTCTGTGCCCACTTCATCCATATCGTGCAGCTCGGCCACTTCTGCGAGTACTGCTGCCAGCTCGGAGCAAACGGAGGAGACAGGGAAGGTCGAAGGAAGATGGGGCTCTGGAAAGAAACCAGGCAGTGGCATTTGTCAGCTTGTAAGTGCTTCCCCTGTTCCTTACTGTCTCCTCCAGCCTCTTAGAGCTGCTGTGTGGGTGGAAAGAGCAGCACCAGCAGCTGGAGGAAAGTGGGAGGAGTGGGAGGAAGAAGAGGGAAGAGCACCTGGGGGCTGAGAGCCAGCCTCGCTGTCTGCTCCCCTTTGCAGCCCCCTCCAGATGTGTTTCTGTTCCCCACCTAGAGGTAACATCAGAGGGGCTGAGGACAGGTAGTGGAGTGAGCAGCGGCTGTGGGGCAAAGCCCACCAAATCCCTCACCCTTGCCGTGCTTCTGCCTTTCTCCATGCCAGGAAAAGTGCTGTCACTGATACTGAAGCACTCCAGCACTGTCATGTCTTATTCTCTCTACCTCCAAGTTAATGAACAGGCAGCTGAAGCAAAGACGAGAAGTGGCCAAGGACAAAATTAGTATTGCCTCCTCTCTGGACATATTTGGACTTGGATGGATGGTCTGTCCTACTAGGAGCAGGTAAGATTGTCCTATCCCAGTACACCTCTCCTATCCCATCCCATCCCACAGACTGTCCCAGCACCTTCCCAGGGGGAGCCAGTGTGATGTGAGGGTCTTGCAGCTCTTTGCCAGTCTGGGCACACCAGGTCTGTTGAGCTGTAGTCATGCTACCCGTTCCTCCTCCTCTGCCACCACAGTCTTGGTCTCCACTGACAATGTCACTTTCCCAGGGCCCAGTTTTTGCTCCGCCTTTCTCTGTGTTCTGGCTTTGGCCCTGTGGCTCCCTGGTGGTGTAGTTTTGTGCCTACACACCTGCAGTGCTGGAGCCTCCTAGGTACACCCAACAGCCCCCTTCCTGCCCTCCAAAGAGTCCTCGTACTGAGCCGCTCACTGCTGATTCATGGCAGACCTCTGTCTGTCCCCCGTATTCCTATCCCGGCCAGGCTTTGCCAGTGGGACGTGTGCTGGCGATGGACACCGAGGAACGGGCCGAGGGTAACGCTGATTCCCCAGTACTCCCAGCTTCGGGCTGAGCTCACACCCTGGGCAGGAGCTTTTCACGTTGGGAGGGGAAAGGGGTGTCCATGACGGAGATGTCCCGATCCGTCCCCGTCCGCGGAGGGTGGGATCCGGCCCCTTTCGCCGCTAGGGACAAAAGCCGCTCCCGCCGCAGCCCGGCGGCGGCGGGGGGAGCCCGGGGCGGGCCGGGGGCGGCGCCTTTCCCCGCTCGGCCGGCAGGTGGCAGCCGCAGCCCGGCGAGAGGCGGCCGGGCCGGGCCGGGCGGGGCAGCGCCGCCGCCGCCGCCGCCTCGGGACCGGGGTTCCCGTCGGGGCTCCCCCGCCGCCCTGTGCCCCCGCACGGAGCGCGGCCCCAGCCCGGCGGGCTCACCCCGCGGACACCCGGGTGCTCCCCGGTCCACACCGCGGCCGAAAGGGCGCTGCCCTCGGAGAGCTGCGCCGGGCGGCAGGGGAGCGCCGCCCCCGCTCCCCTCCGTGCCCGAGGGGCGGCCGCGGGGCTCCCGCCTCGGCCCAGGTTCGCCCCTTTCCGGGCGGGTGGGAGGGCAGGGGCTGATGCGTTGTGGGCTTTTGGGGGACGGAAGCTCCCTTGCCAGAGCTGTGGGAGCGCCAGGTTTTGCGGGGGTGTTCCTGAGACTCCCCCTGCGTGGGGCCGCCCGCACTTCGCCCGGCAGCCCGGATGGAACCCCCGGCTCCGGGACAGCCCTGGCTGCGGGGAAACCTCAGCCTCGTCCCCGCCTCCCGGCCCGGCGAGCGGCCCCGAGGGCGGCCCGGCTTCCCCGCGGGCACCGCAGAGCCCCGGCGGCTGGGGGGGAATCTTCCCTCCCGCCCACGCGGTCTGAAACCCGGGGGATGCGGCGGCGGGGGTGGAAAGGAGGAGGCGGCGCGGTGTTACCAGCGATCCCCTTCGGGGCAGGTGGAGCCCGGCACTGCATTTCTGAGGGGTTTACCCACTTCAGCTCTAGATTCTGCAAGGGGAGGGTTTGCCCAGGGAAGGTTTCTCGGGGCGATCCTCCCAGCCCACGGAATGCTGCTTTGTGCAGCCTCATGCCGATCCGCCCTTCGGGCTCCGCTGTGCGATTCCCTCGCCTTTCACTGTGGATTGTTGTTTTGGCCAAAACTTCAGTCACAGCTGGGCTAATCTTTATCTGTTTCATGAAGCTCACGATCGTTGCTTTCCAGATGACCCTTCCCAGCTTTTTTTACCAGCTCAGTGCCTCACCTCTGCGTGCCCTCCAGCTTCTCACAGCAGCCTGTCTCCCCAGGGCCCAAGGGACAGCCCATTGGCAGGGAGTTCCCTGCTCACCTTTTCTGCCTCCGGAGCGGGCAGAGACATTATCCAGCACTGCATTTGTCCTGAAATGTCTGTAATTCAGAACACAGAGCACCTCAAGCTCTGTCAATTTCGAACCTTTCAGGCTGGATTCATGCTCCGAGAACAATGACACCACTTTCTTCCAAACTGTTTTAAATTCAGTCAAAAATCAAACAGGAGAGTCATGCTTCGAGCTGGACTTGACTCGGAACCTGGGAGTAAAACATCGGGTCTTCTCACCTGTTGGTCACCAATCCTGCTGGCCCAGGTAACAGCTGCCTTTTGGAGACCTAGAGGGGCAGAGCAGGAGAAGTGGTGCAAGCATCCCCACCCCAAGTCCTACCACCATTTGTTAGTCCCTGCTCAGCCCCCTGGCAGGTGATGAGAGATGAACTGGGAACTTGCCCACGCAGGGTGTGGCACACGCACTAAAGGCTGAAGTACAGAAGCCACGGCCATGGTGGGGACTTGTCCTGCCTGTGTCTATGATGTTCTTTAGTATCTTAAGATACATAGAAGATTGCAGTCTACAGGGTTCTCAGACTGCCCCCCCATTTTCCAGCTTGAAATGCTTTTTAAAATGTATTTTTTTTAAAAAATCCAAACACTATTAAATGCAAAGAAATCATGAAAAACAACAAGGAACAAAAGCTCTCAATCCTAGCTGAGCACTGCACAGACAGGAACCTGCTCTGACGTACATGAGCACCCCATAGGGATTAACTCTCTCCTGCCCAACAAAGCCAGCCTTCTAGCTTCTACTTTGCAGCACATTTTGTGTGCTATAAATGTATTTAATCTAGCCAGATAGGGAGATTAAAATGCACAGGCTTTGTACCTATCTGCAGTTGTCCCCACCCAAAAAGCCCTCACAATCCTGGTCCAGGAGTTTTCTGCCTATATGACAGATCCAAAAAATTTCCCCTGTGAAGCAGAAACAAGAAACAGGCAGCAGAAGTCTAAAGGAAAGCAACAAGGAGAAGCTCTCAGAGTCATTTTCCCCTTTGCTTTTCTGTAGTAAATATGCAGAAGAGCATCTATTGCATGTCTATTACCAGCCAGTTAATATTTTGCTACCCTCACCCCTTAACTGAGTTTCCTAAAGCCCTTTGCAGCCACTGCTTCACTCAGTCTCAGGTACCCCCAGGAGACAGCTGGTGTCACTAACCTGCTTATAAAAAGGGGGGCAGTAAGCTACATTTGTCTGTGTAAAGCCACCTAACAGACAATTTCTGGAACACAAATTAGGATGTGGGATTCTCAGTTTTGACTTTAACCTTCAAGCTAGGTTTCCTCCTTTTCCCAAACCTGCAGTGGCAAACCACTGCAGTACCAAACGTGCAACAGCATCCTCCATCTTCTTGTCATCTTTGGTACCACATCAGGGTGGAGGGGCATGTAGGCTGCCTCAAAAGTCAGACCCTGACCTGACTTTTTTTGAGGAGACTGCCATTTAGAAAGCTGAGCCAGGGGATTCATGCTTTTGGCTATTTGCATTATCCTTCATTTCTACAATGGAGCATCATCACTGAGGAGGGAATTACACAGAAATCACTTGCTTTAGGTGCTGCATCTGTCCCATGTTTAAGCATAGTGAGAAGGTCTGATGTTTTTCCTAATGTACCGCATACTTTTATTCCAATGTTTTTCCCTGCATCTGTGGGCAATTCAAAATCTCACCGTGAGACCACCTGTGCAGGGATACAGCCCACAGAAGGTCTCAGTTGTGGCTGCAGCAAGAACCAGTGTAGAAGAATTTTTCCACTGCTATGACAATTAAAGCATAGCATTGCCTAAATATGCTTGTCCTTCTCACCATGGTCTGCAAATTTTGAGTTCTCTCCTCTTTTGTCTTTCAGGTCTGACTGGAGACAACCAGCATCTTGGGGTGCCTGCATGGAAGATGTGTAGAGATTGGCTCTTGCTTTCACTGACACCCCATTACTGTGGTACAGCACAGGACATAAGCAAGAGGCTCCATAGCATCTGAGATGGCAGTGAAAATCCTGTGATGGAGGCAAGATCCTTGGAGACAGGTATGTCATAACAGGTATGGTGTTTTCTCTGAGAAAGCCAAGTGTAAAATATTTGCTAGCTTACACCCTACTGTGCTTCGAGAAAATTTAAAAAAAAATTCTGCCTCAAAAGAAAGGGGGGAGATGGGTTCTTGGGAAGACAGGATATAGAGCAGGGAGTTCCTCATGTCTGCACATCTGTTCTAGAAATGGAAAATGTTCATGAGCTCTATCCAATCACTTAATTGAAATCTTTTCCCAGAACTCCATGTCTACTTTTCTTAACTCTGGGATAGTACCATTCTGAATCTATCCTTTGAGTTCATCCTAAAATTAGATAAAACTATGTTGAAGATGCCTAGTTATCATTGCAAGACTGTGGTATGAGACATAACTTTTCATACATGACATGGAAAGTATGGTGGACCAATACTGAACTCAAAAGCATGCCAGCAAATTTCTGGATGCTGCTGCCAATGAGTGTTTGATGTTCTTGTGCTCTCCACACATCAGTGCAGCGTAGAAGTCCTGGCAGAAGCACTGTAGGTGCCAAACTGGACTTTTCCAAGCCTCTTGTCTTCCACTTGACTGTGTCGAAGGCCCTAGCCCTCTGCAAGAATCTGTGTAGGAGCAAGTGCAAAGCTTAAGTGAGATGTCTTTGAGGCTATTATGGCATGAGATGGGTTAGAAAAGAGGGAGAAAGCATTTGCTGATAATCAGAATGTGAAAAAATTAATTCCATTAATTTCAGGTTTTTGTTGCTCAAAAGCCATCATTCAGTGACATTTGAGAGGAAATGAGAACTTCTCAGTTAAGATCAAGCAGACATCAGTGTTGTTCAATGTTTCTTGAACACTACAGGGGGTGGCTTAAAATCCCGTTAGTGCTCCTAATTCCTTACCATTCGTCTATCTCTAGAAAGTCCAGCAAAGTCTGATTTTCATACTGGTTTAAGTGTCCTGAATCTTGGGCTTGAAACCTAAAACCTTCCTCACCCATGGCCCTCCTGTCAGTGATGAGACAACAGGATCACAGATCCTCTTAGGCATCTTAAGTTAAAACCCCTTTCTTCCAGTGCTGCTCTTCTTGTCTCCATTTGCTAATTGTGAACATGGAAACTTGATAGCCAGAGACCTCATGCTAGAGCCTTACGGATCTCCAGATTACATGGCCATAATTAAATTGAGGAGAGCAGAGGGAAAGGAATTAATATCTTTAAAAAAAAAAAAAAAGGAAAAGGAAGAAAGAAAACAACAACCTAACCCCCAGAAATCAAATCCATGACAATGACTTTAAATGTGTAGTATGTGGTCAGTGACATATGAGTCACTTGAGCCTATCTTTATAAGAGTAGCAAAATATGAATAAAACACCCAGCTGGCGTGGTGCCACCGTCCCTGTAGCTATATCAGAGCATAACAGCAGCCTGCATTGTCAGCTACAGGTTTACTGTCATCAAGGCCAATAGAAATCCTAGTCCTGGGGCTCAGCTAAGAGTCATCCTATACCTCAGCCTCCTATTGCAAGTCTTCCTTGGAGCCATCTTCCATAGCTGTATTTCCTTTTATACCCCCATTTCATTTTCATGATTCCAAGAGTTTCCAAAAGAAGGAATAGCAGGTACCGTGTCTCTTCTCTCATAGTTATATTGCACACAAGACTCACAGCTCTGCAGTGCATGTTCAACCTACACTTGCCTAATGTTTCTGGGCTAACATGGAAGCTTGGTTGCTGCCTACCAGGATTAACAGTCCAGTCCACTTTATGTGATGTGACCATGGACCTTGGCCAGGCCCATCCAAGTTCTCCATTTGGGGGCAAGAGTGTGGCCAGTGCTGAAACATTGCACTTGCTGTCTGCAGCACGGAGAGGTCCTCTGTGAAAAGGAGATTGTGGTGTAATGGATATTGGCAAAGCCTTTAAAAAGATTGAACTGGCATCTGTCAGGAATGACGTTGGTTATGGCTGACTCTGCTCCAGCTAGATGGATAGATTAGATAAAGCAACACAGGTGCCCTCCAGCTCTGCCACTCTGTGACAACCCCCTGAGAGCAGTCTGTGCCACCATTAGCTTGATGAGCCATCACAACCAAAACATAAAAAGAAGGCAAGAGCCTATTTTGGTTTGGGAAGAGAGCTTGTAGTAAATTAATGTACTTCCAAACCTGTGATAGTGTAGATACAGCTATAGCACAACTGCAGAAGTTGGTAACCTGCCACAGTTTAAAACCAGGGTCCATCTCACCCTTTGTTGCCAAGGAGCAGACTAGAGGGAGGTTGGAAGGGCAAGATGAGTTTTCCAGAAATGGCTGGTCTTCTACGCTATGTCACTCTTTACAGGCATGCTGACATCGCAGCCACACTGTGCTAAGAGGTCAAATCCATTCAGTTCCCATGTTGTGGCCCCCAGTTCCCCGAGGCAGTCACACAGCACACATGCTAACTCACTCCCGCCTCCAGCCCCGGGTGAAGCAACCATTTCCCTTGGAGAGGAAACCTAGAAGAGGGAAGAATTTCCACGAGGTACAAGACGGACAGTTGGGAACACAAGCCCAGTGACATTGCTCAACAGCAGTCCTTAGCCCCTAATCCCTGAAAAAAGGGGTTTCTTCTTAGAGACTTTAAATGGAGCAGCACTCCTTAGCCCCTAATCCCTGAAAAAAGGGGTTTCTTCTTAGAGACTTTAAATGGAGTAGCACATGAATTCCCAAACGAGTGAGGGCATTACGCAACCATGAGGCAACTGATCTCATGTTCATATCGCTGAGAAGGAGAGGAGCCCTCCCCCGCATCTTACCAGAGCAGACAGTGAGCAGGGTTTCCTTAATGGGAATCCCTGAACTGCCTCTCCCCCAAATCCCAAGCTCCTGTGTGTGGGGATGTGCTGCCTGTGCATCAGATGGGCGGAATGAGGCTGTCGATTTATTTTTCATTCAAAAGTTTAGCTGAAGATAGATTTGAACTCCACACATACATTTCAAGGGAAGTTTTTTCAGCAAGTCTAGTAGGCTTAGCCAGAAATGCCCACCTCTACCCACCCCTCTGCCTCTGGAGAAAGGAGGCCGATCAGTCTGTTGCCTTTAACTATATCTGTTTGTAAGGAAGTTGTGAGGGGAAAGCTCAAATATGTGGGCTGAACTCTCCAAGATAAAAAATAACAAAGCCGAAAAACCGCCATGATCCTCTTAAGTGATCTGACAGCTTGAGGTTCACCCTGGTGTTGGTGAGGACCAGTTGGGGACAGGCTTTGTCCTTTCTCAGCAGTGTGGCGTGTGTGTGTGCAGGGCAGGTTAAAAAAGACTCTGGCTGGGAGCTCTCCCACATTCCCAAATTTTTCAGCATCTTCCATCACCTAACTTTCATTTTTTCTGAGTTTAGAAGAATTTACAAGTCACTGATAAATCTCACCCTGTGACTACCCCAGCTACTCCTACTCTGTGCTGCTAGGTAAGGGAGCATGACTTACCCAGGTCAGGCCATGACAGCACCAAGAGAAAGCCTGAGGAGCATCTGCTCCCAGTGTTTTCCTACCTGTCAGGTCATATCTGTTCTCTGTGCATGCAAGTTTGGGGGAAATTTGGTGCCTGAATGGGTTTTCCCAGGAGACTGGGGGTTTATTTGCATGTGCAGATCTCATAAATTAGGTAACTGCCATAGCTGGTGAAGGCCAGCTCCCTCCTAGGAGGCTACAGAGGAAGATGACCTTCCCCACATGGCATGGCTGGGGAGAGGGGCTGAGCCCTGACCGGGAAGTGGAGATGGGAGACAGGGAGATGCCCTTCAGGAGTGGATTTCCCCAGTGTCACTAGGACAGCCCTCTGGGAGAAGAGCTAAAGCTCCCTGAACAAGGTACCTGAACAGCTACGCTGGAGCCTCCTCTGGCCTCTCCTCCCCAGGAGTAAGGAAGCTTTGGGCTAGGGCTGACTCAGCTCAGCAGGGGACAGGAGCAGGGACACCCCTCAGGCAGCCCTACCAGCACCAGGGCCAGGTGGTAGCACCGTGACTGCAGGCAGCTGCCACCCCAAACCCCAGGTGCCTGCTCGCCACATCCACATCCAGACTGGGCACAGGAATGACTGCAATATGGAAGGCCCTTGGAGGCTGCTGGGGCTGCCTCCCCCCACCATGCTGGACATCAGATGGGGAGGGCAGCTTTGTCTGGTACATGTCCCTCCATGACAGGGTAATAGGAAGATTACTGGGATTTCTGCTTTTCAGCATCCTGCCTGTGAAGTAGCTAAAAAAAATATGGAAGCATCTTCTTGATCATATGAAGGGTGTTGCCATAAGGTGGAAAAACCAGCTTTGTGTCCCAGCAATGCCACAGACTATCTCTATAGCCTTCGGTGAGTCACTCAGCTTCTACTTACCCAGCTATAAAGTAAGTGCAAAGGGTTTTTTCCTTTTGTCTTTAATATTTTCTTTTTCTTCTCTTTCTCTTTTCACATACTAAGCTCCTTGGGCAGCTTCTTAATACCCAGCGTGTCTAGCTCTTCACATGTTATGGTGCAGATCTTATTTGGTTGTTTACTTCCTCCCATACTATAAATGAAAATTGACCATTAATATCCTTGTAGGAATACTGAGATTGGGAGAGGCTATTTTGAGAATGACAGGATGGAGGGGGGAAGAAAAAAAGATTTTATTAAAATGCAGACATTGCCCTTCCAAAGCTAGGCTGAGTTAGCATCCTAGAATTGGGCAGTAAATGCTACTTTTTTTCTCTGTCTATCCCTTCTTTCATCCATTCTGAGCTGAACATTTCTGCTGCAGTGTATGTTCGGTTCTCAATTAAAAAAAAAAAAAAGGAAAATACCACAAAATAAAATAAACCCCTGATAATATAATTCCTCTTCCACTGCCTGAGTCTCTGCACCAGGAAACTGTGAACAATATCCTGGTGCAAACAGCCCCCTGTGTAAAAATAGCAACACAACTGCAAACTTCAGGGTAATCACTGCTTGATTTCAAAATATTTGTTCTGCTCCTGCCCTGTCCTTTATCTCTCAGGCCTCTATATGTCACTAAAGCAACATTCGACAGCTCCTTGCCAGGTCTGCCTCCTCCAATGTGCTCCATCATTATTAATGGAAACAATCTCCATCTCGGAGTATTTAAAAATATACCCTTTTCTAAATATAGGCAATCTGCGTGTGCTTAACTACTACAGGGCAGAATGAGAGGGACCAAAATATTGACATGCACTGGGTGTGTATAATTTGTTTTGATTCCTGCTCCCCCCCAACCCCCCAGTACCAATCTGTATATTACCCACACACCTTGGAGGAAAATCTGACATTATTTAGCATGAGGAATGTAGCTGCTGCTTGGTGCCTGGAGTTTCCTTTGTTTATTTTTCCATCCTCTGTCCAAATGGTGTCAGTGAGAGCGGAGCTTACGGAGCTATTTATAGCCTCTCGCCACACTAGGCTGCACCTTGCCAGCAGCAGCAGCAGCCCCCCGGGGGGGACGGGACAGGGCAGTCCACAGGGCAGGGCACAGGGCCCCGGGCAAGGGTAAGGAGGGCAGGGGTAAGCCTGGAAGGCAACGAGGGGCAGGGAACAGAGCAGAGGAGGTGTGCAGAGTGGGGGACTATGGCATGCAAGGTGGAGAGGAGCTGGGGGCAGGTGGACAAGGAGAGCTGTCTCCAGTGCTTGGCAGAGGACAGAAGCTGTTTTGGAAGAGATTTGAGGAGGGAGATGTCAGGTAGCTGTTTCCCGGTTAGTATGGGGGCTTTGAATGAAATCATCTTGGGCAACCTTTGTCTGGGATCGGGGAGTACTTGGGAGCTGGTCAGAGTGAGACCTGCCTGTTTTGGAGGTGGATTTGGGGGGATGCAGGAACATCCCATCTCACCCAATACAGCAGGAGAGTCTAAAAAAGAGGAGTTTGTCCCAAGGGGAGGGGGCAGCATGTCCAGTGAGAGTCATAATTGGGATTGGGAACTCTGGGCTTATGTGGCCTGTTGACCCAGGGGACTGGGTGTAGTGTGTTCCCCAACCCTTCCCTGGCATCACCCCTTTTTTGGGGTGCCAAGCTCTGACCTTGCCTGGAGCAGACAGGCGGAACCACGGCACATGTGTGGCAACTCCCCAAGGGGATCTCAGTGCCTCCTCCCCCAATCCCTCAAATGTCACTGAGCCTTTGCTCCCCTCACCATGCCTGGCCCCTCTCCCTGGAGGTCCTGCCTGCTTCCCGTGCCCCACTGGGGACATTTTCCCTTCCCTGCTCGTGTGTGGATTTGATTCATGCCTGGCATTATATGCAGACGTGTGCTGGTGGCAGTTCCCTAAAAGGGGGTGAGGGCAATGTACCCACTGACCGAGGCAGCTCTGGGGCCCGGTTTGCAGTTGTGTTCTCTTGTTGTTAGCATTAATAAGCTTGCCCTTGGTGCAGTCTGCAGGGCTTGAGGTGCTGACTAAGGAGCAAAAATCCAGGGAAGGTGGAGAGCAGGAAAGAGAACTTGATTTGGGAGTGTGTTGTGTGCATGCTCTCCCCTGAATACGTGTCCAGAGCCTAGGGCCACCCTATTTTTCTAACGGGGTGCAGGGAAAAAGCTGCAGTTTCTGCTTGAGGTATTGCTTGAGCTGGCAGGGAGAGCTGGGCTGGCCAGATGGAGGGATGAGAGGGAGGCAGGGAGAGAGAGGCAGGCAGGGATGGGAGGAGGGAGAAGGGAGCTAGACACCTACGCAAACACAGAGTGAGAGGAGATCCTTGGATGCAAACACAGACACAGGCGTCCTCCTCCTCCTCACATGCCCCTGATTCATTTCCACATGCCATACACGTGACATGCTAATTCAGGGCTACTACAGAACTCCAGGGCGAGAGAGGAACAGGAGAGAGAAATAAAACCCAGTAAGGCACCAAACTGCAGATTTTTAAAGGGGATTCAGCACAGCTTAGCCGTACCCCCGCCCCGTGCTCCCTCGGGGGGGGCAGAGCCCGGGTGGCCTCGCTGGCAGACACCCGCCTCCTCATGCCCCCACGCACCCCCACACCACCACCTTGCGGGAGTGGCTCCACGTGAGCTCCGCACACAGAGCCAGCACGGAGCCAGCGCACATCCCAGCCCTGGCTGGGACACACGCGGTTACATCAGCGGCACGCTCCCCTCCGCGTCCCTGCGGCACCACCGCGCTGGGGCAGCTCAGCCTCTGCCCTCCTTCCCGGCACTGGAGTGGCGAGCTCGAGTCTATTTTTAGGCACAGGCACGTAAGCCCTACGTGCTGGGGGGCGAATAACTCCAAACAACCCCGTTACAAACCCGGACATCCCCAAGGTAAATGTAGTTACCCGGCAGAGGAGCAGCATATGCTCCCCGCCGCAGCCCCCTCGCCGCAGCCCACTTCCCCACCACCGACCCTGGTGCTTCGTGTCCCTGCCCACCTCCGTTCCCAAGCCACAGCAGGCTGCCTGCCCTGCCTGACTCCAACAGTCACATCCTCACTGTGACAAGGAGCTGAAAAGGAGGGAAGGTAAAATACAAAATACAGCTGTGGCTGCAGTGGGCTCAAGTAACTCTGGCAATATGACTGCTCTGACCCCTTACACCAGGGTAATAGATAGGACAGTTTTATCCTCTGTACCTGTACCTTTGCCTGGTTTATGTGGCGCTTTCTTACCATCCACTCTTCCAATGCTGGGTCCAAAAGGAAATGAACCACCTGGATTCATAATTCTATCATGCAGAAACAACATCAGTACAAAGAGCTCTGCAGCCCATCACCAGCCATCTTCCTCCCACTCCCTGTTTAAGGCTGCATCAATGCAAAGACCTGACGAGCTTCACCCTCTCAGGCACCACCAGGTGTGCCAGAGACATGGGCAGGGGAGAGCAATTTTCCACTTCAGAGCCTCCCCAGCATGTGTAGGCAAGGACTCTCATGTCAGCCATCCCAGATGAGCCAAACAGGGGACAAAGTCCCTGGTCCACACCAGAGCAAACGTGGTGAGCAAGAACAAGCACCCTCTGCACTGCGCTAGGGAGTGGTGGCAGCCACAGCACCAGGACTGGATCTCTCCCCAGCGAACAACCAGTGATGGTGGGGGCTCCCAGTGCCCTTTGGAGTTAGCCCTGAGCACCCCCAGCTCTCATGTATCAGGTCAGTTTGATGGGGGCTCACTGGGCATGACATTAGGAACGTAGCGGAACTGGTATCTTTGTGGCACAGAGAACCAAAGATATTTCAGGCTATATTGTATCCTTAGGATGTCTTGCCGACTGGACGAACTCTCCAGACATCTCTACCAGGACCTCCAAATCTTGTAAGACAAAAGCATCTTTGCCCTCTCCTGGGTAGAATCTTGTGTGTTTTACCTTTGAAAAGCATATTGGAGAAATGTGGGATGCAGTCCTGGTAATTTGCTCCTGTGAACAGGTGGCAGTTACAATTTTTTCACCAAATGTTGAGTCCCCTTCTCTTTTTGGGAGCCAAAGGAGCTGGCCCCTGGCCCCAATAAAGGTAAGTTAGCAAGCTGCTTTCTTCTGCATTTCTGAGGAGGAAAGAGAGATGATCTAGTTTACTGGCTTAGCTCTCCCCACATGTGAAGGGGCTTTATTTGCTTGACTGAGTATTTTGAACCATGACCTATGAAGGAGTATACACAGCAATTTCAGGTTTAGCTGCCATTGCTTGTATTAGAGACACTCTGCTCACTCAGGAGAAGAAACCTGTGTTGGTTCATGCAAAGAACAAGAGAAGAAGGTGGAAAGCACTCCAGTTAAATATTCCACCCAAGTATTTTAAACTGACAGTCACATGAACTAAAACATCCCACAAGCTATATAAGACTGTGTAAGGCTTACTGAAAAACAAGGCTTTCTGTCTAAGGCAGAGGAAACAAAGGTCACTCATAACACCCACTACTGTTTGTATTTTTAAGCTTTTATTATGTCCATTCTCAGAAGCCCTAATCATGATCAAGGTCTTTGTGTGTACAGATATAAAGGTAAGACACTAACCCAAAAACGTTTTTAATGATGTAGACAGACAGTTACGCTGGAAAGGGTTGCAAATATGCACATGCACAATTGTGTCTGTGTGGCTTATGTCTGGCATCCTGTCTCCTCATGATACCACCCATGGGCACCACAGTGCTAGATGCTCCCCGCAAAACAACAAGGAAATTCTTGACCAAGGAATGTGCAACTGCAAGTAAGGACCAAACTGCCCTGAGTGCTTAGGTCAAGCTTAACAAGCTGCTGCACACATGCCAGCATTGCAGTCCAGGAGTCCTGCCTCTCCCTGTCTCCAGTAACCATGAGACAGCACTCCTTCCTACATTTGCAGAAACAAGGATTTTATTTTTCGTTATTATATTAATACCTGTTCTTCCCTCATGCTAGCAATTTGGTTGATTTCTTGTTTATTGCTTTTCACCTTCTACCATCAATAATTCAGCCACATAGCCCCCAGGAGGTGGAGAACTAAATCCTCATTTTACAGAGACTTGCCTAGGAAAGGAGTGGTATGATAGCTGGAATCAGATCCCTGGCATTCCTAGTTCCTAACCCAAGACACAATCCCAGAGACAGCAATCCCACAACCTGTGATGCCAGGGCTCTTGCTGGCTTTTGGAGGTTTGTTCTGGCTACTGTCTCCTTGGGTTTTGCCATGAATAACAACTGCAGGATGTGACCCTGATTGTAAATGAGGTCCATGGGTGGGTTATGCACTGTCAGTGTTGCTTCTTTTCCTCTGGTCTTTAATCTTGTATTTCCCAAATCAAAGTGTTGTACCCAGATCCTCTCTGTGGATTAGGTCATGGGATTCATTCCAGTTCTCAGTAAAAACTGGTTCTTGTGATTAAACTGCTACCATAGTCAACCCCAGAAAATCCTGTGCTAGGGACTAGAAGGGGTGAGGAGAGAAAAGGCTGTAAAGAATCAGCTCCACTCAAGCTCTCTAGCGAGTGCCTGAGCCATATAGGTCAGGCAGAAGCCATTTGCTGTGCTGTACCTGCTCCATGGATGAACAGGGGACTGCATTTTGCATATGTGTCAGCTGTCTTACTTTTCACTTTGATTCAATTAGCTAAACCCTTCTTAAAACCCTGTAGAAATATATATCCTTCTATTCCTCAAGCTACTGCTTTTTTTTTTCTTTTTTTCTCCTTTTTTTTTTTTTTAATTATTTTTCTTTTCTGTGTTTCTTCGCATGCTGTCGTTCCTGCCCATCCTTCAAACACCCCGGCCATTTCTTTGGGTGCCGTGGGCTATTTTTAACCTCTGTGCAGGTTCGAACGAAGCCTCCCCGTGCCCGAATCCCCCCGCCGGGGTGCGGAGGGGGCTGGCGGTGTGGAGCAGGGAGCGAAGTCAAGCCACAAGGGGGCATGTGCTCTTCTAATTCATAAAATGTGCCTTCATTGACAAAAAAAGCTGAACAATTGGTGAATGGTGTGTGCATAAGTTAACGCTGCTGGAGAACACACGGGTAGTGACGGGGGAGCTTGGCCGGGGGGCTTGTGCCCAGGGAAACAGAGAGAGGAGGAGAAGTGGTGGGGGTCTAAAGTGCACCTGGGGGCCTCTCTGTGCCTCTCCTGCTGAAGCAGGGAGCTCTGGTGAGGGGCAAGTCAGAGAGCCTAATTCTGCTCCCAAATTCCACTGAAAGTAATGACAGCAGCAGTTCCAAAGCCAGGAAGATCTTAGTGATAGACACAGGCTCGAGCTGGCTCTGGGGATGCCTTGTTGGGATTTTTAAGGTTTTGTAGCAAATGTTCCCAGCTGCCAAACATTTTTAATTCCTTCACTAGGTGACAGTAGAGGAGACTAATGGCTAAGAAGAATATTTACAAGCAGAATATTTATTTCTAAGCAAACTTGACATCCACCTCCATCTCCTAGCCTGGTGTGGCTGAACCCATCCTCACCATGGTAAGTTCCTCACCTTTTGCTGTCTCTTCCTAACTCTACAGCACTGTGTTGGGGCTTGGGTGGTTTCACCAAAGGGCAACCAGCGTAGAAGGAAGAGAAAGGGGCTGAGCACTGATCCCTGGGGATGCTTTAGCCCAGCCCTTCTATGGTCTCAGGTGTGTGTGAGTACTCTGATGAATTAAAACACTAAGAACTGCTAAAGACCACTGTAAAATCTTGCAAAATGGATAAAAGAAAACATGAGATGAGCAGAAGCTTTTCCGTCTGAGCATCTCACAATAAATATTTGGTTTATTGGCTTTTTAGAGTCCTATATTCTCAATCCAAAATGGAGCCAGATGTGCTGGGAGTCAGTTTATAACTTTCCAGGAAGTGGAGTTCAGCCAAGGATGAATTTAACAAAAGAACTGATCAGGATGGTCCTAAGCAATATCAGGCTGGGGGAGACAACACTCATTCTGTCTGTCTTGTGAGCCCATGACCTTCTTCTGCAATGCTTCCCCTCCCAGTGTCTGGGCAATGCTGCCAGACCTTCACCCACTGTGAGCTCTGACCAGCTGGCACACTCAAGGGCTCTTCCACCAGTCATTACAGACTGCACTGAAATAAGGGGCAGGCCTGCAGACAGTGAGTCTTACCCTGCTACCTGGATTATTTCATGCTTCCCTTTCCTTTCTTTGATGGGAAGGGGGAGGGGGAAAGCCAGACAGTAAAGAGAAGTACCAGTGCTGTCCCCACAGCATGCAGAGGGAAGATACTAGATTAGTCCATAGTGACAAACAGATGTGTCACAAGGAATGCCTCCTCGAGTAACCGAGCATGGGAGGACCAGGCCTACAGCCACCATTGTTTAACTTTGATTATTCAGTCTTCAAGCCCCTTCATCTCATTTTAAAACGGAAGGGAAAACCCCCATCATGCAGGTCAGAAGGTACTGTTGCCCTCTGTCTCCATCTCTGCCTCTGCACAGGTACAAGAAAGACGTAGGTGCTGGAAGGTTTTATACAAAAAAAAGAAGAGGAGAAGCAGGCTAGATTTACCTGTAGTCAGAAGCAGATTTATGTCTTGAATGAGTTTCCCAAAATGGAGCCTCTGAAAATTTTGAGTACATGCAGCAGAGGTAGAAATAAACCTGCAAAGGGCTTTCTGTTGTGTAAGATGCTCTGACACAAGAGTGGCATGTGTGTATGATAACATTTGTTGGAGAAATCAGCAGAAACAAACTCACCCACAAGTATGCTAAAGCCTGGGATATCATATCCAAGGCTGCTGCATAAGGGTCTCCTTTCAGAAACTATGTCATGATGCTGAAAGCAACACCACCCCATTCAACATTTTGTGTGTGGCATGGGCAAAGCTTTGGGAAGCCTAGCTTGTCCTTGGGACATGTTTGGTTAGGCAGGATGCAGGACAGTCACCTCTCACTGCCTTACCAGTTAGTCAGGCCGTTGGAAGTACTTTTTGCTTTTACTAAATTCCAGATAAATCTTCCATCCGTCAGACTCCTTGCACTTTGTACAGACCAGAAATTTCCCTTTGGACACCAAGTTCCAAGGGTAACCCTCCTGCATATGGGAAAAAAGACATCCTCCTTTGACTTGCAGCTAGACACAGCCGCTTGCTCATGTGCTCTCTGTAGCCTGTGGCCTCTAATACACCTAAAGCCACGTGCCACAAAGCTTATCCAGACTGAAAATCTCCTGGTTCTTCTTCTGTGACTGAAGCTCCTGCAGTAATTCCTAATAGTCTTTAAATACAGGATGCCAATTTGATTTAAAAGCTGAAAATTGCAAGATGTGTCTGTCCCACCCACTGTGAAATTTGGTAACTTACTCTGTCCATCCTTCTTCCTCTCTTCTAATTGTTCTTCTTTGTACAGTTCCTCGTTTAGACTGAAATCTCCTTGTGTACAGCACGCTCTCTTATACTGAACCATACAGCACTGTGTGCACTGAACTGCCTTCTTTCATTATTATTTAGTGCTTACAACATTTGTTGCTACACAGGTGGTGTGGTAACTCCCTGCTCTTCTAGAAAATTCCAATAGTCATAGGACTGCAATGCCTAAGAAGTCAACAATGAAATGCTAAAAGAAATATCCCTTCACAACACAATCTTAACTGGGAGCTGCTAGCATTAGCTCCTGGAAATGGCATGGCAAAAACTTAGAAGCCTAATAGACCTGAGACACTCTTTAGGTGTGCTATTATTAGAATCACAGACAACAAATTGGAAATCCAGCATTTATCTGCATCTATTCTGAGTGTATTAACTGTGTTGACTGTAGCTGTATTGATTGTCTGTCAGAGTAGCTTGGGAAAGCTGGTATCGCGATACACTGCAACGTCTACGTTGAGAGATGGAGTGTGGGTTATTTGGTTCACTGGCAGAGGTTTGCCCAATGTGCCTGCAGGAACTGTCCACAGCCTAGTGGGGTGATCTCCTGGTCACTGGGAGAGGTGAGCTAGGCCATTACACAGAAGGAATCTGTATAGAAAGGGAAAAGTCAATACATCTTTTTATGTGATATATGTAGGCTCAGCGCTCAGACAGAGGCCAAGCCTAGCTCGGACCTGTTTGCTTTTGTGACCTTGCCTTGTGTTTTGCCACAGCAAGGAGACATTAGACTCTGTCCAAGGGTCCTCCATACTCATTTCCAGTGTGCATGCAATGGCAGGTGAGGGCCCTGCTGTGGCACAGCACCAAGAGGGCAGAGCTGAGGTCGAATTGCAAACAGCAATGTGTGCAACACGATTCTGTGTCTCTTCGGTTTCCTTGCTTGCTTTCACCCACTCTCTGCTTCTCTACTTCCTGAAAAGAAATGAAGGAAATTTAATTCCCTCTAAGCAAAGTTTTGGGATACCAAATTGTACCAAGTCTTCTTCAGTTCACACAAACGTACACACGCCTAGAAAAACTTAACCTTTTCCATGTCGAGAGCCCAGATCCCCACACTGGATTTGGTTCACCGTCTTGCACACTACTTCCCTCTTTATGCTCCTGTGTTTGCATGTACCAGCATGAAGCTCCAAAGAGGAGCTAGGGAAGGACTGTGCAGTATCCTGGAGCCACTGGCGACACTTTGAAAGGTGGAGAGGACAAATGTGAAGGGAACACATACAACAAGCAGGAGATCTGAAACAAAGCACCCCAAAGCCCTGGGAGGTATGGGTGTTGGTTCTGAAGTTTGTAAAGGTGAAGTGCTCAGCTTCCCCCATTTCTTTTCACTGCTTTCATCTACCATATTCCTTTGGGCTCGTTTTACTTCCTACAGCGCTTCAGGCCCTCTGAAATCCCCTCCGTTGCACCCACACTTTGTACCTCCATACCTTCTGACACCTTCCCCTTCCTTTCCATGCAGCTCTGTTTGCAGCTCTCCTCCCATGTTTGCTCCCACGTGTCCATCCCAGCTTTACCCTTCTCCTTCCCACATCACACTGGAGCTTATTTGACATATCTGTGGGCAAGTAAGAGCATGGCAGTACTGTGAGGTGTGAGTGTACCATGTGCAGAGCAGCAACACAAGGGATGAGAGCCAAGGGCCAGCCCCAGGCTGCTCCTGGCACATTGGGAAGGGGGTTGACAGCTCTGGAAATTCAGAAACTCATTCTTGGTCAAACAAAAGCACCACATGAAGGAAAACACTGCACAGCTCCAGGTGGCTCTGGCCAGAGACAGGCTTGGTTCCCGGCAGAATTCCCCTCTACTCCACTTACACAGAGGGGAATGGAAGGTGTTCCTAACTTGTCCTCTTCACTGCCTACCTGGCCTTCATTCTGCACCAGGCTCTTCATCACACTTCTGAGCTAGGGCCCCAGCTCTACTCACTTGCTTTTTTTCCTGCTGTCTTCTAACCCCCTCACTCTAATTGCTTTTGCCCCTCCAGCATCCTATCCTCTCCTTCCTGTGCTTTCCTCCAGACCCTTCTTGCTTCTGCATCCACGCAACCCACCTTGCCTCTCTTTAGTCAATGCACATGCCCCAAAGCCTTCCCTCTGTCCACTATCCCCAGAATGTAAAAAATTTAGCAACTCCAGAATAGTCTGTGCTAAAGGTATTTTTTGTCAGTGACTTATTGGAGTAGGTGACCAAATTGCTTGTTTTTCTTTGAGTGCATTCACTTTCCTTGCTCCAGGTAACCTAATCCTGTTGTTTTTGACTGTCTTCTATCTTCCCTCAGTAAGTCATTACTGATTTCTCCTGACTACTTATGTTTCTAAAACAACATTGGACTGTTTATTTTAGAGAACTCACAAATGTTGGTTTAAACCAGAGATAGTGGGGTTTGGACAAAAGGACAAAACATGAGAAGCGTGTATATCCCTCTGTTCCCAAAAGCTGTCAAGAGAAGTCACCGGCACAGTGCACGGGTGCTTCTCAGGTTTAGCCAACACCCCATGGCACCCCGTGATCCACATGGATCACTTAGTTATTTTATCAGCAAGCTGCCTGGAAACCACCTTGCCTCAGCACATCTTCCTTCTCATGCTTAACTTACTTTCTTTGACTTGATAGTTTGCCACTAGCTCGTGTGGGGACCTAGGGTCAAAGGTCAGTCACTTTTGTAGTAGTGTCATCACTGGTGCTCAGCACCAGCAGAAATGAGTATCAAAGAACAGACCAGTCTGAACAGGGCCAAAACTTCTTTTGCAAAATGATGATGAGGATGATGATGATGACAATAATAATAGTAGTAGCAGTAGTAATAATAATAATATCAGTGGTAATACAAAGATGAATTAATGCATGAATGAATGATTCATACAATGGCCATGCTTTCAGTCTTTCTCTATTTCTCCCTTGGAACTAAAAGTGGAGTCTCTGTGCACACCAGTGCTAAACTTGGAGTCAGCAGCAGTCTGCAGATACAGTTCCAGCCATAGTACATATGTGGCCATTACATGGAAAAAAGCGACATGTGAGATGCCCATCTCAAGCACGCTGCACATCTGCAACTTCTTGCTCAAATGATTCCAAATTTGCCCCAAGTGGTTTTAGCCAGGCCCTCTGGGAGGCTCACCAGTATTGCAAAAATCAGATCAAGCATAAGAATATTGGGGTGTGTTGCATACTTCCTCATTGAGCAGAATATGATGCTCATTCTCCACTACAGTAGAGCAATGCACACTGTCCAGGATGGATCTGAGCGTATACAGTGCTGAAATATTGTAAGTAATAAATGGTGTACCCAAAAGTGCCTAGCTGCAGTGATGATTAATCATTTAGGCCCTGATCCTGCAAACATGCATGAGTTTAATGTTACTACTATGAGTAATCCCCGTGATTTCAAATTAGATTAGTCACAGTCTTAACACTTGGCACGTGAATAAATGTTTGCAGGGCTAGAGCCCTATTTATGGCCTGATCTTGCAAATTATTACTGTCTAGCACTGTGCCTCTGTTTCTGAATATTTTCACCAATGCAAAAAAAAAAAAAAAATCCTCAAATACTCTCCTGAACTGTGAAGGTTGCAGGATTAGATTGCTGTTTGGTACATACGTACAGCTCTGCATAGTGTAGGTCATGGATAGATATAGTTGTATCTGGCCATGGGTGTCTGCCTTGATGCAAAGCACCCAAAAGCTGGTCGCCATCAATAATTTTTACTGTCCTTTACCACTGGTTCTAAGATTTAGGTCTACCATCTACAGTGTAAAAGGAATTTTTCTCCTACTTATTTTTAAAAAAAAACAGAAGAGAGAGAGAGATTAAATCAGTTTTGCTAACTTAGGGTGAAGATAATAAGGAACCCAATAAGCAGCTTGCAAATTTAAGTCACCAGTCTAATCAAATTCCTCTGGGCTGTGGTGTCCTTTCTGTGAAATCAACCTGCATTAAAGCGACTGGGTTGCTGTTTGTGAATGTACCATCTCTGCAAATTACCGCTGCTCCGTTGCATTGTGTTTGTATGAATGGGGGTGACATGTGCTTGCCCACAGGTCCACGTGAGAGAGGTGGGGTGAGGAAGGAGAGATATTTTTAAAATGAATCTAGAGGGAGAAAGTGGAAGCTGCGGCTTCATAGAATGTGAATGGTATCCTAAAATAACCCCTGTCATCTGCCCACCCACCCACTGCCAAAATCAAGGTGCAGCTCTTTCATTTAAAATTAATTCTTGGCCCCAGAGGGTATCGATAGATCAATATCTTGTGCTTCTGATCTCTTGCGGGCCACCCTTCAATGGCTCATGCAAAGGCTAAAAACAGAAAGATGCAACACAAAAGATACCGCAGTCAGCTCAAGCAAAGGGGATATTTTTAGATCAGAAAAGGGAAAGGAGGGGAGAGGGAGAGAGAAAGGAAAGAGAGGGAGAGAGGCTGGTCTAGGGTTTGCAATCTAATTTGGTCTCCCTCTTCCCCCCTCCTTTTTTTTTTTTTTCCTTACTCTCTTTTTTTATTCCATCGGTGGTATTTTCCATACAATCTGATTTCTGCCCGCTTGGCTGGGGGGGGGGGGGGGGGGGGGGGAGGGCTGGGGGGAGGGGGGTGGGCTGGCACAGCAAAGCCGGGCTGAAGATTCTGGAGTTTTATGGCTCATTCCAGCTAGTGGCTTCTCTCTGCCAGTTGAATTAATTTGATACTATTTTTGAAAGTCAGTGTTTCTAAGGGAGACCTAATGACGCAATGACGTCAATGCAGGTCAATAGCACACACTGGAGGAACTGACTGTGCTACCGGGAGCCAAGGGCTGGGAGCCCGCTCCAACACCCCGGCTCCCGCACACGCACCCCCGCCGCCTCCCTGGCCACCCCCGCCCCCCCACGCACCTCGTGGGCTGTTTGCAATCACCCCCCACGCCCCCCACCCCCCCAAAAAAAAAAATTAAAATCTGCCATGAGAGCCAGTGCGGTGGAAAAAGAAGCCAACCCTCACTACCTGTGAAAGGCAGCATTATTGTGGCGGTGCACGCACACGGAGGGAGGGAGGCAGGCAGGGACACGCGTGTGCCCGCCCGGCCGGCCGGGACCGCGGGCTATAAATAGCGGCGGGGGCGCGGGGCGGCGGGGGCTGAGCGATTCCGCCCCGCGCACTCGCTCAGGAGGTGCCGGGCTCGGCGGTGCGGGGGTGGTGCGTGGGCGGCGGAGGGGGAGGGGAGGAGGGGGCTGCTGCTTCTCCCTGTCTCCAAGTCAGGCTCTGAACACGAACTGGCTTCTTCTTTTTTTTTTTTTTTTTCCTTTTTTTTTTTTTTTTTTTCCCCTTTCTCCTGGAAGAGTGCAGGCACACATTACGCGAAACCCACAGCCTTTCGCGATACACAGCTCGAAACGCTCTAGTTTATTTATATAGCCCCTCCACCCTCGGCTCTTCCCACCCGTCCCCAAATTCCCTAGAAATCCAGCTAAGGCGTGGGGAAGAGGAGAAAGCGGTTTTGGAGGGGAGGGAGTTATTTATTTTTGTTTTGTTTGGGGATTGTTTTGCTTTGTTGATTCTTTTTCTTTGCATACAAAAATAAGTGAAGAAGATTTTGCAAGGTAGGTTTCTCTGTGTGTGCGCGTGTGTGCGTGCGTGTGTGTGCGTGTGCAGGTGTTTTCCTTTTGCTTTTTGCAAAGTTTTCTGATTTCAGTTGCTAGATGCTTTGCAAGAAGTAGACTTTTCTGATTTGTTCGGCTGCCTGCCTTGGAAAAGACTGGACAGCGTTGCATTCCTCCTCCTTGTAAAGAGTTCTCTAGGCTGTCGTGTCGTGTGTCCTGTGCATTTGATGTTCCTGCAGGAAAGCATGCTAGTTTGTGAGCTCAAACTGCAGGCAGGGAGCTATGCATTTTAGACCCACACACACTTTTTGTAGAGGCTGCAACTTTCATTTTGTCACATTTTGGGGTGGGGGGAGAAGTAAGGCGTCAAGTCACTCGGGAAACGAGCTTGCAAATGAAATTTTGATTGCAGAAAGAGTCAAAGTCAGCAGCGTTGAAGCTTAAAGAGGATGAAAGGGAGTTGAGATTTTTTGCATAGAGAATTTGCTACCACTGGGAATAGACTGAAAGTCCATAGTGGAGGGGGGGAAATAGGTAAAATAGTAGCAAAGTAAATGATGAGGCAAAATACTAATTAAAGTGATGCAGGAAAGTGAGAGGCTGTTACAAGCTCTAACCACCTGTAGAGGGAAATCTTTATACATAGTAATGTCTGATAGCTGATCTATACAGAAACTAAAGAGAATTACATGTTCCTAACTTTGCTGCTCTGCAATGTGCTAGCCAAGATGCCAAGATTCTCGGTGGCTTGCAAATTGCAGATACTGTTAGCTCAAGAGTAATGGGGGTTTAGCAGCTACTGATTCTTAGTCTCCACCTAGGCTGCAGCCATCTGTTTTTGCACTAGGAAAACCATCCTGGTTTTCTTTACTGCTGCCGCACTCGACATGGTTATCAAGAGATATCTTGCCTGAGAAGAGTGGGTTTGGTATTACTAATTTCAAGCAGGTTTTTTAATTGGAAGAAGTTGGATGGTCTTCACTGTCTGAGGGAAAGGTTTCCAAAGTAGCTGTAGGGACCAACTGCTCTAACCAGTGGAAAGTGTTTTTCCCTTCAGAGGATCCTGCTCAAGTTCTGTGTAACTAGAAGAGTAATACCTGGTGACAACAGACACAGGGCACAATGTGAGTAATGTGTCACACCTTGGGCAATGCCTTTTCTTCTGAGGAATCTCAGGGCACTCAGTGGAGCAATGAAGCAGCCTGACCTCAGAGGGGACAAAACATGCAACTGCAGGGTGATGACCAAGTGCCTCAGAAGGGTGAGGTGGCAGTGGAAGTCAAAGTCCTGGCAGGTCGTGCAGGAAGTCAAAAGTGAGGTGGTTAGGAGGCGGCATTTTCCCTTTGCACTTGCTCATACACTATTTTCACCCCTTGTCGTGAAGGACAGTTCTGTCAAGAATGGACTGGTAGTTACAAAGCACTCATTTCTTAATCATAGAGTCATAGAATGGTTAGGGTTGGAAGGGACCTTAAAGATCATCTAGTTCCAACCCCCAGGGACACCATCCATGTGACCACATTGTTCAAGGCCCTAGCCAACCTGGTCTTGAACACATCCAACACTTAATTCTTCTGATGTCTGCTGCATCATTGGTCCACCTCCCTTACAGAAACATGGAGATCTCAAGTTAGCTTGGCCTTGAATCACCTCTACTGCCATCTGTTGACCCTTCATCTGTCATTTGCCTGTCTAGCTGAGGGAACATGGAAATCCTGTGTTTTATTCCTGTGAATCTTGATGCATACGTCATTGGGGTCATCTGAGTAGTGAGACTACAGAAGCTGAAACACCATGGGGCAGTGCTACTCTCTTGTTTCCTCCACATAACATTGCAGCAGCTGGAGTGCATCACCTCGGGGTGCTGTTTTGGGTCCAACCTGTGCCCTCCTAATCTGCATTAATGCCTCTGATTTTTGGTATTTCTTTTCTCTGCTCCTTACCCTGACCCCTAAATCTTTGACTGATCTGGCTATCTGAATGTTTTGAAATGCTACCAGGTTTAAACACCTTCAGGAGCTCCTCCCTTGCCACTTCAAGACAGCAGTATGTGGCAGGATGACTCTTGGTAATGGGTTTTCATTAACTCCTTTGACTTCCTCTTCTCTGGGAACTTCTGAGGTCCTACGCATGGTCTCCTTTGTACAAACTCTCTTTAACCCAGATATTCTCACATCCACTTCACCTATGAGTCACTGCACTTTCTAGCCTACAATTACATTTGCATAGCTTGTGCAATAGAGGGAATTCTCCAGCTTGCACACTGCTCATCTACCTTCCTGCAGCTTTCCAGATGCTGTGTCTTTTCATGTCAGGTTTAGAAGGATTCTCTGTGTTGAAAGAGCTAACCACTACCTCTTTTTCTGCCATGTCCTTTCTCTCTACTACCATCTCCTCCTAGTCCAACAGTGAACAGGACTGCATCAACACATGATCTTACCCTGAAAATGCGTATGTTGGTTTAGATGCTTGTGCAGAAGAACATTCCTCATTAAGACTCCTCCTGATTTGTACAGTCTTCTGCTACTCCTGATTTTCTCATGTTAAAGTATGTCCTGTGCTGCAACTTATCTCAAGGAGGCTGCGTAAGCTAGTTCTAAAGTGAAGTTTTTATTTAAGATGGTGGTCGTTTATGTCACCATAGAGCATATTCAATGTCAGGTGGACAGCCATATAGATGAAAATCCTGTATTTCTTCTCACAGGACTTCTCTGAATGGTCTTACCAAGAATTGCAAAGTACTTCTGGAGATCTAGATACAGTCGTCTTAACAGTAAATAGGCAATGAAAGTACCACTTTCTTCTGAAAAGCCTTCAGAGAGGCAACCCCACACCACCTTATAAGCTCCAGGCACAAGAAGCAAAACTTTTTCTTCTACTAAACTGTGCATTCTGTAGAAGGACTGGACAAAAAGTCAGTGCTGGTGAGGTAGAGCTAAACAGTTTATTGCTTGTATTCCCTTTTAATTTATAGAAAAATGAGCAAGAGGATACCAGTCCACAAACTGTCTGGCGGAAGATCTGCCCTCTCTCAACTTCACTGCAGACCTCTCTGAAAGACACTCTAAAATTCATTGACACCCATGTGCAGTCTCACTGCCCAGTTAGTTCACCTCTCCTTTCTCAATTGAAAACCTAGTATCAAGCCAAGATGAGTGGCTCCACTCATCCTCATACTCATTGGAGTATTTTTGATATTCTATGACATTTTTCCCCTTGAAACACCAGTATCACAAATAGGATTGAAAGATTGTCTCAGCCCTTATATTTGCTCTTTTGCAATGCATTCTTGCAGATTCTTGCTGTGTAGAAGCTGCTCCTGCCTTTCAGCCTAGGCCACCAGCTTCCTGTTGATCCCCACTGGCAGTATGAGGCCATGCATCTTGCTCTTACTGCTTGCTTACTTTCCACTTCTCTTTGTACTACCCAAGATCTCCTGCCTATCAACTTGTGTCTGTCACTTACTGTAATGCTACCAAAATTATCTGCACAATATAGTTTATACTATAAATAATATAGTTTATAGTATAAATAATAGGTTATCTCCATAATATAATTTATAATATAACAATAATATTTCTGCAAAATATAACTATTCCAAAACACAAAACCATTCTGGGACATAAGTAATTTTCCTGTTTTTTATGGGACTCTGTTCTGTGCCCTTCCATTTGAATTGTAACCTCATAGGGCTGAGTCTTGTCCATTCTTTTGTTCACTACCAGTTGCATCACAGATGGGTAGGTAACAAAGACATCATCTGTCGTTATTTTTACTTTTTCTTCTCCCTGAATAAGTATCCAGCTTTATTTTAATGCTCCAACCTGTGTTTTCAAGTGTTGGCTCCTGGCTAGAATGTTCCACATGATTCCTTTTTGATTCTGGGTTTACACAGCATCCAGTAGGATGGGAGCTTAATCTGAGATTGCCAGCATATGATAATGAGGCTCACGTTTGAAAGTTTAACTTGTGACACGTTGCTAATATAAGGAGCAATCAACTGATACAATATTAACGTGAACAAAAATTAACACATTTCTAAATTTAGCTAAATACTCATTGTCAGTCTTAAACAACAACTCAGAATAGCTTTTATATGCAAACCTTGAACTACTCAGAAAATCATTACATGGAATGTAATTCAGACTTTGTATCTCTGTTCATATAGTCCTATAATAATTGCAATTACTGCAAAAGCAGCACAAAACAGTGATCTGTGAGGCATTTGCAGAAGTATATGGGTTTCATCCCCTGGCTCTGCAGCAAGCATTTATAGCAATATGATAATAGCCTGCACTTCTCTGTTGCTTATCCATGGATCTCCAGATATTCTACTAATACTCAGTAACTTATGTATGATACTTCTCCATCCAATTCACCTCATGAGCTGGGTGAGTATTAATACACATCTCCTGTCATTAAAAGGATGTACATACAGTCACAGCAAGGACCAGAGGTGCTGCCCATCCTGTGCTTCGGAGGGGACAAAATGGAGAGAACCACTGTAGTTCCCCCACAAGCATTTGGCCATATATTGCCTGGTGCTAGTGTTTTGATCAGGTGTGTGCAGTGCAGTGGTGTTTCTGAGGACTTTCTAAAGGGCCTATACCCTTCCAAGTAATGAAGTGTGTCCCTTTTCTGGTGAATTTCATGGCATGTCTTGTCTTCTCAGTGATAGCTGTTAGTCCAGCAGCTGTCACAGCTTTTCCTAGGGGAACTGCAGCATGTCTAAACAGTAAAAACTTGTAGGTGTTTCTGCTCCTATGCCCAGTCACATGACTTACCTCCTCCCGATTCATGACCAAATAACACCATGTACTAATAGACATAGTCATTTATTTGGCAAAGTAAAAGAATGTGAAGTCTAGCATGTTTCTATTGAGAAGAGTCAGCATCTGGAAAAGTAAAAGTCTTGGTGCTTGCCCAGCTGCTCCTCCTGGGACTTCCACAAGTTCTGTACACACTGATGGTTTGCCAGTCACAGTCAGGGAACCAGTGGCTTAGTTTGTGAACTGTGCATAGAAAACACAGCTTGGATCTGAGCAGAAACAGCTTGGATTTTGGTGCCATTTATAGGGTTGAACTTGCTATTAGCACACAGTGCATAAATGTTAACTGAGAATAAAAATAGATGTTCAGACAAAAAATCATATGTGATCTAGATCTTTTGATCCATTTGTGTTTTCATTTTCCTTCATGTTATTTGAGACTGCCAGATGTTTCTGCTTTATTGAATGTGGATTTCTGGAATTTGGGGGTCTAGATAGATAGGGATTCCAGACTACTGAACAGTGTGAATTTGAGAGGTTTTGTTACTGTGAAAGGTAAGTAGAGAAGTGACTGATGAAATCACCATCCTGTCCTTATTTGAATATGTATTACATTTTCTGGCTGAGTAGCAATTTTATGTTGTAATTTTTGATAGCCACATTGAACTGCATTATAAGGAAGAACAAATCAGAAGCAGCAAATTAGGAAAGAACAGTGTTACAGGAGCATCATATATCAGAATAAGATCTCACAAGGCCATGTCCTCATAACCTTAGGCATCTCACCTTGTCTTTCACCTCACCATCTATGAAATGAAGCTAAATGAATGTATTTTCTTTTTCCCACCCCACTGTCTTCTGCCTTGAGAGAACTTGATGGTTTTTCTTTGATTGGATCCTTTGGCTTCATGTTTTATTATCTCAGTAAATAAATTCTTTCTCAATTACTTCAATATCACCCCACTCCATAGCCCATTCTCTCCCACTGACTATAATACTGGCTAGCATGAAGACTGACACAGATTTCTGGCATCTCTTCATCACAGCCTTCCCTTATTTTCTACCTGTTCAAGTTCCTACATAATTTACCTTGAAGTGTTGTCTTATCTTTTCAGTCTTGTTTATAACTCTTTCTTTAAGGTGGTTGCCAGATATGTGTGCACATTATGTTAAAGGTCACGGGTCTTATTTGTGACAAGTTCCATTTTAAAGGCTAATGAAAATCAAATCTTAGCGTAAAGGCTCATCAAATTTGTAGCAGGATTCCTCAAAGGTTATGCTCCTTGTATCTGAAGTATGATGCCTATTCACTGTATTTCTTCCATAGGTTTAACTTTCATTAAGAAGTTGTATGATTTTCTTTTGATATCATCCTCAATATTGAGACCTTAGTACTCTTTTCCACGAGCTTCATTATGCTAATGCTTTTCTTCTTTTCATCCCTGTTACACAGAGCTATGTCTCCAGGGCCTGATTTTGCAGCCATTGGAGGAAAATCCAGTTTCTATCCTTTTACATGTTATAGCAATGATACGTATCTCTAATGTAAACAGAAAAGCTAATGATGACAAAGCAACCCACGTATACTGACATTTCAACCCCAAACTGTTCAAAGTGTTTATTAATACAATCTGTGTGAGATGATACTTGCACAAGTTGTCTATTTTATTGGTGTTCTGGTATATGCATTCAGCTTCTCAAAATGTTCCATAAATTGAAGTTTTAATAAGTCCTTGATCTTCTGACACAGGTGAGATTTTCTTTACTAATGTACTGCAGTTTCTCATTCTGATGTTGGAGGTAAAGCATTCCTTTCCTCCTGTTGCTTCCTTGCATGCTCTGATCTCTGATTATTTATAATATTGCTGTCTTCTTACTGATGACTTTTATTGATTATCTCAATGCTATAGATATCTTCAAGAACATCCTGTTTAGGTGAGTATTGCCTTATCTTCACTTCATGAGTAGATATGCCAAGCATAAATTGATTGGTACTTCATCTAAAATTTGAGGAGAACCTCAAAATTATTCAAGGAAAAAGCCTTTCCATGAGAAATTTCAAATCAACACTTGTTGTAGCAAATTTGTGATTGGAAGAGGAATATCCAGATTCTAATCCTCTGCTTTAACTAGCAATTACCCTTCTTCAGCCCTTTCACTAGCATATACTCTGCCACCTATAAAACCCAGCAAATTGTTGAATAGATGTTGCTCTAATTTATTTACTTTTAATGTGATTGCTCTTTCCTTCTGGGTTCTATATTTTCCAGTTACAAGAGTTAACTAGCATAAGTTATTGATTGACCTGATACAAGGTGAATTTTATCCAAAAAGGTGACGGGGGTTTGTGAGATCCTAGTATATCCTGGTGGCACTTCACTCTGTTTCTGTTTATCTTCTGTTCTCCTTATGTTTGGAACATATCACATGTCTTTCAGCTGCTTGGGTGAACTAGGCCAAGAACAGACTCAAAATGTTAGTGGGAGTAAGACTGGGTTAGGAGAATATTTTACAGCAGTTATGTTAATGAATGGCTCACAGGTGAGCAGATCTCCAAGGCTCTGAGGAGGTAACTGTCAAACTACAGCAAAACCAGAATGAGAAGGAGGTGGTGCCTTGAATTTGCTGGATCAAAACCCCAAACAAATTATGAATACCACTAAAATAGTTTTCTTTTCAAAGTATACTACTTTTTAAGTGTCAGATCATAGTTGGTTTTGAGCAGCAATTTTGTGCACGCTAATGTTTTACTAATAATAATAATAGTAGTATCCCAGTCTGCGGCATTATCCATCAGGCCAGAGTCTGAAAGGGAAATTTCCAAGGGTGAGAATAGTTCAATATGTGGATCATATGTGTTAGAAACTGGGCTGCCCCTTTGGCATCTTCAGTAGCTGTAGGTGAAAGGCCACATACTTGCAGCTGGTGGGGACTCTGCTGCTTCAGTTGCTGTCAGGTATCACTTAACAGTGGAGGAAAAAATACAGGATCCATTGCTTTCATTAAGACTTCATTGGTAGGAAGGCTTAATTGTTCAAAAATAAGGAGATGGCTAATAACTAAAATGTTGAGATAGAAGATAGATTTTCTTTTTAGTGCTTCTAATGATCAGGAGAAATGGGAACTGCTGTTTGGTACATGGTCACCTGCCAAACATTCTTTTCAGTTTGGATAGTTTCCATTTCTTATTTTTTTCATGAGAGAGATTCTCTGGGCACTGGACCTCACTTCAACCAAGCCTTTAGCAGCAGGTAGGGAAGACACGAGGTGGTTCTGCTGAGATGCAGATGATGCATTGGGCTGGAGAAGTAGGGGAGAGCAAAGAGGAAGGCAGGCTGGTTTTGTGAAAATGAGGCTGAAAGATGGTACTACGGCTTCCATGAGAACATGTCAAACCCTTTGATAGGAAGATCTAGTTCTTTCACTAAGATTAGAGAGCTTAGGGAAAAAGAAAACCCACCAAAAAACCCAACTCCCCCCCCCCATCCTCCAACACAAAAAAACAACCAAAATCAAACCTAAGTAACCCACACATGTGACTGCAAGGAGCTGCTCAAGATGTGAAGCAGGGAGGGAATTCCAGGTATCTTTATGGCTGGAGAGGGCCTGACGTCCAGGAGCTGCAAGATTTGCCAGTATGCCTGCTTGTGACCTGCCACAGAGAACATCCTTTGTACACAACCAGGTTGATACTGTTTTCTCTGTGACAGAGAAAAACTAAAGCTGAACAGCTTTCCTCTGTTCACATGTGCAGAAGTGAACACTACAGAGAAATGCAGAGCTCTTGGGGTGTGTGTGGGAGGGAATAGAGTAGATGATCATCCCCTCCTTCCACAGGAGGCCATGGGTTATCTGAAAGCTCTTGGGTCTGCGTGACAGAAGATAGTTTAGGTGTGCACTCCTCCATCCTTAATCTCCTGTGTTGCCTAATGTTTTTATTAACCCAGGATGAGCTTCCTTGCAGCTCCTCAAAGAAGATATGTTGTGTGTCTGGTGCTCTGTCTGGGCTCTTGAGGTGTCTTGATCTGTCCTTGGTATAAGGTCTCCCTACAGTGGTATTTCTCTGCATCTGTCTGGCTTCTGGGCTGCTACTGCTATAAAGGCCAGCTTCCCAGGTGTACATGGTGGAAATACAGCTTAGGTTGGGCTTTTCTCCTAGGTCTGGAGCACAACATCTCTCCCAGTCCTGAATCTGCTCACTTCTACCAGAGAGTGTGTGTAGTCATTTTAAAATGCCTATCTGTCTCCCCAAGCCTGACAGTGTCTATGATGTGATCTCATATAGGTGTGTGATGTCCGCTCTCTACGTGCTGCTCTATCAGTACCATAGTTTGCAATGGTATTATCTGGCTAAGAGACAGAGGAGGAGACAGCCTTACCTCATTGATTGCAGTTTATTGACATTAGAAAATTCATTGTCTGCAAAAGAAGTTGGTAATAATTAAGTGAGTTAATAAATAAGGAATGTGTGTGTACAGATTAGACTGTAAATAACTTACTGGCTTCTTGATTGCCCAAGCATTTTGCTTCTCTCTTCAAACAAGGTGTGAAAAGGGCTGATGGTGGGCAGGGCATGGTAGGATATTCTCACCTGGTGAAGAGATGGTCCCATAAACATTGGCTTTCCCTCGGGTGCTGGTGTGTGTGCCTGAGCCTGTCCCCGGGGCGGGGAGGTTGTTTAATGCTTTTAGTGCCATTTTCCAACAAATGAGAGATGTGTTTAAAAATAGCAGCAGCCCTTTGCGCTTGCCTTTTTTTAGGCATTTTAAGAAAGAGCTGCATCCCTTTGACTGGGAGACAGGGAAGGCGATCTGCTCTTCAAGGTCCTCATTAGCTCCTCTGGGACCGTGGAAGGGCTCCTGGTGCCCTCCCCTCCCCGGCTGCATTTGTTAATTGACCCCTCTTCACACACTTGATGGCAAGAGAGGTCGTTTCAGAGATGTGTTTTGCTTAATGGGAGCAGGGAAAGGTGTAGTGCTTAAAGAAAATACCTCTCTTGGTCAGATAAACCCCGCATTTGTTAGCAAGACAATTCTCTTTTGTCTAGTTGCTATTGATGCCTGGGTTTGAGGCGGGGGGCTCGGGGGTGCGAGTGTGTGTCTGTGTGTACCACTGTGCAAGCTCAGGTTTAGCCATTTGCGTACAGACAATAGCAGCATTATAATTTTTAATTGCAATTTCATTTGATATTCTCTCCCTTTCCCCCACCCCTCTCTCTGTATAATCTGGATCATTGCTCTCTGTAGCTGATTCCGTGGGAGACCAAGCAGAGTGCGTGGGTGCAGAATATAGAAAGCCAGAGCCATAGAATCTGTTATTTGCGTCATTCTAGGAGACGGGGCTGTTTGCCTGACAAATATACAGAATTAATCCTGGTTTTATCAATATCTGTCTTTTGCTACAGTAGCCAAATACAAGTGTAAAGTGGTAGGGGGACTTGCTGCTGCTGTTGTTGTTGGTATGGGGGGGGGGGCACGCGGGGGGGTGAGAGGGAAGGAGAGAAAGTAAGGATGCTAAAATATATTCAGCAACCCCCATGCTGTTTGCCTTACAGATATTCAGAAAACAGGCTTATGTTTCCAAATTTCTTTTTCTTAAAATTGGTAACCACGAGAAGGGGGCTTGGGGGGGGGGGGGGGGGGGGGCTAATGTTCTTGCAAGGTCTGGCTATGCAGATTGCTCTCCCTGCCTCTGCTTCTGCATGGGATATGTGTGTGGTTTTTAAGAAATATCTCCCTGTCCCCAGCCCATACCCCACCCCCCCCTCAGCGCCCTCAGGATTTTTGTGCAACTGTACAGAGAACTGCACTACACAAAATATGGGGCTTGCTAATTAACTCTTTTCCTCGAATTGAAGTGCCTTACTGCAAGCACAAAGCTCCAAGCACAGACATCTTTTATGATGAACTAGAGCCTCTGAAGAGGAGAATCTGAACGTGACGTCAATAGCTGATAACTGACGCAGCCTTGCAAAGGAGTCTCAGGCTGGCTCCTTGCAGCCTGCAAGCCCTAATGATTCTATTTTTTCCCCCAGTCCCCCCTCGTAGTGAATTACTAGAACGCAAACACACACACCCCCTTTTTTTCATATATATATTTATAGATCCTTTATTCTCCAAACAAAGGATTTTTTTAAAGGGGGAAAAGGCAGTGGGTGGGGAGGGGAGAATTATTTTAAAAACAACCCTTCTTGGTGCTGGGTGCAGTTCAGTACATGAAACCATCTCTGTCTCTCGGCAAAGCAAGCATCCCTGCCTGAAATCCACATTTGTGCATGATGGCAAACTGGTGCATGGTGGTTGTGTTTTTTCCAAAGCCCACTTTATAAAGACTCCGGAGGAAGACAGACACAATAATGCTTGCAAGGCAACAGGCAGAGAGGCACAGAGACAGACTCAATACAACTGTGGATTAGGGGTTTATGCAATAGGACAGCATGGAAGGCGGTCAGTTTGGGTCGTTTGGTGTGGGTTTTGTTTGTTTGTTTTTGTTGTAGGGGGTTTTTTCTCTGCAATGATGCACCTAAAGCAAATGTAGATGGTGTTGCAGAAAGAGGCTGGGGTATGGGGGTGCGTGGTTGGGGGTTGTTGTGTTGTAGGGGGGCAGACTAGATGCACATTTAATGTTTTGGACGTAGCGTTCCAGAAAAATGCCTTTGTGTGTGGATTTTTTTCCCCAGTACCTGCTAAAAATAGCATCAGGGTTTTGATCGCGTTCCAGAAATAGACAGAGGGTTGCACTTGTATAAAAAGCGAGCGCGGGTGGAAGAAAACCTGGACATCACCGCAGTATTTTTTTTCCAACTCCTGTCTGGAAATTAATTGTTGGATTTTCCCCTCCACACCCCCCCCCCCCCCCCCCCCCGGCTCCCCCCTCTCCCCCTCCTCCCCTCCCTCCCCTAACCGAGGAGTTCCCGTTTGGGTAAGTAGTGATCTTTCCTGTGCATGATGCAGAGAGTGGCCGTGAGTCTTGTCTTTATTTTATGCATGCCTGGATTATTTTTTCCTTCCTTTCTACTCTTCCTCTAAAGCGAGAGGGGTATACTCGTCTACATAATGAATTTGGTGCATGCCCGGAGCCCAGACAGAGGGAATTCTTGCAGAAAGGGGAATCACCCTGTCGGTAAATCTCTGAATCAATAGCGAGCTGCAACTCTCTCTCTCTCTCTGTCGGCGCTGTTGAGCCCCTCTCCCTGCCCGCCCCCCCTCCCTCTATTTTCGCCTTCCGCGGGGGGAGAGGCAGAGCCGGCGGCGGGGCCGGGGGCGCGGGCCGGGCGCTCCCCGCAGGGCGGCCGCCGGGAGCTGTCCGCGCCCCGGTGCTGAACCCGCCGCTCCTCTGCCGCCGCCGCCACGGGCGGGGGTCGGTCCCGGCCCCGGTGCCCGCCGGGCGGGGACCGCGCTGCGCCGCCCGCAGCGCCGCTCCCGCGGAGGCTTCCCCGCCGCCGCTCCTCCGCCCGGCGCCGCCTGCCCTTCCCGCCCGTGCGTTTGAAAGAGCCTGTACCTGATGATGGTGCTCCGCAAAATAAGAGGCTATAGGTTGCTTTATTTGGACTCACCCCTTCTCCTCCCACCTCATTTTTCCCCTCTAAGTGCTCACACTTTCTGCAGATCGTGTGTGTGCGAGCGTCTGTTTTTATTATTGCCCGTCCTTCGCGTCCTTAGTCATATCCTCACCAGAGGAGTTGGTGGAATGACTGAATTAGAGGCGAAGTAGTGGGGGATTGTTGTGGTGTATACGGAGTAGCTATGTAGGGTTACCTCGGTGCTGCAACCACCCGTCATGCCCTCACCGCTTCTGAGAGCCGGGGAAGTTCTCGCTAGGCTACGAGCATGCAGGTTCGCAGGCATTCCGGCTAGCAAAGGCATGTCATCAGATTGCATTAAAAGAGACAAGGAAACACCGTCTGGCACTCACATGCACCACCTCGTTATCCCGGACAATGGTATCCCCTCCGAAACCGCCGTGGAAGGGGGCTTAGCCGCAGACTCAGACCTGCAAAGGATGGAAAACGCACGAGGCAGACAATAGCCAAGGAAGGAGCTTCCCCCGGAGCACGTTTAGCCATAGCCTGGCGGTAAAAGCAAGCTTAGAAAATGGTGCACCTACCACACAAAGCCCAGCAACAATTGCGGATCCTGCAGACAATGGCATGATGCAGCCATGAACATCAGTATAGCACAGCACACTGGGCTGGGGTGAGAGCACCTCCTGGCCAAGACCGCATGCAATGGCTCTAATCTAGGCATACAAAAACATAATTTCTTGCAATTAATCAAACACCAGCGCCTGAATTCACAGCACAGTACTCCACCCACGGCTCCTCTTAATGTCTAAACCGTCCCTTCCCCGAGCTTGCGTGGTCGTATTTACAAGCGGACCAGACATCTATTTTTTTTGGTTGGTTTTTTAAAGCAAGAAAAAAATCCCCTTACAACACGTGTAGCCAATCGTTGCAACTCTTAATATATCTCTACAAAACAGGCATTAAAAACAAGAAATGCCCTCCTTCCTCGCCCCCTCCCTCGCCTTCCCAGCCCTCCCCTCCTAGATCGTTGCCTCACTTGACACAATGCATAAGATTACCCTTAACTGGATCCTATTAAATAATTCAATGGTGGCGGTGTAATTTTGGTTGGAAACTGCACGGATTTCCAAGTCGTGACTGTAAAAGTGAGTAATGTGCTCTGGCTGCGTCATGGCTCCAGTCACAGATGGTTCCAAACTGAGGAGAAATCGTGACTTCGACTTGAGACGTCCCCTCTCCATGAAAAGACCATCCAATCACAACGGCGTCGGGGGGCAGCCGGACTCCGCGGAGCTCGCTTTCTCCTTGCTCTCCCGTCCGTGTGTGTGCGTGTGTGCCCGTGTGCCCGTGCCTGCGCGCGTGTGTGTATAAAATCCTCAACAAGTTGCAGAAGGGGTAGGGAGAGGAGGGGTTAATCCTGGGGAATCTTCTGCACCTAGTGAGATCGTGACCCTCCCACACAGTACAGTAACTTATATACACACCTGGAGGAAGGGACGCTTTGCTTTTGGGCTTTCCAAAAAAAAAAAAATCCCACCAAAAACCACCAAAACACTGTTGGTGATGGTTGCACCCCGCGCGGGACTCCCCGGAGCGGCCAGGGACGCGCCCCGCCAGGTAAGTGCTGGAGGTTTTCAAACTTCTGCTGCCTGCGCTGCCCCGGCCGCCCTGCCCGTCCTGCCTGCGCTCCGCTCCGCTCCGTCGCGCCGCTGCCGCTGGGTTCGCCGGGGGCTCGGGAGGCGCGGGCCGTCGTGCCGCCCGGCGGGCAGGAGCGCCGGGAGGGAGCCGCGGCCGTGCGGGATGGGACGCGCGCGGGGGCGTCACGCGTGCATCTCCCGTGCCGCTCGCGTGGGACCCTTTGCCGCCGCGGGGCAGTGGTGGACCTGCAAGTTCTGGAGTTCGGGCCGGGATGCGAGTACACTCGGTCCCCCGCGGGTCTGTGCCCCAACTCGTGCGGGATGCCGGCGGGCGGGCGGGCCGCGACGCGGACGTGTGTTTGTCTTGCTCCCGTTGCCGCCGGGCGCTGGCGGGGCCTCTGGTTCCCCGCAGGCTTTCAGCAGAAGACCTCTGGAGTTCAGTGACATGTCCTGGAAACTTTTAGCAAGCGGTGTCCTCGCCGGCGGCGGTGGCGGGTGGCTCAGCGCCCAGGACGGCGCTAAGGAGCGGAGGGGAGGGGACGTCCCGCGTCCCCCGCCGACGCCGAAGGGTCGCCCCTCGGGTCTGGCTGGCTCCCCGCGCTGAGGCGGGGGAACAGGGGAGAAGGCAGCGGCAGGTCCCCGTGTCCCCGGCTGCCCGCCGCGAGGCGGCAGGCGGCCTGGGGCGCCCCCGTCGGGGGGAGCAGCGGCTCTGCGCCCGGGGTACCCCGCGGCGAGGCTGGTCCTTAGCTTAACGGCGCCCCTTTGGCAGAGGATTCCCGGAGAGGGGCTCGGGGAGCGGCAGAAGCGAGAAGGGATCTGGGCTGGCCCGGCCGCACTCTTGGACGTGCTCTTGTCGCGGATTTGGTGACTAATTGAACATGGAGAGGGCCTTTTTTTCCTCTTTTTTTTTTTTTTTTTTCCTTCCTCCTTCCTTCCTTCTATCCATCCATCCTTCCCTCCCGCTCTTCTCTCGTCTCCTTTCCCCCTTTCGGGAAAAAAAAAAGGAAAAAAAAAAAAAAAAAAGGAGGAGGAAAAAAAAAAAAAAAAAAAAAAAAAAAGCCGAGCGAGGCAGTGTGAGGCGCCCGCTGATTGGTGGGTGACGATTTTAGCCCGCACCAATGAGCGGCCCGCCTGCTCTCTATTTATTTAGCGCTCAGGGGGGAGAGTTTTCTCTTTACGCAGCGCCCGTGCCCAGCGTCGGAGCCTCCGCGCGGAGCGGGGCCGCGGACACGCCGCGCTCCGCCACGCTCCCGCGGCCCCGCGCCGCCGGCCCCGCCGCGGGGGGGAGGGGGGGTGGCGGGACACCCCCCCCTTCCTCCCAGCGCCGCCTCGCCCCGGCGGGGTCCTGGGTTTCGGAACGGGACTTGGCGGGGATGGGGGGTGGGGACCCGGCGTGGCGGGGGACGGCGGAGCCGATCGCCCGTGGGTCCTGTGGATGTTATGGTGGCAGCCGGATGGATGGATGTAGGAAGCCGCGGGAGACTTTGTCCTTCGCGAATCTTTTTGCGGTCTGGGCTTGCTGTACATAACTACCTACCCGGGAAGCCCTTACCCCAAAAAGCATTCGCGGAGGGCGCATTCGCCGAAGGAGCAGCAGCTGCGATCGCCGAGCCTTGGACTTATCTAGACTCTGTGGGCTTCTATTATTAATTCCTGGCACCTTTCCCTTTTCCCCGTCCAGCCCATCCCCCCCCCCCACCCCCCTCCCGCTGTGAGTGTATATATGTGTTTCTAGATATATATGTAGTGAGAGAAATAAACACCCTTTCCCCCTTTTCCTACTCCGCTTGGTCCCCCAGACGTCCAAATATTCCCCGTCGCCGAGTAGCCTAACTTTTTAATCGACTTTTGCCTAAAGGAGCAAATCACACGTTTATTCGGATAACTGTATGGTGTTTTTTATTTCATTAATGGAAAAATAAAAATAGCATAAAACTTCCTAAAAGTTCTCCTATCCTCACCTTTCCTCCCCCCCCCCCCCCCCCCCCCCCTTCCAGGGCATAGCCGTGTTTGAAAAATATGGGTGTCCTAGTTGATCGAGATTAATTCATAAAAAAAAAAAAAAATCTTCGGAGCGATTCATTAAATGCTCTGTAATCGTGAGCCTCGGCTTATTTCGAGGTGGGGAGGGTGGGATTTACTGGGATCACCCCATAAATAATAGGGAGGGAGGAGGAGGAGGGGGAGGTGCACGGATCCGCCGCGGTTTGGGGGAGACCCCAGTTAGCAGCAGATGCACCATGGAAGCGCTTGCCAAAGGCGCCTCCCTCCCCCCTGCCCACTTCCAACCTGATTTTAAGCAACTTGCAGTCCGGCGATATCTCCAATCACTCTTTCCGCAAAAACTAGTGCCCCCGAAAAGGGTAAAAAAGGCAGAATCCGAGGGAAAACCCAGCCGAGGCGATGCTTTTTGACGAGGTGATTGCAAGCGAGCAAAGCAGCATCAGCACCAGCTCTGTGGTTCTGAAACTGCCTTGTGCATGCACACAGCACTGAGAGCATCTCAGGCAGGAGTTAGGGAAGCTGCATTTTCCCTCTCTTTCCAGTAATTACCAGCCCGGATTCCGTGGGCAAGAAATAAATAGCAAAGAGAAATCCTCCCTGCCTGCCGCCCCCCAAAAGAAGGAGCGATTAAGTGCAGATCTGTCCGTGCAGATCAGCCTCGTGAAAGAGACAAGATCTAAGCAGCAAGTTGGTAGCAGAGTGGCCGCTTGACGCAACACAGGGGCCTATGGTTCGCCCGGCTGTAAAATAAAAAGGAGGTGGGGGTGCGATCTAATGTCTCAGCTGTTAGAAAATACAAGGGCTCTTCCATCTGCCCCCCCCCGCCCCCGACAGCGGCACGGAGGGAGATCCGGCTGAGAAAGGGCTGATCTTGCATTTCAGAGAAGCCTGCATTGGAGAGATCGGGTGAGGACCACAGTCTAAGAGTTAATATTTCTCGAGAGATAAAAGATATTTTGAAGACCTGCTCGCACTTTAGAAAAGAGTAAAAGGCCGGCTAAGGCATAAGCAAGGAAAGAAGGCAAAGCAAAAGCATTTCGTTGCTCCCTTACCTCCTTTCCTTCTTGCTCAGGACACGTAGTTTGAGACCTAGCTGGCTTGATGAAAACAAAGGTGGAAGGGTCACAGTATCTTTTAAGTAGACTCGCATTTTCATAATTATTTATCCTCTTCTATTTAGAGAAAAAAAGAGACATTTGTACTTTCCGGTCGCCAGCAAACGTCTTTACAGGGGTTTTATTCATGTGAGCATATTCTAAAGGGAGAGACAAGGTAGAGGGAACTTGGAGAAAAAAAAGAAGAGAGATGTGATAAGAGGGATCAGACAAGCTAAGGCTAAAAAAATATCCTCTCTGTTCCCTGCCTACTGTCGCCCCTCAAGAGGATGGAAACCAGGAGTGATATTGGGGGGGCAGCTCAGGCGCGAGGGGAAATCCGAGCCACGGTGGTGCAGCTCGCCGTCTCTTTACCTTGCCAGCCAACTGTTGCTGCCATGCTCAGGGCTGCGGCTGCTGCGGGCGGAGCGGGAGCCGCTCCCTTTTGCTCGGGGGCTGCCCCTGGCCGGGCTCCGCGGCCGCCGCAGCTCCACAGGGCGCCTCTCGCCAGCCGCCCTGCCCCGCTCCCTGCCCTGCCCCTCTCCCTGCCCTCGCTCCTCGCAGGTTCTTTTCCGCTGCAGGACACTTGGACACGTCGGGCGGTCCGGGCCGCTGCCGCGCCTGCCGCACCCGACCGGGCACCCACCCCCGGCAGCCCCTCTGGGCTGCCCCGGGGAAGCCCCGGCCCTCTCCTCCTCCCGTCGGGCTCTTGCCCGACCCTGTCAAGGCGCACCCCGGGCGGGCCTCGCCTCCCCCGACGTGCTGTGCCAGGTCTGGGCCTGAGGCAGCTGGAGAGGCTCCGCTCTGGTACTCTGTGTGTGTGAGCGTGTGTGTGTGTGTGTGTATCCCCACGGGTGACAGGGACGTCCGGGTGGGGCCGTGAGCCGGTCTCCGCTCCCCTCGGTGCTTCAAGGCAAGCCGCAGCCAGTTGAGCCGGGGAGGAGCGGAGACCCCTGCGGGAGCCACTCCGGCGCCGTTAACCCTCCTCTCCCTCTGCCTTTCCCCGCAGGTGCGGCCGCACCGTCGAGGCCGGAGGCGCCACGGGAGCAGCGAGGGCTGCAGGCAGGTGAGAGAAGCGACGGGCATTCCCCACACCCCCGGGGATTCCTTACACGGGGCCCGCCCGAAAGCCGAGGAACCGTCCAGGTTCTCGGCTGCTGCCATTCCCTCAGACCCCGGTGCTGGTTACAGCCAAGCTCGGCCTAACACAGCACTAGGCCACAGCTGCCCCCGGACCCTCAGCGCCGACAGGGTCCCAGGCAGCACCTGCTGCCCCCAGGCACAGGCAGCAACCTCATCGCACACGGGAGAAAGCCCAGGATGGTGGAAGGGAGGTCAGGGCATTGAAACAGGGGGGCAAATCCATGTAAAGTTGATACAAATTGTATATAAACAGGCTGTTGTGGATTTCTAGTGAAACCTGTCGTCTTAAGGAGGTGGGGAAGAAAAAAAGTTAGTGAGCATTTGCCTAAAATCTCCTTACTTCCCTCATCTTTCCTTCTTTATTCACTAGTTAACACTCTTCCACTTCATAGTTAAATGCATTGTCTGCTGTCTGCAGTTCTCGTAGTTTTTGTCTGGTAGATTTCTTTCTTTTTTCTTCTTCTTTTTTAACCCACCATCCTTGAGACAGCTAGTACAAATTACTGTCTACCACTATAGTCGTGAGGTAGAAAATCAAGAGGCACATTAATTGATAGCACATGTTTTAAAAGAAAAAGGACCCTCTCCCAGTAAAACAACCAAACATATCCTTGTTTCAGTCTTGTTTAGCCTTTGTCCCCTGCTCTGTTTCCAGACATGGCAATTTTAGAGAAAGATGAAGTACGTTCCAGTTACAAAATGAAAAGTTTATAGATAAGTAACTACAGAAAAGTTTTTTTACATTTTGAATTTTGAATTCATTTTTCATATTTTGAATTTTAAATTCAATTTATGAGTAAATGAAATACACAGAGGAAGGCTTTTTGCAAGAAGTCCATTTTTGTCTTTTTATTTTGGCATCTAATTTCTTGATGGACGTTATCTGCCCACAAATTGCAGTGGACGATTTGCTGTAGAACAACAAAAATATCTTTCTTCAGAAAGCTGCCATTATGGGCAGGTGTCTTCAGAGGTTAGGAGCTCCTAACCTGCCACCTGACTTACGTCAAACACTCCTTTAGGACCCATAAATCTTAGCAGTGCTTTACTGGTATCAGCTCGTTTGCCACCATAGTAGACAAACTCTGCTTACTTAAAGATATGAAAGAAAAGCAGCTTCTCGTAGCCAAAGATGGGTAAGGCCTGCTAGAGCCTCGAGTACATGCGACTCCCAGACTAGCATTTAATCTGCCCCAAAAGAGGATGTGTCAAATACTAAACTAGTACTACTCTTGAGGTTTCTTAAAAGGTCAAGGCATACATTGCTAGGAGCGGGGGGTCAGTGCATGTTAATTTATGTCTGTTACTGCACTTAATACAATTATACAAAGGCTAAGGGCCTATGAATAGAATTGCTGCTTAAGGCCTCAGCCTCCTGTATTCCTGTCAGTTAAGGGCTGAGAAATACCTCCAACCATCTGTAAAAAATTGCTTTGTGAATACAGGCCTCATGAAAAAATGATTTAACACTCTTACCCTACCCTCCTTCTACCCTCCTTCTCCCCCCAGTTTTTATTAGTATTTGAATCTTTTACAGATCATCTGCACATCAGTTCTCATTCTTTCTCTTTTAGATGTGTTACCACAAATATATTTGGCTATAATATTTGCATTAGCTGTAGTATGCTGCCATCTCATTTCTGGATGTAGAGATTGCTCTTATAAAGGACTCATGTAAATTACCTTTTATTTGTATTATTATATTTTCAGGCAAGTTGTGTAGTGGTTGTTTTTCATGTAACTTTCAGTAACTATCAAGCCTTGTTGAAACACTAGATGTTTTTAAATATATGTCTAAAGGGGCTTTTCCTATAAATTAAAATAAGTATCTTTCAGCTTTTCTGCTACAGGGCAGGTTAATTCAGTTGATGTTATGTTGTTGCCCCTCTCCCCCCCCCACCCAAAAAAAAAAAAGGACAAAAAGTTATTATTTCTCTTTCTTTTTCTGAAATATTTTATGGGAACTACTTATGGACTACTAAATAGGGTTTTTTGACTCACTGGCAGTGTCTACAGAAGTGTGTTTTGTCAAAATGTTCCCAGTGTTATCATCACTGGTTTAGCATGACAAGTGGAAGTGTCCTGATAACCAGTTATGCAGTTAGTAGTGCTTGCAGCGTGCTTAGCTGACACTGCGTTTATCTAACGTAGGGAGTGGGAGAGTGATACCCCAATGAAGCCTAATTAGCAGTAGAAATGGTAGGAAAGGTTGGCAGATTTATGGTACTGCAGACATGATATGGAGTCTGGGGGAAAATACAGGATGTAGACTTCCCAAAGTTCAGAGAGGAGCACTGCAGCAGCCAAACTTAGTCTGAAATGACACGATGCTATTTCTGTTTGTAAATATAATCCATTTCCATTTGTAAATATAAACAGCAAAGAGCAGCATTGTCCATGGACTTTGTTTGGAGTAGGGAGAAGCTGCACCTAATTTAAATACATTCAATTTTCTGTGTAAGTGACCAAGTAATGTTCAGAGCAGTACACAGAGGCACAGGGTTGGCTGCATACATGCACAAAAAGTACATATGCATGTGAATATAAAATGGAATTATTTTCTAGCACTTTGTTTTAATTCTGGATAGTCAAGCTTATTCATTTGTAGAAGAGAGTTACAAAACTAGTCCCTGTGAAACTCAAGGTTTCCACTTAAATTAAGAAGTGACACCTGTGTTTCATAGCATATTTGATGCTGTTGTTCAGGAGGGTTTGGAAGGATGATAGAAGATGCTTTATTAATTTTTCTACATGCACATGGAGAAATGCATGACGGTAGCAGCATGACATGAGTCTCATTTGTAATACAGCTTTAGTCTCTGTAGAACCTCTCTGGGGTTAGTAGACACCATCTACTCCACGTGGCCACAGTCCAAATTCCAGCACAGCTCAAGTGCTTCCCGTGACCCATGTTCCTGTCTGTGTGCAGGTAGTCACAGGCTGACCTGTAAGTGTGGTGACAAGGACGCATTCAGGCACTGGTGGTACCTGTGCTGGTCACCAGGATGCAGCATCAACTTCTGCAGGAGAAAAGAGATGATTCCCTCGACTCGAGTGGGAGGAGAAATGTGCCCCCTGTGTTTGTCAATGAGTTGTAGTGTCTTTAGTGCTAATGTCTAGGCACCACGTAGTTCTCTTCCAGCCAGGCATAGATGGGAGAGGAAAAGGGAGGTGAATTTAATTTTCTCTTTATTTTATTAGAGGATTCCCTCATCCCCAAAGCTCGTTCTCTGAATTTGACAAATCCATGCTCTCCCATTGCAGCAGCTCTGTCTCCTGGGAGGTGGCCAGGCTGTCTTCTGAAGTCACCCACTTTGTTCACCAGTGGAGGTACTGAAGAGGTTATTGTCACCTTCTCCCCCCAGCTGAAAGTGGGCAAGTAGTTTTTAAAAAGGGCTCAGAGAATTGTGAGTTTCTAGGCCAAGAAGATAGTAAACAATTTACTAAGAATAAATTCAGGGTGTGCCCTGGAAAAGGTGTTCCATCATCCCTTATTTTCAGCAAGCTATAAGTAAACAGCATGGGATAATGCCAAGCTAAATAACATAAGCTATCATGGGTTTCTGCCCAAGTGGACAAGGTTCATTTGCCTGGGAAATCTGAAAATTTTCAATTTGTGTGCAAACCTCTCTGAAAAGGCGAGTTGCAAAAAAAAATTCTTCTGAGAATTTGATTGTTTTAAATGATGCCTTTTCAAAATGACTGCAAGGTTGAAGGAAAAAAATGGAAAGCAGTGGGACACTGCCATGGAGAAATTACATCCTTTTTAAAGGATGTGATTCTTCCATTTTTGTTCTCTTTGTATTATCTGCCCTCATGTGAATGTTTTTACCGGAGAGGTGTGGGAGGCAGAAAGCACTGCCAAATCAAGGCCCACCACACCCTTGAGTTTTTAGCTTTACTGAAGAAAATAAGGTTATTTTCCAACAGAGGAACTGGGACAAGCACTGGGAAAACATGTGCTGTTGTTCAACTCATCACAGCACAGTCCCAGCTGTATAGATGTAAGTCAGCCTGTGCTAGTGTCCACCCTCACTGCAAGCAGGAGGGAAAGGAGGAAGTGGCCTAGAAGAGAGGGCATTTGATCTTGCACTGAGTGGATGGCACACAGTGTCCACTCCGGAAAAAACATCAGCATTTCCTGGGAGAGGAGTAAAGACAAAAAAGGCCAGTTAATTAGGAGAAGGGCTGGGGAGACGTGTCCAGCAGCCATGACACTATCAATTATTTAACTTCAATATATAGCAATATATAGAATACATAGTCAGCGGTGTTAATTTAACAGAAGTACCCTGAGCTGCAAACACCCAAAGAAAGACACAAAAGCCAACACAGAAACATCTCAATGCCTTTGTCTTTCTCTTCTGGTAGGTCTGGCTGGGTGACTCAATAAAATTCTGCATGTCTGGCGTAGCTGCCCTTGTCCTTAGCGGCGAGCTGATGCCAGGTCTCTATCACTTTCTGGTTTCTTTTCTAAATACCTTTAATTATATTGTTTTAGTTATTTTTTCAGCATGTGTTCACATCCTCTGTTTTGTCACAATAAAAATGGCCAGTGATTTAAGAGAAGACCTATTTGTCTGTTAAGAAAATGTGAAAAATCCTGACATACCTGTTAGAAGTTCCTGGCTGTGCCAATACTTTTGCCAGTTTTGATGTGAACATATACTCATTGCTAATTTGCTGTTTGTTGGTCCATCTCCAGTGCAAGGATGGTGCAGTGAGGGCTTCCCTGCCTGGGCACAGTTCTTAGCCTTTGTCATAGACCTGCTCCTGTGGCCTCTTGCTCCTCAGAGAGTCTCCAGCCCATGTGTCCCAAGCATAAGGCTAGGCGTAATTCGTGGTTGGAAAAGAAATTGGATTTCTTCTCGACGTAGAAAGAGAGGGACAGACGACATGACTTCGGGGGGGTGTTGTTTTCTGACAATATATTTGATAACTCTCTTTTCCTTCCAAATCAGGATTTATGAAGCCAAAAAAAGAAACAAATTAGCAGAGTGACAGGTAGGCTTTTTAAAAAGATCTGTCCACTGTTGGTTCCAGACTCACCCTCATCAAAGCAACACTTCTCAGCCACTCTCCTTACCCTCACAGGAACATGTGCTGGGGAGGCATGGTATGGCACAGGTAGAGAAATGACTAAACGCAGCTCATGGTGGGAATGTGGCAAGACAGTTCTCATTTTTCCTCTTTCAATCCTCCCTCCTTTAAAAAAAAAAATAAATTCCTAGTCTTCCCTTATTTTTATTTTATTGTTCCTTCTTCTTCTTTGTCTTGACTCAGGCACATGCACACTGTCTCTCTATTTTCCTTCCATTGTGTCTCCCAGATTCACCCACCTCCACGGACACCTGTTCCTGGAAAGGGCCCTCAGCTGATTCCCCTGCTACACTGCTCCTCCCACCTTGTTTCCCACAATGCACACAAGATGAGTGCTCCTGGTGAACACAGGAGGTGAAAATTGCGAGTCAGGCCAGAAGGCAGAGGAGTGAGCCTGAGCAGCCAGTTCAGCAGATGTGATCAGTAGCTGGCTTGGCCACTGTTTTTGGGCACTTGGCGTTTACAATGTTCATCATGGATGCAGAGTGCACAGGCATCAGGGCCTGTCAATGTAAGTGTGAGAAACCTTCCCCTCACCTGCTGAGTTTGGTGTTAGGGTTCCTCACCTTAATTGCTTTGTAGGTAAATTAGAGTGGTGTGTGCTCCACAGAGTTGATGTGGACTTTACAGGCAGTTTAGAAAGGAATTACCTATCTGCAGTATGTTGCAGATGATGATGGAAGTTACAAGGCATAGAGGGGAGCACATGCTCCCTGCTTTATGACAAGTTGAGGCAAGAAAGGATGGGAAGGAAGAATCCATTACACAAAAATAGGATTTATTGACATGTATTACACATTTTTATGTGGAGTTTCGTAGTTAACTCTGTGTGTATGTTCACGTGCATATGTTTTTTTCACGCAGTTGTACCAAAAGGCCAACCTAACTGAACCAAACTAAGAAAAACAGGAGGAAGAGGAAAACCCCCAACTTTACACTACTGATTTCTACACTGAACTGTTTGAGTCCATATACTGGCATGCCTCCCACACCTTCATCTCTGGGCTTTATTAAGAGGTTGAAGGACTTGTGTAAAGCGTGACTTAAAAAGCCAGAGTGCCGAGTCACGCAGCTGAAACATTTGGGAGCTCTGCTCATCAGGCTTGCAGTATAAGGAACATTATGTTGAAAAGTGACCCTCGAAGTAGTCTTGAAGGCCCTATGACAATGAATTTTTAAAGTCACATGTTTTTCTTTAAAAAAAAATTGAGAAGTACATTTGTGAAAAGGAAAAAAAAAAAAACCTCAACCATCTTTTGGGTTTAAATTAAATTTAAAAACTTTATAGTTAACATTAAAAACCAAAAGCAACTGCTTTTTGTTAGTACATGAAAGCAAGGAGGCAATATGGCTAGAACAGGAAGATAAACAATTGATCTTCAAGGTTGTTGGGTTACTTTTTACTGGCCAAACTGAATGAAATGCAAGAATAAAGAGCCTATAAAATGGGAAATCAGGATTTCCCCTTGTTTATTTGTTTTTTTTTTTTAGTTTCTCCAAGTGCTTTCTGCTTTTGCTTTTAAAAAAAAAGAATATCAGGAACCATGACATTTTTACATAATAATTTTAAATTTACGTAATAATTTTAACTTATTATAACAATTATACAAGGTACATTTTTTACCTCTTCTTTAGTTTTTCTTACCCAGTACTTGTGAATATATAAATCTTTGTATGTGCATGGACAGATGTGTATGTGCACACGTGGACATATCTTCAAATACAGGTACATGCAAGTCCATAGTAGAAGTAATAAAGGCAAAATGTGATCCCTTCTTGCTAGGTATAAGTTTTGCAAAAAATTGAAGATGGTTTACTGATCCAGAGGCTTTAATGTACACTGAGAAAATTATAGTTCATTTCATAAATATTTACTAACTTTTTAAAGGCCTATTCAGTATTAATTATGCTGAAGTACAGGGCAGATTATTTTATTATATCACAGTTCATGGAGTCGAGGACATTTTAAAAAATAATGTTTATTGACCAGTGACTGCCTGCATTTCTGCAATTTCCACTCAGGTGTTTTTTTTAACACCAATTTTAACTATTTAGTCAAGAAAATATTTTCTGGCTGTTTGCATTCACCAGCAGTCTGTTGCAATTCAAAGCTTGGTACGTAGGTTGCAAACCCAGCAGCTGTTTCTTGAGAAAAGTAACTACATCCTGATCCAGCAAGGGCTTTCCTCTTCCAAGCAGACTTCTAACAGGACTTAGCCTGACCACAACAGGGCTTCTCACAGCAGTAAATGCTGCAAAGAGACACAGATGCTTGCAGGGAAAGGCCTTTTGTTTTGCACTACTGCATCTGAGGTTTTTTTTCTCTTCCTTTTCACAATGGGTAAAAATATCTTGCTTGTGTTGAAAATCAAGCTCTTGCTGAATTTTGCTTTACTTTTAATTGTCCAGTTACAGAAGTGGGATAAAGACCTTACAGCCTCCCTGAAGGATCCTGGTCTCTGAATATCTATTTTTTTGTCAGTTTGAACAGTTTCCATAGGATGTAGTTTTGGCATTGTGTTACTGGCTATCTGTTCCCATGCTTGGTAAACCTATTAGCAATAGATATTCTGGCTTTTTTAATTCACTGCCCCATGCTACATCTACTCCAGGGCAGAGGGACTATTCAAAGCCCGAGAGGAATATTTTGGTTTCTAGGTCCTTTCTGATTAGGTTGTCAAAATAAAAGAGTAGGGGTATTTTCTTTTATTCTTTATTTTTAATTTTTTAATTTAAATTTTTTTTTATAACACTAACAATTATTGCCTGGCAACTGAACAGAGACTTTCCAAACTTATATCACACAAACCATTTCTACCTTGCTTGTTTCCTTCTCTGATTATTCACAGTCATACTAAGCCTTTCTCAAGGTAATGGGCTTAAAAAATATATGTATAATGCAGCTCCTAATTTGAGAATGGAGATCCTGCAGTATAGCACTCAGTAAACAAAATGTTACCAAGTACTGTCATGCCAATAGGTTTACAGATTCCCAAATGAACATGACTGCAGAAACTCTTGTAACCTGCTATACTATATCTTTTTGCATAACACCTTCATTTACTTTCCCATATGGTTTGTGAGATTATGGAGTCAGTTCTGCTCCTACAGTGAGGCCATTAGTAAAACTCCTTTAGACTCGTATACAAAAAGTCCTTGTTCAAGAGTGATAATTTCTTATTCTGAAGTTATTTGACCTCTTCTTTTGAGGCATATTCATCCCTTTTGTTTATTTTTTTCAGTTTATATATATTTATGTACAGTGGAATGTCATGGTTTGGGTATTTTAATTGCTGCGCAAATTTAAAAAGCAGATATTACATGCAAGAAAAACAATCTTAGAAAAACAATCAGAAAAATCTGATGACGTTGAAATGGAAGAAAACATTGTGCATAAAGTAACATTGCATTTAATCTTTGTCTTTTCAGATTAATTTGGGTGTTCTGATGTATAAAAGTCCACAGTCTGTCCACTCCCAGCCCCCACATTGTCTAACACCCATGTAACCCACTGGTACCACATATGCATGTCCCCCTGTACTCCCCATATGCTGTAGATGAAATTTTAGCTAACATTGTCTCAATTAAATAATGGTCATTGCTTTTCACTCTTATTAACTAAATAAGTCTTTTGGCTCATTCCTTTTAGAGGAATTTCTTGTATAGACTTGAACTGGTAGAATAGAACTCTGTATGTGGAGGACTAGGTATATGGGCATGTATGTAGGCATAAGTGCATTAAAAATACAGGAAAAATATAGCAACTTAAAATAACAAATAGAATCAAATTAATCTGTCCCTAGGTCATTTGTTTTTAAGGCATTTGGTTAGAATAATAGAATTTTAATTTGTTCATGAAACTGCAGTATAGTTCTCCCATACAGTGAAACAGCTATGTTGGAGAGGGATTTCACAAAGAGTTGCTTTGAAAATATGTTTGAACATACCCGTCTATAAAGTGCATACCTAGTCCTTACCAAGTTTAACCAAATCTGATCCAAATCCCACTGAAATTAAGGGCTTTTTTTTAACTGAATAGGAATTGTATCAGTCCCTTCAGTAGCCTTGTTTATTTGAGGGTAACAGCTGTCAGGATTTCTCTGTGTGTGTGTGTGCATGTGTAGCTATGTAAATTTTATTCATGTATCATCATATAGAAAAACCCCATATGTTTTGTGTAGTTTTACTGTGGCTTTGTGCATGTGTTAGGTAGGCACATGTCCATGAAGTAGTACATGGGAAGAGTTGTGTTGCAGTGGTCTCCTCTTTATGCTCAAGTATTTATTTTTTTTATATCTGGGAGACAGCCATCATCTAACCTTCAATGGGGAAAATGGCAGATGAATTTTTGCTGTTTTTTTCCATTTTAATTTGTCCTTGAAGGTCAAAATTATTTTGGTGATCACTTCATGTCACGATTTTTATTTGGAAACAGACTGTAATGTCTCTGGCACAAGGACTGAGAAGTTAAGAACACATATCTGAAGTGTCTAACACATCAGAAGAGATTTTTTTTTCCCCACTCCATAGTGGTAAAGCAAATATGGGCCAATACCTGCTAATTTCATTATCCAAATTTTCCTAACCAAGTCCACTTGCTTAATTATGGAGCTAAAAATAGTGTTTTCTTTCATAGGTGGCTGTAGTATCTGTATGTAACATAGGCATTACATTAAATAATTGTTCTTTGATTTACAATGCTTTTTTGTATCGGCTTGCCTTTCCTGCTGCCTAGTTTAGGAGCCTAACCTCAGACAAGCAAGTTTGAAATTTCAGGCCATTGTTTTCTAACATTATAGATGGTCCCCAAACTATACAGCACTTATTTCTTTATCAGTTTTAAGAATAAATGAGGTACTGCTTTCTGGTATCCAAAAGGTAACCACAGTTAGGTCTAACGGAGTTTTGGGAAAAGGTGTCAAGAAGGAAACAAGTCAGCTTGCTTTCTGTTATTTCTAGCAGCCCTGAACAGTATGTAATTTGAGTAATAGAAATTCAGTGGAGGGAATAGAAGATTTTGGATCTAAGGGCATTCTGAACAATGCAAATTGTGCTAATAGAGCACGATGAAATGTGAGCATTTGGCATTTCAAGTGAGAATTTCCCCTCTGTAACTTTACCTTCATTACCCAAAACACTAAATACTCTAAACTGAAGTTGTCTTATTTTGAGCAGTCAGTATTCGGGTTAGTCTTTCTTGCAAGCTTGGGGGTTCGGGTCTGAGGCTATAAGCATCAGCCTAGGGTGAAACCCATGTGTGCAGCCAGTCCTCCACTCTCTTAGTCCAGCAGACATGTGAGGCTGTGGCAGTGTGTCAGACTGGGTGAGTGGGCAGGAGAGGGGACATGCACCATCCTGCTGGGGCCACCTGCAGCTCTGGCACCAGAGAGTGCTCTGCTGGTCTACCCACCGCCCTGCCACAGCAGCAGCTCAGCCTGTTAGAAAATCTGGGTCAAAAGAAAAATGGAATATATGTGGGTCTGATCTTTTGTCCCAGACAGTTTTTAACTTTAGAGGGTTTTAGTCTTGTAAACAGGCACGTGTGTAACATGTGTGAAGTCCCTTGGAGCTGTGGTGGCCAATACTGGTCAGCTGAGCCAGCAGCCGGCCTCAGTGCCTGCTGTGTCTAGGGCTGAGCTAATTTGGCGAGCGAGGACGAGCAAAAATGAAGAAAAGTGTATGCTAAAAAGAAAAGTTAAAGATCAAAAAGATATCAAAAGTACTAGGGGGCTCTTTTTGAAATTAGGAGTTCTGGCTGCATGATGAATGCAGGCTTGACCTCTTACTTGAAGGAATATTTTAACAGCTTTTTTTTTATTTATTCTAAAGTTAGGCAGTTTTGTAATGGAGACCTTGAAGATGTTTTTAAGTAGTTGCTTTAGAAGCACATTTGCCTAGTATGAGTAAGCTGTAATGAAAGTTTTACTTTGTATTTGCTTATTCAAGGGTCCAACATGGAAGCACGAGAATGCTTTGTAGGGGGGTGAAAGATAAGTATGTCTGTTAGGCATGATACAGTTTCCAAGCCCATGTGTGTTAAGGCCTAATGTAACTCACTTTTTGTACATTTACCACAGTCTTGTTTCCAGTAAATGAAAGGATTTATCTGAGTGGCCAGAGCAGAAACTTGCATTAAAAATTAGCCAGAGTATTATTCCTTTGCATTCTTTGGGAAAAAAAAAAAATTCAAATTTACAATGAAGCTGAGAATAAACAAAAAAAAAATTAAACCTCTACTCTGTTGTTCTTGCTGCAGCTAATCAGGGGGCTATTGATATATAAAGTGCATAATGACTGCTACAGCTAATAAAACAAAAACTAATTGTGTGTTTAGGTAACAGTCAAATCTATATTGCCCCATCCCATGAATCTGCTGCTGTGACATGTAAGCAGGACCTAGCCCATTGGCTTCATACAGTCAATTCAGATACAGAAAGGAAGCAGGTTTTGGCTCAGTCATGTGCAAACAAAAGTTCTTCTGCACATTCACAACTAAAAAAGCAGGTTTAGGATGATTTTTTTTATATGAATGTAACCCCGAATAGGAAGGAAAATAATTCCATTGTGGTAGTAGTGGAAACTAAATGTTAAACAAGCTTGCGTCAGAAAAAAAAAAACCAACTGTCAGAGCAGCATACTGCCATTTTACCAGTCTCATCTGTTAATATATATGTTATTAAGTAAATATGAATATTAAAAATAAATGTTAATCCTCTTTTGGTATTTACTCCACGGTAACAGTCATATTTTTCTCTTTAATTTTGAAGTTAAAAATATAAAAACATTTTGCTGTTGAGAACAAAGGCTGGATTTTTATTTTCCCCTCCATTTAAACTACTGATTAACAATTTATTTACTTGTCACTTATTGTTGACCATCCCAATTATTGCTTTTTATTTGATATTTTACTTGCTGTTTTTTCTGGACAGTATATGAAATAGGTTTTCATTTCTGTAGGATTCTAATCCTCTATTTCTACATACATTACTAATATTTTCCTGAGAAATATCTTGCCTTTCAAGTGAGAATTTCCCCTCTGTAACTTTACCTTCATTACCCAAAACACTAAATACTCTATACTAAAGTTGTCTTGTTTTGAGCAGTCAGTATTTGGGTTAGTCTTTCTTGCAGGCTTGGGGGTTCAGGTCTGAGGCTATAAACACTTCTGTACGTATGAGTAAGTCTAATTTTGTTAGTAGTCTAATCCAGCAGGGCTCCTCAAACAAGTATGTGTTTGCAGGCTTGGGACCTGCAGATATTTGGATGGAGGAGATGATAGGGAAGGGCTACAGATACCAAGTTTTATTTTTAATTACACATGCCTGCCAGGATCATCAAGAAATATGACAGTATATTTAATGAAACGGACTCTTTGGGACACATGACACAAATGAAGCTGTTTGCCTGACTTGATAACCTAAAATAAAATTAACCTAAATACCTGATATCTTAATCAAATCTAATCATTGTGATTGTTGAAACTTTTGGTCCTGATTTAGTTAAATTTTAGGTACCATTCAAACATCTAAAAATCTTCCCATCTGATGATACCTGGTTGAAAAATTTGCAAAAGCAGGAATCATTTTCTAAAATTTGTCGGGGCTTTTAGAAGATTCTATAAGATCAACAGCCTTTTGGGTTTTATATAAAAGTTGTTAACGACTGCTGTGTTTTTTCACTAAGAAATTTGTTTTGGTTAGTTAGGCCTTTTTTTCCCCTTCACCACACCCCTTCCAAACTGCAGCCACAAATTAAAAACCATCTAAGAAAAAGCTACTTGCCTGGTTCTTGATACTGCTCTTACTTAATTTAATGGGATCAGTATCAGTTTTAGAGGTGAGGGGTATGGTGTAAAAGCAGAAGGAGAGAGATACATAAAAAGAGTATTTCACAACTTGGAGAATATTTATAATGTAGTCAGAAGCCTGTGCAATGAGAGAAAAGGGATCTGTGGATATAGTCAATGGTAAATAAGGAAACACGACAAATCAATGTTTTAGAAGCCATGCCTACAAATATGACAAATATATCTACCTAGGAAATGGCAATTAAGTTTTTTAAAAATACTGGTTTTGCAGTAGTGAAATTAAGAAAAACCTCTGAGAGTCAAATTCTGCGCTCAGACATATATTGCCTGATGGCATCAAGAGGGAAGATTTTAACATCTCACATCTGACTTGGAACCAAACCAAAAAGACTATTTTCAGATGACTCTGGAGTGACTTCCAGATCAGAGGATCCCAAATTGATCTGCCAATGTATAGAGAGATGATTTCATCAGGCATAGAGAGCAATCTCTTTGGAGTTAAACACGATAGCTATTGAACTGTACATAGCAATGACAAATGGCAATTTTGGCTTTTACAGGGAAGAGGGAATTTACTCATATGCAGAACTTCATACTACAGAAGACTGTCTGCTAAAATGAGTGACAGAAATACTGGCTATCATGCCCTCTTCAAACTGCTGTGTAATGGCTTTGCTCCTCTGTCCTGTAAATATGACTAGCCCAAATGCATTGCTAGGTTCTGTGATTCAAACAGAGCATTAGTAAGCAGGACTTCCAGATCCTCCTCCAGGGTCCCCCAGCTTTCCAGTATAAACCTGGACAGACATCTCTTTTTCAAATGGTATGTAGTATCTACATTAAACATATTTAAGCAAAATGGAGGCTTCAACAAGCAGGCACAGTTTTGGGTAGACTGATCCTAGGCAGCTAGTTATCAGTTTGGGGAGATTGGCATACACACATTTATTTATTCTCTTTCACTTCTTTTATGAGTGTAGCTTGGTGATACCATCTGAATATCCTGGTTTCTGATCGTTTCTGAAGGGTCCTGTCTGGAATAGTGATTTGGTCTCTCTCCATTTTTAAAAATTCTTGAGCAGAAGAAAGAAGGCAGCCTGTTGTGTCAGAAAGCTGTGTACAAGGATAAGTGGAAAGGCTCTGGTGGGTCTTCCGGAACCACACTGACCAGAAATTAACTGTCATTTATCTGGCAGACACTTAACAATATCAACAAGTCAACACTTGTTTTTTTCTCAGATGTCTTTAGAGGACCCAGCTAAGCTGCCTATGATGTTTCTTAGCCCTTTGTTTCAGAAGACAATCATCAAATCTTTGATTCTTACTTGTCCTGCAAGACATTTCATTTATGAGGCTATTGACATTCACAGTCTAAAAAAATTCCAAATTGAAAGTTGTTGTCTCCCTGTTGTTAATCAGGATCAGATTCCTGAAGACCAGCAATGGGGATGTCCCTGTTACCTTTCACCAGGAAAAATAGGAAAAGAAATGTTGCCTGAGTGTCTTATGTACAGTAGCACCAGAGTTGACAAAGCTGGTTTCCTGGCATTGTTTCATGCCTTGCTGTAAATTCTGATGGATGCTTTTCCTGCAGTTGGGCCATTCATAGCTGCCCTCTCCTGTGTGGATTCTCTGGTGCCTAATAAGGCACGCTGTCACAGTGCAGCCTTTTCATCCAACCTGGGACGTTTACATGTCTCTGTAAGTCTTGCTGGCCACTTGTTTCCACAAAACTTGTGCAAACTCAGTTACCATTGAGACCTGTATTTAAGTACCAGGACTGAGTACAGACTACCAGCGCATTCAGCAGTTATTGACCACCCTTATGGTCACTTTCTGTGTGTCTTGTCCATGCACATGTACACACACATGCACACACACAGCATGATCACAAGGCTTGTTGCTATAGGAAACCAAGCTAAAAACAAGCAAGGTCAGAAGGCATGAGCTCATTGTTTTCCTTTTCCTGTTCTTTCTTAAAAACTCCTAACACAGGCTTTTGTTATTCATTAGATTAAACACAGGTTTGGATGCTAGGTGATGGAAATCATACTTGCTGCCTGCTAGTTTTATACTGCATGACATGGTGGTGTCCATCATGGAGTTTGTCTGGTTGCCATCTTTGTCAGGCCTTACCTCACTCCCTAGTCAGTCTCTACTAGATTTAGTAGTCATACTTGCTGCTTGAGCTTGCAGTTTCCTTCCTGGTCCCCTGCTTGTTGTTGAGAACGTCTCCCATAATCACTTTGATCTCACTGCAGAGTTTTGCCCACCTTGAAAAAAGTAGCAGCATCACAGGAACAAAAGGTATTCCAAAAACCCAAGCAGGGTCATCAGTGGTTAAATATTACAGAAATCGCTAGTCTGGTTACAACTGACTCAACTGGCATCTTTGCTTTAGAATAAATATTTATAGTGTATTATGACTAAACCTTTATGATACAGAGGTACTTCCCTGGGCAGGAGATCTGAGGTATACCGTAACTCTCCATAAGAGAGACACTTCAGACCTGGCACCATGTATCTTGAAGGCTCACATCACTGGCTGTGTCCATGCTAGTGAATTACATGCATCCTGCATTTGGTAACTGTTCATGGGTAACACTTCTTTCTTTGTCCCCCCTAACAGAGCAGCAAAGTGTCACTTTTTTGACCGACATGGTTACTTGCAGAGACTTATTTGTCTTTTCAACATGAATTGTTGCCTTCTCTTCCATCTTCTTCTATCAAATACACTTGCAAAGTACAAGCCGTAAGGAACATCTGGATATATATGTGTAAAACAGCTTAGTTAGTAATATAAGTGTAGTATGTATTTCTTTATCTCATGTAAACATTCAAATAAGGTGCCTACAAATGGGCACAGTTATTTGTACATGTTTTATCATGAATGAATCAAAATAAGTCAAACTTCGTATTTTCCATATACTGTTTTAGAAATTCAGAAATTGGACACTTAACTTGGTTATGGTGGCCTGTCCCCATGGCAAGGGAAGGCTTGTGCCTTGCTTCTGATTTTCTCTGCTTTCACATGTACTTGCTCTTACAGTACTTGTACTTTTACCTGTTCTTGGGTAAAATCAGAGAAATGTCAGCCTTGAAAAATACTTCCTCTTGTCCTGTCTGCATACTTTTTTGCTCCAGTGGATGGAAATTATGTCTTAAATGTCTATATTGTTTATTAATGATTCCTTTGCAGGGACGATTAGGAAATCCCAGTGGTACATAGCTCACCCCAATCCTATATGCATTTCTACATCTTCTTTTCCCTGGCTTTGTCAGTGCTGCAGAAACAGAGTACCCAAAGTCACTCAGCAATGGCCTCCAGCCATCTCAGTTTTGTTAGGCCTTCTAGGGACAAAAGCTCTTCTCAGCATCAAGGGTTTATTGAGGAGGGGGAAGAAGCCTGCTAGAGTAATGGTGGGAAACTGTAAAACTTGGAGGCCACCAACAAGGGCACGGAAAACGCATTTTCTGAAACTCTCTTTCACCACCCATCCCCAGCTTCCCTAGAACTGTATCACTGTCTTTACTAGTTGTATACACAGGGTTTGGGCTGCTCGTGGTGCCAAACCATGAAACATTTGCAGTCTGGGAGCTGTGCTGATGTTATCAGATCGGCAGAGAAAGGAACTATGAAAATACAGTTATTTTCAAAAGCCATCTAGGAGATTAAAGTTGCCACAGAGTGTGCACCTATCTCCCTGCATTCTTTCAAACCCTAGGGATATAGCTTTAAAATCCTTAAAGAAAAGGAAACTGGCAGCTCACTGAGAGACACTTCAGACCTGGCACCATGTATCTTGAAGGCTCACATCACTGACTGTGTCCATGCTAGTGAATTATATGCATCCTGGACCATTCTCTGGCACTGAGGTCAACTGGCACAATACATCCAGTGTCCATACTACTAAGCTGTCTTGATCTCCCAAGACAGGACAGCCATATGCAAAATGTCTCTTGAGAACAGTCCCTGGCTCATGGTAGCTTTCAGCCCTCACTCAGAAGCTGTTTGAGAGAGTGCTGGTTGGTCCTGGCCTCAGCCATGCCAGGGATCTTCGAGAAACTGGAGAAGAGATGCCAACAGTAGTGTCCCTGGCACCATTTAATGTTTCAGAGAAGGTGTAGCCAGCAGTCTTGCAGGTGAATTGTGGGTGCCTTTGCCACAGTAAGAAGATGGAAGGGTTGATCCTTTTTACAAGGGCTGTAGTTCCTTCTCTTTGTCAATCCCTTTGTCTTCTCACTTAAACATGAGATTTTATTCTGATGAATGCTGGAATGGCTTACTATTTTCATCTGTTTAATAGTTTGCTGTTGTGATTGTATTTGATTGTGTTTGAACTTGTATTTCCCCAAGGATAGGGAAAGGGATTCTATAAATATTATTTAATTAATAAATGTCAGCTTCTTTTGTAATGTAGTCGGGCAGCAAGGATGTGCACTGGGAGAGTGACCAGTACGGCCAGAAAGGCATTGCTGTTTTTATTCCTGTGCCACATTCGCCATAGTCCCTGTGCCACTGTTGCCAGAAACTCTAATGCCACCACAAAGGACATTATCTATTATAAAACCCTTGCTAAAGCCCCAAGGTATTGAAGGCAGATAATAATACCTTCTCAGGTATTTTTTTATAACTCGTAGTTTGCTGCCACGATCCACAGAAAACCTGTAATGGAGGTCCTACTGAAAGGATGCACTTGGTCAAAAGTTCTTGATTTGAGCATTCAGATTGCTTTGATCCCTTGTAGGCTCTTCAGAAGATCACCAGAATTATTTTGTTCCAGTATAATCTTTCAAGGTACATCTTCATTCTGAAACATCCTGTGGAGCCTGATGGAAGCTCTGGTTGAATTTGGCCAGGCATGTTAACTGGGCTTCTGCTCACTGACTCATTTGTCAGCCGTGGTCTAGGAGGCACAGTGTTAGCCAAGGGGAAGAGGTTTCCTTCTGGTGATTATTTTGTTAACTGAGAAGACTTAAATTTCTTGTTAATAATATTTTACAAATCTACAGGTCAAAATCTGAAATAAAAGACAATATTTTAATTAAATGCTGGTATGTCCTGGGCAAATCAGTGATGATACAGGACCATGGAGATTCATTGTAGTCTGTTAAGGTTGTGTCTACATTCTCAAATGAGTGTATCTATTCCTAGAGCTATCTTGGATACGTAAACAAAATATCTTAGGTATTTTTGCTATTCTGAGGCTTTCTGTTAGACTGATAGTTGAGTGAAATATTCTGTGGGACAAATGCTGTTTGCTTAACTCATGGGAGCTAGTCTGCTTATTTCAATGAGTTAGCAAAGTGAACTGGATTTTGTTGTTTGGGGACTATTCAGAAAGCTGTGCTATATTTTTATGGAGGATCCTCCAGCAGTGTGGACGTCACTATATGATTAAATCAATGGGAAACCTGTGGGAAAGTTAGAAGGTATGGCATTGAGTTCACAACGTATTGAGATTAACAAACACATTCTTGAAGGGGGGCATGCACAAGGCAGATGGAACCAAATTCTGATACATTTCAAATGGTATTAAGTAGTAGTCATTGTTATTTCTTATGCTGTATGTATAGGGCTTCTGTGGATAGAAGGACTACTGCATATACAGCACTGGGATTATTATGTTCTAAACTAAGAATTTTAGAGTAGTTTTAACAAATGGTCTATTCATTTGTAAAATCTGGAAATGTATTCTGTCCATGGAGGTTAGTACATAAAGACTGATGACTGTTGGAAAAAAAATGTGAACTTTTGTTTGAATATAACTATTTGTTTTGATGGTAATTGAGGCAATTCCTTCACTTTCCACAAACATTCATTAGATGATATTCTGTGGAAAAACTGTCACATGCAATGATGCATTTCTGTATCCATATGAATGCCTGAACTGGAAGTCTGTGTGCAGTTCTTAGGGAAGCCTTTGATGGGTTGTAAGTTTACCAGCCAAGGGTAAAAAACAGATGTCAGGTGATTTGGGTGACCAACAACCCCCTATAAATACTAATCTATGAGTGGTGAATTCCTAAAATACCTAAAACAGTCATTTTGGTGAGTAGCTTGTGAGCAATCTCATGGGCAGAAGTATGTTGGCAATTACTCCTTCAGTAATTTGTGAAAAATATATCTGCTCATTGACATTTTGGAAAAAAAGAAGACAAATCACTTAAATGCATTGTGGGAAATATCTTGCCAGCTCACAACCCAAAACACATGACTCTACTTACAAATATTTAGACGCCTTCTGATATTTCTGAACTTCTGGTATTTCTTATTGGAAGAAGTCTGTCTAGATGTGCAGACCCCCCAGTTCCCCAAACAGCAGAAATGTAACCCCAGAGTTGTGACACAATTTCAATAAAACCCCAAATCTGTATGAGTGGCTTGGTCCCAATCTGAAATTTGCAGCTAGATGGCTTTTTTTAAACAAAATTTCAAATTTTTATGCTTGGATATGTTAAAAAAGATGGATTGCAATTTGAACTTTGAACCAAAATTCACTTCTGAAGGCTGTTACGCATTAGCATCAGGGATCCTAGTACATATTTGAAAATGCGGTTATTGGCAGGCATTAGTTTAAACTCCTCTGCAGACCACAGGTAGATCCAGAACAGTTCATAGCTCGTGATTTATGATCTGCTGCAGTTACAAGATTTACGAGGGCCCATTCCGGCAACATTCCCTTCTCATTGGCCCTGAGAATCAGTTCTGCCATGCTGCTCATCTGTGACATGCTTTAGAGGTTCAAAGGAGGTTTGTTTCCTGTGTCGTCTTCTTCCTTTTATGTCTTTGCTGAAATTCCCAACAAGAAAGGTCATTTATAGGGGTATGTGTTTGTGATGTAGACATGGGACATGAATTGAGACTGACAGATTCATTTCATGCAGGATACATGAATAGTGCTTGCAACTTGTGGTCCATATGCGCATGGACTGATTTCAGATTGGTAGCTTAGCTGGCATAGCTACTTCAAATGTGTTCCTTACAAGGTTATTTGTGCAATTTCAGCCTCATTTCAGTAGTGACTGGAAAACAGATCCCATCATGTATAGACATGGAGCTCTTCATGTGTTCCTTTTCTGGGTTGGGGGGGTAATATAATTTCCTGACACAGCTGTTTATTTTTCTACAATTGCCTAATTAAGACTGAGTTTCTAAAGCACTATATTACTAAAATAGTTTCATATTTCACTAAAATTTCTTCTGGTTCTCAAGTATACAATGACTGCCTTTGCATAGTCAAAACAGTATCCCTCCATTATAATTTGATGGTACAACAGCATTAAAATTACTTTATGTTGTCTACTCATCTATCACAGTATTCCAAAAGCAATTTGTAATACGACAGATTTTGGTTTTATATTTTGTACAGTTAAAAAGTACAAAGAATTTTGAAACCCTTCACATTCAAGACCAGTGAAATGGAAATACGGCAAAACCACATTCTGCAATAGGTACCTCACAAATAATTTCTCAGTTGCATCTGTCTGGCTATAGAAATAATAGTTAAAAGGGCAAATTAATTGTTTCTAGCTTAAGATTTTCTTTAGAAATGAACCAACTGAAGTAGAGATATTTCATTGAACTTCTTCCTGAAATATACGTTTTTGTTTATATTTTTGGATTTCAGCTTTCCTCTGAATGATTTGCTATCCAAAACAAAATCAGAGCTTTTCTAGTACACAGTAATTAAAAAAATGAAAACTAACAAGTAATAGAAAATGAGTTTCGTTTGTTGTAGATTGGTGACCTGTACTGCAATGCAGAAGGCAGATGATGACCTGAAAGTCAGAGAGACTGAAAAGAGGGACAAAACTTATTACACAATGATTACTGAAATTGGTAAGAAATTTGTGCTTGGAGGCAGTCATGTGTCTTTAAGCCTGTCACGACTCAATTCAGCTTCTTCTTTTTTAAAGTGTTCAGTGATGAGACTGAATAAAGCATTCCCAGCAACTCTGGTAACGTCAGTGCTGCTGGCCTGAAATGTTCCACATTTTGTCGTAGCCCTTCTCCCCACATGGGATGTGTTAGTACACCTTGTCCTGTTATCAAGTGCCCCCCTTCTTCTGCCCCCATTCTTCTTTCAGGCACTGGGATTTAGAGTATAGGTTTTTGTGAGAACAGGGGCTGGTCCCCTTTCTCAGGATTTCTTTCCTCAACAAACAATGACTTTGCACAGTGTCTGATTGGTTTGGGGGAGTTGTTTATGGTAACTACTTGAGTTCAATGGAGTTTTTGTGTTTTCTTTTATTGTTGCTAATTTGAATTTATTTTTAAAAGGGGAATTAAATTACCGAGACAGGAAGATATTGATGCAAATTTCCTTACTGCTAAGTTAGTAGGATTGAAATTAGGAGCATGTACATATCTTCAAGAAGCATCAAAAATATATAACTACAATTTAGGGACCTTAGAAAGATTTCAGTTTTAACAGAAATGTAATTCCTTGACTTGCTTAGCTCATCTGTTTTTTAAATGCAATGACCAAGAATGAAAAACTCTTTGCATCTTCAGTGATTCCCTAGGATTGTGCTGAACCCTTCCTGAGAACATCCTACGCAGATGTCTCCCTGTTTTCTCCAGGGTATTTCAAAGACTCCCCAAACCAAGCAGTGTGAGAATTATGCTTTACAGTCTGTTCCACCATATATCTTCTTTATAATTTTACCTAGAAATTTTGTGAGGGAGTTCCAACAGCAAAACTTACACTGTGGAAGTGTTGTAACATGTACTACCACACATACATACATGGAATTATTTCACAGCTCAAGAAGACTAAATTCTCTGAGATTAGCCCTTTTTAGCCAATCAAATGCTACAGAAATAAAACACTTCTATTATTTGTATCTCCTTTTGTGTACAGCTATCAGTGTACATTCAACCCAGAGGATCTTGTGGTGCTTTGCAAATGACGTATGTACAGGAATTCCTTCTCCTCTGAAATGCCCAGGCTTAGAGGGTGGGCTGCAGCCAAGAAAATAATCAGCTTACAGCACACTGCATAATGTGTGTGAACTGCACAATGTGTGTAAGGATAATTCTGGCCAAGGGCGTATCAGACAGTACATCTCACAAGTGCATCCTGCTGGAAAAGGCTAATATTTAAAAGCTCTATTAAAATTTTAAAAGCTATCAACAACCTTCTTCGTTGACAGTCAGTATGATCCACTAAGTTTTTCTTTTTATTTACACATGTATATCTATTTTTAATATCCATACATACAATTAAAATGTTGATTTATCATTGAAATCCCTAAAACTTGTCTGCTTTCACAAGTAATTTCCTTTAAGCACCAGGTTTTAATAACCAGTGATAAAGGGAGTTAGAAGAAACTTGACTTATACATCTGAGAGGACAATATACATCTATATTGACTAATATAGGACAGTATATATCTATATTGACTAATGATACTAACTGACAGCTCTGAGTACCAGCCCAGACCAGTACACAGACTTACTAGTATAAACTGTGAGCTAGACAGTGAAATGTGTGTGGGCATTTGTCTTTTTAAATACTATAGCTCCTGCTGACTGTTTCTTGTTACTTATGTAGTGCTGCTAGCTTGGAGATCCCCAAACATTTTACCAAGGTTAATTGAGGAATAATCCCATTTAAATGGGGAAGAAAAAAAAAAGTAAGAAAAAGGCTCCAACAAAAACCTAAAACTTTTTTCCCTGTTTAATAAATGAGAAACCTTCAAAGAGTTCTATGATGTGGCTTTGTCAATAACACGTGGTGAGCCCTGAGTTCATACCTATTGTCAAAACTGAGTGCCATTACTACACCTGTCAAGCTCTTTCTCTGTCTGGGCTTATCCTTCAGTTTACCTTTGGAGCAGAAGCAGCCAGTTGTTGTGGGACTGTACAGTCCTACTACAGTGAGACTAACTGTGGTTGTCCAGTAGCGTCCACAACAGCTGGAGTGTTGACTAGTAATTATAAGAAGGTCAGCAATGCTTATAACCTCCCCAGTGGTACCAGTCTTCTATTACAAAGACTTTTCATAGGAGACCTTCAATAAGTGCTCCAATGTCTTGCGGAGAAAAATATGTTGATGTGACCTCTATACCATCATGAGGAGAAAAGGCATTGATAACCTCAATCTTCACCATAAGTCTCGCTTTGCAAAGAATTTAACTTAGCTCCTCTAACTTGTTTTCCTTGCTTTGTCCTCTCCTTTCATTCTCCTCATCTCCGCACTGACTCCTGGATGCCTCTATTCACAAAATTATTACACCAACTCTCAGTTAATGTTGCTATTCAGGTACTGTCTTTTTCTGCAGATTCCTCAGAACAGATTTCTTCTGCAAGTCCTTTCAGAGGAGATCTACCAGTGAAATGTCCATGATAACAGATTGAAAAGGATGATAAAATAAAATGGTGAGGACTATGTGGAACCAAACAGCAACCACTGGCTGTCTTCTGTAGAACACCCTTGCGCTGCTCAAGCATCCCTACTTTATTCCTGCCTTTTCTTCATGCTCCCTAAGGTATGTTTGGGATTAGTTTAATTTAGAATATTAGCTTCTCAGGAACCAATGTTTTTTAATATTTTTACCTGTATTGGGATATATGCACGTATGGCACTGAATCAGTAACAAGAGGAAAGGCATCAGCACAGTTCCTTTAGCTCAAATTTATGTGTACTAACCAAAGGATTCATTATTTCTGCTCTTCCATGCTTAGATTTCAAAGTCAGATCTTTCATGACAAGGCTGTAGATGGAAAGCCATACTTTGAAATAAAACTTCAAGAAGTAAAGTGGGGATAAATGATCTTTATAAATGTAATCCAAGTAGTTATTATTTAATAGCTGATATTTTTGCTTCTCCCTTCCCACTTACTGCTGAAAGACATCAGCAGCTTATAAAGAGAAAGAGCCTGGCAGGGGAAAAGAGCTGATTTTATTTCTGGAAAATAGGGATTTCTCTCTGGAATATGTGTGAGTATTGGTATGTACACACTAAAGTGTGCATGCATTTAGTGTAGTCACTAGCTTTGAAACATGTGCACATGGTCTCTCTATGAAAAAAAAGAAAAAAAAGATGTTCAAGCTCAGATAAATTTCCAGGCTGATTTGGGCAGAGAGACAGTAATAGGGGGTTATGTAGCCAGGATGCAAATGCCTTCATAATGTATATGCTGTCTGAGTATAACTGTGTGTCCTCTCCATGTGTGTCTGCGTGTTGATGAAGTGTTTTGCATTTATTTTTCTGTGCGTCTGTCTGGACATACATACAATCCATTTTACCAGTTCTTCCAAGGCAGTGTGAGTCATAACCATATCCATTTAGCTGTGTTTGCCAAGGCACATGTTTGAGTTCATTTGAGTTCTACATGTACGAGTCAGGAGCTGTGCTTGTCCATGATCTGTGTATGCATGCATTCATGAAGACATGGTTAACCTGCTTTGGTCTGATCTGGAGAGGTGAATAACTCTGTGCAGAAGGGTGTATATGAGGGAAGTTTGCTTTTACTAGTTTGCAGATATTTAACATATTCTTAGTGTACAGAATGCTGACTACTGAGTGCTTATGACAACATCAGGGTTAGTAATGATTGCCAACATGAAAGGTATTTTAATTTATCAAGATAATAATGTCCATATTCTTGCACAAAATTGATTCTATTTTCTCTCATTCACAAAAAAACCCCCCCAAAAACCAACCAATCAAACAAAAACAACAACAGCAACAACAAACCCCCCCCCAAAAACCCAAACAAAATTACAGCACTATGAGAAACCTGACCTTTTTTTCTTAGGGGAGTGCAGAATATGGCCAAGATTGGTTTTGAGAGGTTTTTTTTGTTTGCTTTTGCCTTATGCTTAGAAATACAAACCTTTAGATTTTTGATGCCAAGTTTGGAAATTGCATCCCTAGTAAGTGTTTTAGAGGCACTTTGAGCTGTCTGGTGAGCCAAAGTGAGAGATTATACTCATCAGTTTTTCTGTCTACTTAATTTGTTAAGTGAAGTAATCTTCCTGAAGTGGGAGCATTTCACATAGTTTTCCAAAGAACCAGGAATTTTTTTTTAATGGTAACAGAAATAAAAGTATTTCAGTCTCCAGCATCTTGAATAAAAATAAAGACTTGAATTTTTATTGCTTCATTTAATAATTTAGGTCCATGCAAAGTTAGTGCAAAAGAGGTATTGATGCTCTATTTTGCACTATTCTCTTACCTGAGTCTTGAAACATCATTCCTAATATGGTACAGAGTACCAGCATGGTGAAACAGGTGCTTATACAGAGCTGTATATACAAGGGCCAAGACAGCAGAAAATTAGGGCATAGGGGCCTATCCCAATTCCCACAAAGGAAATGGGAACTGGATTAAGCCTAAACCTCTAATTACATAGGGGTAATAGTCTATCAGAACTCCCACAGCAAAAGGGAGTTGGATCAAGCCCAAGACTCTAATTGCATTTTTTTCCTTGCCATTTTTGTTCATATATTTTGTTTACTCAGGCTCATCATTACATTATTTTGTAACTATTATGATAGGATTAGTGGCCATTAAATATCTGATTTCTGAATGGTATGTCTTGTTCCTTGTCACTGATGTCCCTGATCTATGTCAGAAAGGTTTGTATATTCTAGTTGGTATAGCAAGAGATAGATACATTTACCTAATTGATTGAAATGGATCAAGGCTTAAACATTTCCTACCATCACCTCAAAGAGCCATACTACTTTTCTGTGTGTAGAAAACAATAGAGTGCAAGGCCACACCAGCACCTTTTTCTTCCCATTTATCCTGGTGTTCATACCAATGCCTTTGAATTTCTGCAGTGAGGCCTAGATATATCCAAGGAATTTTATAAGAAAAGAGCATTACTGGCTATGTGAGAGATAGCTATTACTTGGAGAAAGTTCCAATGCTGTCTGTTGTTTTGGAGCACCCCAATACATTTGTTCAGTTTGTTCAATACCAGATTTCCTCCTCCTCTTCTAAGAGTAACTCTGCAGTGGTATCAACATGTCATCTACAGTGCAGATGTTTGGAGATTTGTCCCCTCTTTGAGTCCCGTCCCTAAGCATCCCAGCTCTAGAGTCAGAAGAGAGTTCTGGCACATACCAGGCAACGAAAAGTGTGCCCATACTGCCAGTGGTACCCTGACTGTGCCATACTGGCAGTCTCAGAAGTACAAGGCTGTACAGAGGCCCTGATACACGATGGGAATTCTCACTGATGACAGTAGAAACTGCATGCGTCAGTCTAGGCAGGACTCCAGGTAAATGATGTCAGTATGGCTTGGAAAACATCGAAGTAGGAAATACATGCTGGAGCAAGGGGCATTTTTGCAGTCATTCCTTACAACATAATTTTACTTAGTCGCCCATTAATAATGTCCTGAGACAGAAGGGTACAGCTTTATTTTGGAGATTTTATTGATTTTTTTTCCTAATTTTGTACTTTCAATTTGTGACCCTAATATAGAAGCTCAAAATTAGGGGAGGGCTTTAGCCAATACAGGTGTAGACTTCTGGAAAAGTTTTCTCATGGGAGTGGTGGAAACAGGCAAGCAAATTAGCTGTGGATTTTGATTGTTTAATGAAAGGGTTTATATAGCAAGGTTGTCTAAAACAGGAAGGCTTTACCCATCAACACAGAAGATCCCATCCACTGTATCTATCTGGGGAGCTGGGAAGGAGATGATTATCAATATTTGTTGGAAGGACAGGGTGAATCATTGATATAGCTATTCATTGCTTTCTGGGACAGAAGGACTTTGACCAATTTGGAGGTGTTAGTTCCCAATTAATATATTTTTGGCTACAGCAGAGGTACAGAAACGTTGAACCAAATAGTAGAAGACGTGTCTGTCAATTAAACTATCCAGGAGATGTATTGGTAAGCGACCTTCAGTTACAGAGATATAAAGACTAAGTAACCTCAGTCACTTCACTGGAATCATTCAAGACTTAAACTGACAGAAAAGAGGAAGGAATGTCTTTCTCTTTGAAACCCTTTTATCCCATTTAGAATAACACAGCCTTAACTTGTATCTCCTAAATGCAGTAGGAAATATGTTTTTCTTTCAGACTGAACAGTATTTTGGTGTTTAGCTCACTTGACATAGTCTCTGCCAAAGAAGGCCATTTTTTCTTTTTGAACTTACCTGGTTTGCAGTGTTTCCAACATGTGCATTAAAATCCATAGGGCCACATCTCACTGTAGTCTTAGCACTTGTTAATATTTGGAAGGGACATTTGATAAGAACAAACAGGGTGAAATAGATAATGATAAACAACAAAATGTTTAGAAGTAGGTCCAACTACCTTGATTAAAACAGATTATTTTTTACATTTGCAATGAAGATTAGTTAGAATTGTTTCAATGATTTGTAAAAAGTAGTATCAGAAGGCCATTTTAGTGACTTGGAGTTTGCTGCCCTGGGCTGCGTGGAGCCTGGGAACTCAAGGAGGCAGAAGAGTAAGCTGGCCAGTCCAGCTTCACTGTTCAACGTGACCAAAGTACACCAACACACAGATACTCCAGGCTGTGAGATGCAAGTGAATTTGTAAAAACTGCTCCCTTTAGCAGTTCTGTGTGCTAGTGGTAACAAAGGTAAGGAACCTATTTAAAACATATACTTTAATCAAAATACTTAACCTTAGCACTGCTTTTGAAAAAAAAGCAGTGTAAGAATACCTCTCGGATCCATTTTAAAAAATAGGTTCTGTTTTACCATGAGAGAGAAAACCACGTGCTGGCTGGGGAGACACTTTCATCAGTGGGGACTAACACTGAGGTAAGCAGGTCTTCTCTGTATAACTTTAATGACAAGACATTGTCATGCTTCCTCCCCACCTCCTTAACAACAGATGCAAAGTGAGGTTCACCTGCAACCAGTGAAGTTGTTAGAGTTTTGGGGGGATTCAGAGGGGCTGGCTCTGGCAGAATTCTGCTAGAAAGGGGGAAAGTGCAGGTTTTGTGATTCAGCTTCTATAAATAAATACCTAAATTGCATGTAATTCGGCAGCTAAGCATTTCCTCAAACACTAGTATCAAGATGCTGACTAAAAAGTAAAGAATATGAAAAATTTCTGCTAGTAAAATCTTCTCCTTCCTAATACAAAAAAAAAGTGGAGAAAATATACTGTACTGCAAAATTTTTTTTGAAGGAGGGAGTGTGTATGAAGAAAACTATTTGAGCTAAGTTGAAGATGTCTGAATGCAGAAATGTAAAAAAAACCCCAAACTTTGACAAGATTTTGCATACATCTGTAGTTCATTGTAACCAGGGGAAAACTGATTGTTCTGCAAAGTGCAGACAGACAACATTCTACTGGCTTGGACTGCGGCTCTGTGTAGGTGGTGTGTTGGCCCTTGGCAAAGAGTGACTTCACAGTGTTAGGTGATAACGTTTTAAACAGTTATTTAAACTAAAGTTTAAATGTTTTAAAGCCACATTTCAGCCCCCAAAATCTGAAAATCAAGGTACATCTTACTGCCTCTCATAGTGCTTATTGCAGATCTCTGTGCTCCAGTCCTAATGGAGGTCATGATGCTTTCCCAGGCAGACTGAGGTCCCACTCTCTGTAACTCATACAGGTAGTTTGCCAGCATTTCACTGATAGAAGTACATGCAGTGGATCTGAATTCTTACTGGCATACATGAGAGAAATTGCTAAAATCATTGCAGCTGCAGATGTTTGCATCAGTAGCTTTGGCTTTAGTTTGTCAGTAAAATGTGGAGATCTTTCCCCTCAAAATGTTTGGAAGTTTTCTGCCACGGGTCAGTGCTGTGTACCACCCAACTCCAGTTTCACAGAGTACATTTATATGTAGGGAACTGAATGTATGTGCTAGGAATGGGAAGTGTTTTGCAGTCACTTCTCTGGAAGGTGTGTGCCATAAACCTGCTGTAAAGAGTTAACACCACTGGGGGCTAATCACTGAACACTTGCTGACCTCAGGGGATTTCATCAGACCATACCCCAAGCGGCTTTTGTGATCAGACCCCATGAAGACGTTTCACAAGTCATGCATGCATTAAGGGTTCAGTTGTGGTTTTTGAAAACTGGTTTATGGCTGTTTTCTTAGGTGAAAAAAGTATAATAAAAATGTTATTTTCTGCTTAATGCAGAGTATTTTAACTTCTCAGAAGATAGCTCTTAGTCCCTGCTTACCCATCTGGCCCCTCGGGCTGGTCCTTTTCATAGTAGGGTTGTGCAGCTGAGGGTGTAAGAGCACAGCAAAGACAAGATACCTGAGACTGTGCAGTCAGTGGGAGAGCTACACAAAAGACCCCTGCCACTGGCAACTGAACTGTGACCATTAGATTCCAGTTCAGTTATAGACCTTTTTTTTTTTTTTAAAAAAAATCTGGGCTTAAAATCTGGTTAACCCTTTGGAAGTGGGGGGGTGAGGGGGGTGGGATGTGGTGGGCAGTTTTTCTAGGAAAACACTAAAGTATCATTATCTACTGTGAAAAGGCTAATAAAGGGTAAAATCAGCAACTCCATGGCTCATAATACTTGTGGAGCAGGTACTTTTTTAAAGTGGACTAACTCTTTTCATACCTTGTAATAGATACGTTATCTGTATAAAAGCACTTTTTCTAGTTTAAATATTTGTCTTTACCAATGATTAATGGGCTCTGAACTTGAACTTGCCTTTTTTACAATTAAGGAAATGTTCAAAATTGTCTCAATAGCCCTAATTTGTATTTATCAGTAATGCATTTTTAAATTCTTTTCGAAGTTTTAAATAGGACAACTTACAAATTACATTCTAAATAGTTTCACATCTTCTTTAAATAAAACTTTGTTACACATCTAGACTGAAATTTTAGATATTCTGTTTTAATTTAGTGAGACAGTTTTTGGCCCGAAAAAGGGTAATTCTGAATGGAAAAGTTATCAAAGCTTTATTTTTGGCAACAGTTTTTCAAAACGACACAAGGTGTAGTCTGCTGTGCCTTGTGTAGTTTCAGGCTCTTGCTCGGCTTAAAGTGCTCACGATTTCCTTGGATCAGACCCATAACTCTCTTTGTCACCACAAATAGAGCCATCAGTGTCACTCAGTTCCAAAAAATACATTAACCCTTTCCTGCCCAGCACCTTCTCAAAGACTTGCTTCAACTCCAGCAATTCAAAGAACTATCGGTGGAGAGCTTTGCTGGTTGATTTGGTAACTCTTTAACAGACCATCCTGATTTAACTCCTGGATTTAGATAATATAAACGACTTTTCACCAATTCTCCCTTTCCACTCCTGGGTCACACTTTCTGTGTTTGCTGGAAAATTTCTTGCCAGCTTGCTTCTTTGTGGGGGGAGAGGTGAAGCCTATGACTTCACAGCAAATAGACCAGAGGCATCAAGGCACAGGTAAAACAGATAGAACTACTAATTTTTTCAACTGTATACTAGCAAAAGCATGCATCACAAAGGCCTGATCTTGAGCAACCTCCCATGCCTTTCCATTGCCCTCACTGTTTGACACCTGTAGGTTTGTGGATTGGAAGCCAGCTTTCATCCCAGCTGTTACTGGTGCCCTGGGTCCTGAGCATGGAGGACCTGTGTACCTGGGTCCGCACTGGCCTGGAGGCTCGTGAGCGTCCTGCTCTGTCTCTGCACCACACTCTGCTTGGGTTCAGAGGAAATTTTACATGAGACTAAATTGCACTGCTTCCTGAAGAAGTTTATAAATCCTGGGACCTAGATTGACACAATTAGTTCCAAAAAAGTTTTGTCCTGTAAAATAGCTTTGATCAACATCAGAACTAAAAATGCTTTCTGTTCCTTGCTGGAAAAAGTAAGGAATTTCTGCTGTCTATTTGGAGGCTAAATAGTGAATATTCATGCATATTCATGAAAATAATAGCAAGGAACTCAATAGGAACTTTTCTGTGGATCAGAATTATTCCTAGGAGTGCAGGTTAACATAATATGGCCCCAGCAAAATCTCCAACTGATAATGCTGCAGTGCTTCCTCTTATGGTACCTGGCTTTTAGAGCTAAGTTTTGAAAGCAGTAAATCAAAAGTAAAAGTTAAAACTTTTAATTGCATGTTTCCAAATGCATTATACATCAAACAACATTAAGTATTCCAAAAGAATTAAAAAACAAGTTAAAAAGCCTTTAGCTGTAGTTTTGTTTGAGTTTCTTTTCTTGGATATTTGGGATCTGCTATAATCAGTTCCACAAAAATTAAAATCTCCAGGACAAGCAGCTTGAATCTCTAAATAAATAAGCAAAATTTTGCACAGTACTAGAGTTTTTAAAGTAAAGAAATTGAATATTTGATTTGTAACAATAATTTGCAAATTTAACTTTGAAACCAGCTTTTTCTTCCAGATGAGGGAGGACCAGAAGTAGCCAGAACATTCAGAGAAGGTAACTATATAAGCTTTCAAAGCTGCTTTGATAACATGCTGTCTACCACAAACATTATTTTCACAGAATCATAAATCCATATTTTCATATTAAGAGAAATTTCATACAGGTCTCTTGACCTCCATAGTTAATTTAGGCACAATACCTACTGCCTTTAAATGTATTGCCTGAAATTACTTCTTTCAGGGAAAAAACAAAGGCTTGAGCTTTATATAGCTTTTATTTGAAAATATTACATATTGTGAAATATTGACATACAGAGACAGGTCCTCTTAATTGTCTAGAATTTGGACTTGAAGGAAATTAAAAATTAGAAAAGATTAAAAGTTAGGGAAAACACTTTAGAACTGCAGGCACCAGCCAAATAATTTTAGTGGGCAGCTTTTTTTAAAAGTGAATATTTATACTAAATGGCATCCAGTTCAGAAAGAATTTTCAGGGAAGATATTTTCTTATATTCTGGGAAGTTAGACTCATAATAGCCAAAGTACTACGTAGCATGCAGCTAAATATAAAACAAAATAAGCTCAGTTATCCAATATAGATATAAAGACAAGTATTTGTGAAATCTATTTAGAGCAGTGTTTTATACCTTAATATACAGATGAAAAAGCTGAAGTGGGAATGTTGTATACTTTAGCCAAAATGCCAGCTAATTTTTTTTTTTTTTCCCTTTTGCTGGACTTATTTCCTAACAGTAATAAAAAAGATTTAAATTATCAAATGTGTCCAAAGAGTAAGCATACCCAGTTGCTACTGAATTCATATGGTAAAAGTTAGAAGACAATTGGATTTTAAATTCTTCTGGACTGATCCTGCTCTCCTGAAATGAGTGGTAAAATTCCATTTGCCTTCAAAGGGAGCTGAATTTCATGTCAGTTTTTAAAATAGAATTTATTAACTCTTCAGTATTCTGATAAATAATAAAACCTCACTGTTTCTTTAAAATCAAAGTAACAAAAATGTTAGATTAAAATCTAAGCAAACAAGGACTAGCAAATACTTTTAAAAAAAAGCTTTTGGGAGGTAGCTATTGGTAGCCTATCAGCTGATAATTTAATAAAAAGTATTCAGTCTTATTTATCTACTGTTTTAAGTGGTTTATAGGACTTAGATGTTTTAGATTCTCCATTAACATGTACAGGATGCAAAAGAAATAAAGCCCTGCCCTTGCAGAATAAAGGTAGAAATAAGTTTTGACAATTAAAACAATTAAATCTGGCTGCTGAATCTAATACCTAGTTACCTAAGAACAGACATTTTAATGTTAGCATTAGAAAATAAAATAGAGATGTCTTTGCATCAAAAAAGAACTTCTTTTAACAAAATATACAAATTTGGTCTTTCAGGCATTAAAAAAAAATATTTGTGTTTGTCAGTTTAAATTTGTAGTTTAGTAAATACATTGTTTAAATAGTAGGCAGAGACAACCTTTGAAGAAGGATAATTGGTAGGATTAAAACTTACAGTTTGTACACAAAGAAAATACTTTGATAAGGGCAAACAGTAAGCATAAGTCAGTTTGAGGTTCATCACTATCCCATGAATTCCTTTATATCATACTAATTCATATGACTTAAAGACAAAATTGTTAGAATTGTTACTCATCCTTACTGAATATATTTCTATTAAAATGTTATGTTTTTTCCTCTTTCAAAAATTGTTATTGATTTTTCTATAGAGAAGCAGAAAAAAAAAAGTAAATTCGATCATAATTCACAAATACTCCTTCTCTTGAAGCTGATTTTTTACTTTGAAATTAGTAATAGGAAATTATTTGAACAATTTTTTTAAAGTTACTTTATGTGAGAAGCTTTTTGAAAGTTATAATATTATCTTATAACTGACTGCAGCTAGAATTCAGCCTTTTTTCAAATTGAATACTGTACATAATAATTAACAAAATATGTGGATGTAGATACAGGTACAATTATTAGGAACATTAATTTGCATTGTTGAATCTTATGGGGAGTTTGCTCTTTCTTAAGTCTCTCAAGTAGTTAGCAATGAAAACAAATTGAGATTAAAAGAATGTTTCAAATCTTCCTTAAAAACTTGAAAAATGTTTCTAAATCTTTAAAAGTGGCTTGATATATTTTTGCCTATAAATTATAGGTTATTTAGAAATCTTTTTTAGGATAAAATATTTTTATTTATAGATAGTTCATATCTCATTAAACTGACTGAGCAGACAGGGCTACATCATTTTTGTTTGTAAATTTAACTGAGACTTATTTAATAGAAAAATGAGCTAGATAAATATCCTACGTGAAGTTTTATCCACATAATAGTACCTGTAATAATTATTGTATGTTAAAAGTCCCCTATCGATCATGTATCTGGAAGCTCTATGTTCAGTTTCTACTTAATATTCTTGGAGCTTTTTCCATTTATGGCTTTCAGAATAATAAACACAATATTCCTGTTGTTTTTGGAATTTAAAATAAAGAATAAATATTGGTTTTGTTTTGACACCAAGAGAAATTACTGACAGAAGGAAATATACAGAAATTTTGCACAAGTAACTTTATGAAGTTTTAAAATCCTTGCAGGGAAGGAGTTAAAAGAACAAAACCAAACGAATGACCCCCCACCCCTCCCATATTTGAATAAAAATGTTTCTAAATTTCTGCTGCAATTTTTTTAAGAGGGGAAGCAGCTTTTTTGCTTTGGCAATGTATTAAAATTCAAATAATAACATTAAAATTCATAATGAGAGTTCTACCACAGAACTTAGCTTTTCAAAGGTCTGGACAGCTCCTTAAATTTAATTGAAACTACATTAAAAAATTATGTTTTCACGTACTAAGTAAACCTAAATGTTTACCTTGGAAAAGAATAACTGCATATATCTGATCAATGGAGACAGGAACACCACAAAAGTGATTTTTTTCAAAGGAAAAGAATTATTTCCATATAACATCTAAATCAATGGCCATCTGTTTCTGGCCATATTAGTGCTATAATCAGTACAATAAGGTAGACTTTAGCAACTAAATGGAAGGTAGGTACAGTGAAGTGGGAGCGAGCTCAAAGTTGCTTCAGTGTAGGGCAGCACATAAATGTCAGGAACAAAGTTCAATTTCTTTCACTATAATTTCCACAGAGATATCACCTTAAATTTGAATTTGTGAATTGTATGTGCTTCAATGAAATCATGGGATTTTAAACATTTATTAACAAGCTTAAATATGATTATGTCATTAACTATTTCATTAATTAGAAAGAGAGCTCTGTAAGTCATAGTGTAAGCCAAAGATGGAAAACGGAATTCATGTGTTAATGATATGCTTCATTCTTTATTTTTAAATGAACAATTTTAGAGGTGAATAGTAAATTCTCCAGAATAAATTCACAAATGTGTATACTTCTGTTACTTTTTGAAAATGTTTTGTTCTCCTGTCATTAAGTATGACATTAATTAGGTTATCTTTTTGCTCTCCAGAAATTATGCCAAAGTTGCAAAATATTACAAAATATTTTCAAATATTTTTGAATATTTGGGTCAAATATTACCAGTTAAAGTTCCCCCAAAAAGTTTTCAAATATTTCTGTATTTCACATTACAATAAAGCAGATGTGAAAGATGGTTTGATGTAATCCATTAATTTTAAAATTTCCAATGATGAAGATTAAGCTATGAATTATTTTTCCCGTAAACTCATATTTAATAATTTGTTATTAATTTTTTTTCTGTAGGACACCGTAAATATAAGACAAGGTCCTACATTGAAAACTCCAGCCGATAATAGAATAAGATTAGGCAAGGCAAAATTTGGAATGCAGTTTCCTCATTTCTGACTGTAATCTTAAAACCATAGGAATATCTGTATTAGAGATTCCAAATTGAATACTTTTCTTCTGCTACAGTTATCTAGATTTGTATTCTATTTACTAATATTTTTTGCCACGTTTTTTATTTTTAAGGTATTTCAAATAAGAAGACCCAGTTGCTTGCTCTCTGGTCTCTGAAAATCCATCCTGTCAGGATGAGAATTAATTAATATAGCTTTAATTAACTTTAAGTTTTCTCTTTCCCTTTTTCTCCCTGGTTAATTTGGTAGAGGGCAAAAATAGGACTCAGATTAGTATAATTTCGTCTGCCATGGCAAGGGGGTTGGAACTAGTTGATATTTAAGGTCCCTTCCAATTCAAACTATTCTGTGTTTCTGTAATTTCCTAACTCATATCAAATCCTCTCTTTCTATAAGACAGATTCTTGGGGTAATAATGACATGCTGCTACTAGCATTAATTTTTTTAACCTAAAATATACCATTCATTAAATTTAATTCACTCAAAAAAATCCAGTTAATTTGCCTCAATATTTATAAGAGTTGCAAATTGGGATTTTAGTTATTAACTCTTAGTTTTAATGGTCATAATACTTACCATATAGAGTGCTATTTAAACAATCAGGCCTCATGCTTTTAAGATTTAAAGCAGCCATTCAAATCATCTTCACTACTGTTCTGCTACAATAATGCAGCAAATCTGTATTTCATGACAGAGGGATTTAAGATGAGATGGTGCTATGTGCACAGGGGCATCTAATTGGAACAAAAAGGAAAGCAGACAGAATACAAGAATATCTGATTTAAGTGGGTTAACACCAAACTTCTTTGTAAATTGTTGAACTATGATACGCAATTTTAATTCATATAGAATCATAGGTGTGAAGATGTGAAATTATACAGACTGTGTGATCTATATAAATCCAGCCAAGAGCTTGTCAGTGATCATTGGGCTCATGTGATAGCAGTGACTTGTTGTACTGCAGCCTAACTCCATCCTGAAATGGAGTCTGGAGTTGAGATATGGATGAGGTGGAGGTACAGGCTAAGCTTCGTAGCTGGAACACAAGCCTGCCCATCCTCAGAGCAGCCCAGCTCTTGGATGGGGGACCATTCCAGGTCTGTGGTACCCAAAACCTCCAGAAATTTATGGTCAGGCCTGTTTTGGTAAAAACTATTTGGCTACATTCTACTGCACAGTGCACTTGGTTTCAATTGGGTTGTATTTATCAGAATTTTTGTGTACAATATTCTGTATTTATAGCTTGGACATCGTGATTATTTTAACTGCTTGCTTAAAAGAAACTGAAACTTTAGGAATAGAGAGAAATTATTTTTTTCCCAAAGAAAAAATATTGTATATAGAACAGACTCTGTATAGATGATGTCACCTAGCTGCTGGTGTATTTATTCCTTATGCATATGAGTGGAGGGTAAAATGAAGCAAGAAGATATTAATGGCTGCTTTAAACTAACAACTGGTAAAAATCAAGTGGATGCTGACAGAATCGCTTGCCATCTGTGGGAGCTCCACATGTGTCTCATTTTCCAAATTTAATTAAAATTCAGAATTTTTCCTGTATACATTTTCTGAAATTTCAGAGGTCACTGGTCACACAAAGATACACAATAGTAGTGAAATATGGGTCGTATTCTTCAACTACATGGCATACAAGCTCTGAAGGTTCAAAGTGGGGAAAAAATCTCAGCTAGGTCATGTCAATTAACAGTGTTCTTCCCATGGTTAGTTTATTTGAGAAGTTCAACAGAGTGAAGTTTGAATTAATGTGCTCAACCTTCTCTTTTTCTTGAGTTTATACTCTGGCAGCTTGCTGAGTCCCTTTACAAAACACAGTGAGACCAGCTTCAATACCATTCATGTGAGAGACAGAAAACCTGAGCAGAAATACCTGACCTTAAACCTATATGAAGTGTCCACTTCATACTGCTTTGATCAGGAATAAGTACTTGGGCCCACAGCCACTGTTTACAGATAGATCTGTAATCTATTGTCATGTGGATAACTATCAGGCCAAATTTTTCTTCTTCTGTCCCCTTGTCTGATTTCTGATTATTTTAACTATGGTTGGGCAGCTGGAGAAGAATATTTTGCTATTAGCTGTGACCAGAAATCCTACAGTATTTAGACAAATACTGTAAAATACCATTAATATTGAGGTGCTGCAAAATCATATGGGACAGTAAGAAATGTCCATGGAAAAGATTGACAGGGCTTAATTTTTCATTAAAATCTGTAGGATCATTGATGTGATTTTTATAAACCACTTTAATTTTTTTTTAATGGGAAAAGCTCAAAGTCACACCTGTGATATTTCTGAAACCAAAACCTGCATTTTCTTTCTATGGAAGTCTCCTGAATTTTGCTAAATCCCATTTAAATTGTTATGTCATGGTCATAACTGCACTGTTGGAAAGCCACTTGCTTAGTGCTAATGAGTGTGTTTTGATATTTGAGAGTGACTTGACTTGGTACCCAGGAAAGGGTGGGTATACTTTATGTCCAAGATTATTTGGACACATTTTGGTTTACAATCCATGGGAATATGCATTCTTAAGGATAGATATAGTATGGTTTTGGATGGTCCTCCTGAGGATAGAAATGGATGTTCTGGCAGTCTCCTGTTAGTAAATGGCTTCTGATCTTCATTATCCTATGAATTTCTAGCCAAACTTTTGTTGACCTGAGAGTGTTATTTTTCACACTTAGCATGTTAAGAGGGTGGGAGAAGTAAGGGGTCTTTTATCCTTTGCAAAAAGCTTAATATTAACTGATTTGAATGCCATTTGCCTAGGTGCCCTAGAATAATTTTTACAAAGAAAATGTAGAAATATATTTCTATGTAGAATATATGTACAAACATGTAGAATATGGGTAAAATATATTATTTAAGATTTGCTATGGGAGAAATCACACACCATCTTCTCCAAGCAAGAGTTGGGAAAGGACTTGGGAGCTGGTCCTAGACAAAGCTGGTCTAAGAACAGGAAAACAGAAGGGCTGTTTGGCAATAAGTTGTTTTCATAGCTGAAGCCCTTGAAAATGGCAGAGGGAAATAGAGCAAGCTCATCAGCTATCTGCATACAACTCAAAAGGTACAAAGGTAACAATATGTTTTGGGACAGTTGAAGTCCATAGGATTTTTAGACATGCTGAGCACTTTTTCCAGCAGAGTGATGTGTTGTTCTTTCCCATTCATCTACTACTATCTCATTCAGAAGGACCAATGCTTTTGGGCTGTGAGGATCGTGCCCTACTTTTTAATCGTGGAAGGATACTGGATATGTGGCAAAAAGGTAGTCACTAAATGATGTGCTGTGAATTGATCAAGTCTGATAAATCTGCTACCAGTCAGCCCATCATCAGGGAAAGTTTTATGTATCTTTCTTTTAATCTCATAGGGAGGTAACCTGTGGTGCAGTTCCTTTTCTTGTTAGCAGGCAGTATATGCACTTCCTTATTTTGCAGTCTATTATATGCAATGTCATTATGTCCTTTAGTACAGTGTTTATTAAACTTTCTGAATCTGTGATTTCCTTTTGATTCACCTCTCTCCCTGTTATTGTCTTGAATTCTTCCCTTTTTTGATGATAATTTTTTGTAATTGCTGCCTGAAAAGTCACTTTTTCAGGGAGACTGCACTTACTGACAGCAAGCCAAGGTAGCTGGTAGATCAATGGCTACCCTAGAAGCTCCTACTTGCAGGAGCTTCTCAGTCCCCAGCTTCAAAACTGAGATCCTGCTGACAAACTTTGTTTTTTTTAACACTGTGAATATTGTTGTCCTTTGGCAAGCCATGGTTTGAGAAACAATTGTTTAGCAGAGGCAAAGTTCCCATTGAGTGATGAATTCCCCAACAGCCCAGTTTTAGAAAGTGACAGAAAGCAGGTTTGTTTAACCTGGATGCAGAGAAGGTCTGCTGATAGTGGCAGAGGACCTATATAATTCCATAACAGCGCAAAGTCTCTGTGACCACCTGAGTTACAGTCACCTTTCTCTCTTGTTTCTCTACAAACAAAATTATTCTTGGTAAAGGATATGGGCCATAGAAGAGGTTTTGATGTTGGTATATTTACTTTAAGGAAAGAATGAAAGTATTTTTTCCCAGTGTTGTGTGTCTACTGTTTTAGATCTCTTGATCAGCTGATTTTTAGTTGAAGTTGCAAAAGACTATTGGAAATCTATGAAGCTGTGTTACCTTGGTTGTTTAAAATAGGGCCAGATAGCATTTACAATCTGTGTGTTGTAATATTCACTATATCTCTGAGATAACCCTGTTGTGCAAATAGGAAGATGCTGTTCACTCACAAGCCAAAGGAGAGGTCCCAACGCTACTGGGATTCTTTCCATGGATTCCCATCCCCAGGAGCTAGCCTGGTTATTGCTGTGCTCATCTTGGTCTCTCCTATGTGACTGCCCCATTGAGTTAGGATCAGGGCACTGCTTAAAGATCAGGAAAAAGTAAAGACAGCTAAAGTCTGGTGTATTTGAGACGGAACTAGAGTGAAAGAGAGGTGAAAAGTCAGTGATCCTAGGCTGTGCTCTCCTCACCTGTCACAGACACTGTTTGACTTGTTCACATCTCTGTTCCTCTGTTTAACCTATCTGTCATGACAGTTACTCTCCACTTACAAGGGTTATGAATAATGTGACTATTACACAGCACCAGGTGTTACTCCTGGTGCCTTCCAAGACAAAAATACCCAAGCGAGTATTTGTTAATAGTTGCTCTGCTCCTTGTTTCCAGAAGGGAAAAGGAGAGAGTAGACTGTCCTTGTTATAACCTCTTGTACTGCAGCAGAACTTGTCAGAAGAGGGTTCCATTAGGAACCCCAAGGAGAGACTACAGAACCCTTCAAAACTGCTGGCATGGCTAGAAAAGGCACCTCATGGGGAGTTCCCTTCTTTGCACTTCAGAAATTAGTATAAAATCAAGTATCTTTGAAGTAACACCAACCCTCTTTCCATTGTCTTTCCCATGTAACTGTCTTTGGCCTTTCTGCCACTCTCACATTATTTCGAAGGGTTCATTGAAATGCTTGCTGTGAGGCCTTAATATCTTTATTATTGGAAGACAAAAGATAAATGGCAATCACACAGCTAAAATTATCTGGTTATTCTAGTTTTAGAAACACAAAAATGTGCAGCAAATATTTATATAAAATTCAGGTAAAATATAGGCCAGAATGCTCCAGAAGGAAATAATTTGTATGAGTGCACCAAGAACATCATTTAAGAACAAGGCTAAGTTATGAAGCACATCCTTTAAAGGAACTGTTTTGAAACAGACCGTTGTATTCCCTGTAATTATTTCTCTGCTTTCACCAACATTAATTGATAGATATGTACTGGTTCATGAGTGTTCACTTAAGGTAAGCTTCATCATATATTAACAAAATGGATACAATTCAGGGGTTTTGCCCTAAAAGCTAATGCAAGGAAAGCTGGCAGTAGCAGTGTCTTTCTCCCAGGATACTATTACTGGGGCAGATGCAGCCGTGGGTGAAAGCCTGATGTAAAATCTGTGTAATAGCCACCTCCCACCAAAACACTCTATCAACAGCATGGTTGGACATTAAGAAATTAGGGACAAACAAGTCTTAGATGTTGCTGTTAGGAAAGAGTGAATTTTGGCACTTAAGAGGAATGTGGATACCTTGGGGACGCAAATGTAGCGTGTTGTGAATATGTGAAAGTCGGTGTTGTGATCATGCTTTCCAGTAAACTGAGTTTTCTGTGATGCAGGTGATCATAGTGGTCTGTTTTTGTATGGCACTGAAGCACCTTAAGGTGTGGTTTACCTAAATGAGTGAATAACCCCACTGAACATGGGGTATGTTTGTATGCTCAAAATTTAGTGTTAGTCTCATGTTGAACTGGCCTTGGAAACACAAAGAATGTCTTCTGGGCAAAGGAGAAGAGAAGTGGTGGTTGAGAAGGAAGGCAGAGACAAATTCTTTGAGAGAGAAGTTACTCTTCTTCTGTGTAGTAATATCCAGGAAAAGAGAAAGCAGGATATGTCCTACATCATGCTGTGGAAGTTGCTCATGTCTAGACGTGTAATGTGACATTGGTAAGTCAAATATAGACTACCAGAGATTATTGGGATAGAAAAGTGCATTAATGTGAAGTGGATGGGTACATGATCACATGTGCAATTCCACGCTTTTATTCCCATTTCATATGGTGAAATAAACAGTAGTGTAAATAAAACTATGATGTAAGTATTCTCACAGGAGTTGCATATGTGAGCTTTTAGTATTTAACTTTTGGCATGTAAACATGACAGTAATTTCTATAAGCAAATTCTATGAAGTGACAATTTCTATGTGCGCTTGTGGGACACAAAATTTCTATGAAAGACATTGAAAAGTGATTGTTGCATGGCTCCTACAAACACCTAAGTCTTTCCATTAAGTTTCAATGTCTCAGAAGCCCTTGTGTCTATAAAGGCAGAACCTGCAGTGCTTTGGTAGCTAGAGGAAGATTCCGTTGTGTATATATGTGCTTGCCTAGACGTATGTGAGTTCACAGCTGTGTTTTGGAGTCTGTACCATAGAGAAGGTAATATAAAAGGGAATATACAAGTTTGGAATAAATAAATGCAAGCCAGTTTTTGTCCTGCTGTTGATAGTTTAGTTGCTTAGAGCATTGTGGTTTATCCTGAAAAAATGAGGGTTATAAAAGTGTATGCTTTGGAAACTTTAGTTAAACAAGGTCCTGGTGCAAGGTTCTGTCTGGGCTGGAGTGCTTTTTATAGATTGTGCTTGGCACGAGGAGGAGAAAGAGTTACTGCAGTTCGTAGCAGGGAGACATGGTGTTTCCTTCCCCATGCAAACCAAAGTGAACATATGCCCTCTAATTTCGTATGGCCTCTGTCAAGAAGGGTATTTATTGCTAATTTAAAAGCATACAAAAAGGTAAATGCAGGGACCATTTTTTCCCCCTTGAGTTTGCATAGGAAAATAATTAAAGGCAAACATTGTATGTTATAAGGAATATATTGGTCTGCGTATGGCATTCTTTTGTTGCAGATTACAGACCCAGTGGCCTCATCCTGCTATCACTGAAGTGAATGGCACATTTCCTATTGATCTCAGGGAAAGAAAGAGCAGACTACAACCCAACATGAGACAGGTGAAAGCTGCTCCTTTAGAAGTATGCTGCCCATTATGTTTAGGCTCCCAAATTACTTTTTCTTAGTGTCCTGGGAAGCAGAAGGACACAAATTGTTTGTATTAAAAGTGTAATGAGGATTGTTTAAAGATGTAAATGTCGTCTTTAACATTGCTGAACGGAAAACATAAAAGATTCTGCCAGTGTGTGAAAGTGAAACTAGCTGAGAACAAAAGTGAAACCAACAGGCAACTCTCACTCCCCAGGCTGAGTGAAATGCAGAAATCCTAAAGTGCTGATCCTTAACAGTAAATTTGAATTTTAAAATTTTCTTTACTTTTATTAGTGAGAAAAAGTGTTGCTAGTGATCTAGACAAAGATTTCCCCCAAGATAGGTGTTTTCTCATGATGGTATCTCTTTAAAAAGTCAGAACCAATAAAAAATTTCTATTTTTTTTTTCTTTATGATATTTAAGGGCATCTGTACATGTTACCCTCTTTTTCTTTCTCATGCATTTTCCTTTTGCATGCGTTGCATGACAGACTTTTAAGTTGTGTACCCTTAATATTCTGACAGAAGCATGTACTAGAGCAGGACAGGATTGACCTTGCTTTACAGAAGTATTGGTGACCATAATCAGCAAGTTTCTAGAGAAAGGAAAGAAAAAGTACCTTTAAAAATATATCAAAATGATGGTCAAATGTGTTTAATTAATAAAACACCAAAAACTGAGAGGCAGTGTAGCAATGGGGAGAGACAGACATTCAGTTCTTCCTGCCCAGTCTAGTAGGATCAGCAGGAGACAAATGTACAGGAAGCTGGGGAACTACAAAACAAAACAACAGCAGACGGTAAAAAAAAGCACTGGATGCCATGGGCAAAAGGAGAGAATGGAGGAAATAAGTGGTTTAGATAAGTTAACATTGTGCAAAATTCTTCTTTGGTTCACATTTGTCAGTGTCTAGGAAATTGGGTGGAAAAATACATATGCGGCCATAGTCTGCTGTAGATCTAAGCAGTATGAGGAGGGTAAATATGTGGAAGGAAAAGGGTAAGAGATGACAGATTTTTTTTTTTTTTTAAAGGCAGTTTAGTTATAAATACTACACCCTACAGTGCTGAGGCTTTCTGACCATGATTTGTGTTGATAATGCTTATTAAATGACAAACTGAACCAAGGTGGTTTTTTTTTTTTTGATTTAGCAAACCGAATTTGAACTCATTATCTTAAACATTTTTCCCTCTCACATTTGTTTGGAAAATTTTGGAGGGAAAAGGGGGGGAAAATGGTGTATAGACAGTGATTTTAGCTGGTATCTTCCTCGCAGGTGGAGGGAGGAGATAGAAGTCTCAAAACTACAGGTCTGTGTAAATTCTGCAGCATCACAAGTAAGTACAAAATAATAAAAATCACAGAAAAATGGGAAAAACAAAGACCACATTTATCTGGGAGGGTATTCAACTTTTAAAGCGGAGGAGGGAAAAGTTGCTGTGGAAAGAAGTTATCTCAGGACTTTGTCCCTCATGTAAATGGCTTTAAAAAAAAACTTCAGTGTATGTAATTTTTTTTTTTTAATAGAAGATCATACCACTTGCAGATTAAATGTTGCTAATGAGATGGAGCATGCAGCAGTATAGAGGCCTATAAGAACTGAAAACCATGTCTGGGGAATCTGGTACTTCAGCTGAAAATGTATGGCACTAATTTTTGACACGTATACCTGACTTAGCAAAACTAATTTTGAGGACTCAGATTAGAATGTAGTAAGAGTTTTTAAAATGCTTTTCAGACCAAAAGATACAAAGTTTTTTGAGGGCCAGATAATTTGAATGTGCAAAAATGTGCCTGGATATACAATGATTCTAATGTGTTCCATCTTATGTTACAGAGAGCGGGGCACAGCCCCTGTTCTGGGATAGAAGGATGGACGTCCGAGGGACATGGGCATCACTTCTCAGGTAGCGCGCTCTTACTGATGGCTTTCAAGAGAGAGAGAAAAAATAACTTTTCTGTTCGGATTAAATAATACCTGACCTTTTGGCCTTTTAGATTTTGAAGTTTATTGACATTTCAGACAAACATAGATATTTTTGTTTTATTTTGAGAGAGGTGAGGAGGCAAAGTGTTGTGAGGGAGGGAAGTTAATGCCAAGTCCTTCTGATGTCTGATCGGTTGCAGGAGAACAGCACTGCTGACAGTGGTATACTGGATTTTCCCATTAGAAGATGCAAATGATAAGATATTATAGAAAGAACAATGTATTTGTGAACTGTGCTGTATGTTTCAGTTTGCTTCATATTAGAATAGCTAATAAACTGGAAGTAGATGCTACAATCTCTGGTTGGTCAAAGGCAGGGCTAAAAAAAATAATTCTTTCTAATTGAATGTGGTTTTATTGTGTTGACAAATATATTTGATGTGGTAGCAATTAAAAGTAGTCTGTTTTGATTAAGTTGAAGGACCGAGACTTGGTTTTAAAGCATGCTGGTTAATTAAGCAAGAGTCAGTGAATGACATAAAGCTCTAGATAGGATGCTTTTTGAGAAAAATGCAGTTGCTTGAGGTTAAATTAGTCAATAAGTAAAATTTTCTGATCAGGAGAGAGTCTGTATTTCTGAGATATTTTATACTTTGTGTAAGCTTTTTATACACCAATAGATAGAGGAGCTGAGTTAAAGTGTTGGAGTTGCTATTGTGTTACGGTACATCACTTGTTCTTCCTGGTTCGAATTGTTGATTCAACTCTGATAATATAGACGAGAGAAATGTAAATTCTATTTACCAAGTGGGATGTTCGTAGCATTGAAAAAAGTGAGAGATTAAAAATGATTAGAAGTTTCTAAAATCTATAATGTTGTTCTGTAGCCTTTGAAAAGGCAGGAATCTAAATAATAATATTTCTACAGGCAAAATAATATACATTATCTAAAATAAAGTATAAACTGCTGTTAGAAGAGTTTTGAAATAAATAGTATGTGCAGATAGGTAGTTAGGATTTTGGAATATTTTTCTTCCCCTATTCTCTCTCCTTTTTGGCAAGGAAAATAGAAAGATTTTTTTCAAATATAAAAGGAATAAATAAATACAATTGGAATGAAACATTATGCTAGATATTTGGTGAAATTTGTTTTCTTATAAGTATTTTGGTTTTAAATGTAAGTGCTGTGAAATAGTTCATATCTCAAAGTTTGTGGGGAGGAAATGTTTCAGCATCTTTGTTCATACCTGAGGAATCCATTTTAAAAGTCTATTTTCCCTGTTTGCAAAATACATTTTTATTAGATCTATGTATTTGGGTTAAGACTTACTTAAAATTACTTAATTAGGTTATACTGAAATTCTAAGTGATTTAAAAAGAAGGATTATGGTAATATGACAAAACATAACACTATTTTCATTGAAATTCTTAAATAAAGCCCTTTTAACATGCCAATTTTAAAAATCTATAAATTTAGGGTGTTAAAATAGTACAAAATATAAAAAGGCTGAACTTATAATGGAATGTATAATCCTGTACCAATGAGCAGGGATTTTGTAGGTACGTCTGGAACATGGCAGGAGGTCATTTACACCTTCAGTTTGGTTTTGAGCAGTTCTCTTGTGATGTTGTCCTCCTTCTTACTTTATTATATATATGTAAACACTTATAAAATGCTTGTGGTTGATTTGTAAAGAAAAAATATAGAGAAAGGGGTAACAGTGTAGGTGCGCTAAGCTAGATGGGAACTGATTGTGTTTTCCCAGGAAATTCTGAAAAATATACCAAAGTAAAAATTGCTACAATAAAGAATAAATTCTAAATAATTGTATTTGTGCTGTTTGAAATAGCGTGGCTGTGAATTGTCTTTAAAAACTTCCTGTAAGTGTCCAAAAACAGTGCAACATAAAAAGGTTTTCCCATTGTGTTTTCTCTAGATAAATGTATGGGCTTGTAGGCTGATTTAAGGGGCAGGGTATTAAAAAATGAACTTAAAAAGAAAGGAGCTAAGTGTATGCTTTTCTCATAGATAAGATGTTTTTTTTTTTCTAAAAAGGAAAACGTATATGTGTTTCTTTTCTCTGTGTTGTTTATAGTTTGAAATAAATAATAAATTTGTAGTGATTTATTTTTTTTAAGACGTATTTGTATGAAAACTCTGACAGTAGGTTTGTTTTACTTGTAATTTAATTTTGGAGAAATAGCAGAATGTTTCTGGATATTTGCATTTGTTTCAGAGGTTGGAGCCTAAGCCAGATTTCTGTGTAGTCTGTCAGGCAGTTACACGTCTGAGCACGTTACAGTCTGTAGCACTACAAATTAGAGCTATTTGACTTGTATTTGCTGCATAAGGCTGTCATAAAAAAAAAATATTGCAAATAAAATAGAAGTATAGGGGATGAGCTCTGGGGGGGTGGGGGGGGGGGGGGGGGATGTTTCGGGGTGCGATGCTGAGCTGTGCAGGGGGGCCGGGTGAGACTCAGAGGGTTTTACTCTGAGGTACTGCTTCTGCCTCAACATGTGCTATCTGCCCCTGTCCCTCACTTACTTTATAAATGGATTCTGACTCTCCGGGTTATTTTTTAGTTCCCAGCAGGGTAGTTGCATGTACATTGTTTGCTACTTATTTTAAGAGAGTTGCTTAAAAAGCTGAAAAAGTGCTGTATGTGTTAGCCATACGTATACTGAGCACCTGTATGAAGAGTGTATGGGAAGGAGGGCAGAACGTGCGTGTGTGACTGATTTTCACATTAGTTTCACTGCAGGATTACCCAGCATTTCCTAGTAACTTTGTCCCAAAGTTTTCTGGGGGTTGTAAAGCTATTTTTGAGTTAATTTGCTTATTACAATTTGCCTTCTCAAACACAAATAAATAATTTTTTTAAAGCCCCACCGGCTTGAATAAGATATTTCACGTGCTTTTTATTATCTCGCAGGGAGCGTGCAGTTAATGCCAGTTACAAACAGTTGTGGCTGGGACCAGAAACCATACTGCGGGAGTACAGAAACCCGCCACACTATCAGCGGCCCGGGGCCCGCCGCTGAGCCGGGCCGGGCCGGGCCGGGCCGCTCGGAGCGAGCTCCGCCGGCGGGCCGGGCCGGGGCGGCTCTTCCTCGGGGGCCGCGGAGGAGCCGGGCCGGGGTCCCGGGCAGGACCCGCCGGGCAGCGGCGAGGGGGGGCCGGGCGGGCCGGCGGAGGCGCCTCTGCGCCGCACAGGGTTAACGACGGCGGGGCCGCGGGGGCCGGCGGGACTTGTAGGCGCCGCGGCATGACGGGAGCTGCCGCGAGTCGCGGCCGGGATTCGCCGGCAGCGGCCGTGACGGCGCCCGCCTGCTCTGGGGTGGCGGGGGTCGCAGCCGTCCCGTCGGGCGGGAGGTCAGGCGCGGCCCGGCCGCGCTCAGCCGCCGCGCTGGGCCGGCCCGTGCCCGGCCGGGGGTCTCGGCGAGCGCAGGCGTTATCCCCGCGCCCTGAGCAGCGGCCTCGGGGCGCGGCCCGGCCGGGTGCGTGCCTCGGGCGCCGGCAGTTCGGTGCCGCTTTTGCCCCTTCGCCCTGGAGCCGGTGGTGCCGGGGCGCCCGGCCAGCCCTGGCCAGGCCCGGTATCGGCGGTGCCGGGGCTTCCCGGTGCCGCTCGCTGCCCGCGGCTCCGCGCCCGGGCCGGGCCGTGGGGCATCAGCGCGGTCCGGCAGGGCTCGCCCGCAGCCGCGTCCTCCCGAGAGGGATTTGCTTTGGTTAAACCACACGGGCGGCTCGTCCGCGCTGGCTCTGGGGCTCCTGCCGCCCCGCCGCACCTGTGGCTGCTCGGGGCCCCGGAGCGACAGCGGCTCACAGGCTCACTGCGTGTGCGGAGCTTTGCTTCCACTTTGTGCTGAGCTCTGCACCGAACCCGAGAGCAGATAGATGCTTTCCTGCGGCCTCCGCCGCTCAGCTTGCGCGGATAGCAAAGGTTGGCACGTGGCAGCACGGGATCGAATGCGTTTATCTGCAAGTTGCGGGTTTTTTTCTTTGAGTTTTAAAGTGTGAAGTGGAGGAATTACGATGCGCGAAGATGCTGAAGTGCTTTGAAGTTACGGGGCAAGCCCAGGAAGCAAACAGGACTTCCTAGTTTACCTGATAGAGGGGAGTTTTTTCTCCGGACAAAGCGGGGAGGAAAGAGAAAGGAGGAAATGTACTACGTGTTAATTTAATTTATGCCAATAGTGCAAAGTCAGCTCTTGTTAAACCTTCTGATGTTTTAAAGTCACTTGTTAATTAACTAGAGATAATATGCTCCGTGTATCAAAGGAATGACCAATAATAAATAGGTCTGAAGTGAATTTAGTAAATTTTGTTTGTGTTTTTATCTTTTCCTCCTTACGTTTTGGAAGCAGATCTTGAAAGACAGTGGTGTCATGCATCCGCAGTCATCTGAACTTGGGGCTGAGCATGCTTAAACTTCTCTTGGGAATGGAAAGATTCTTGTTAGGTTATTTTCCTTGCTAATAGTAATCCTCTTGAGAGTCAGAAGAAGACTAATTTATTAGTTAACTAATAAATAAAGTGCAAAGAAAATTACACTGTTGCAGTCAAACAACAACAAAAAAGGAAATATGCCGTAGTGGGCTTGTTTTCTGTTGCTCATTTTCTTCGAGAGGTATGTGAGGAGCTCTACAAACGGTTTTTGTGTTAGAAAGCATATCAGATTTTGCCAGTGATATCACCTGAAATGCAGTTTTTAAAGTACACATAGATGGTTCTCAGAAGAAAGAAAACAAAGAAGTGAAATATATGGGTTTTTCCAAGGGAAGGTATTGTTCTAGTGAAGAAAAAAATGTTGTTTTGCATGTAAAAGAAAATGCTGGGTAGCCACAGAAAAGGGATAAATGCCTTAAGTGCCAGCTTTATAACCCCTGGTGGTTTGGACTTGCAGCGTGAAGCTGTTGAAGATGGCTTGAGATACAAAATCAGCAAGTTCAGAACAAAATGAAACAGAAAAGGTCAAGGCAAGGAAAATATGAGTAATCTATTGTAATGTGCTTTAAACTTACTAGTGTATGGCCTACTCTGTTCCCATTCTAAGCAGTGCTTTTCCAGTTTTGCAATAGTAGGTTTTCCTGGATTCTGTTTTCTTACTCTAGTGGCAATGCATTAGCACTGCGATTGTGCTTTAGCACAAGAAAAATAATACATCCCCTTTCCAAAAATGTATAATCTACCTGCAAATACTGTACTGTATTAGCAGTGGAAGCTAGAGGTAAAGGGGTCAAATAGTTGAGGGTACCCAAAGGAAAGACAAGATTAATAATAGAGATTATCTAATCTGGCAGCCCTTGTACATTTAACAGTAGGACAATTTTTGAAGGCCAAAATAAGATCACAGAGAAAGGTGGGATGAAATGCAGTACAGTTTGAGTAAAAAAAGACTGTGCAAGACTCTCTCTTTACCGTATGTTTCATTGTGAGGAAACTTTGATAGTGTACCATGTGAGGAAATCATGTAAAATGGAGAAAATTTGGATTAATTGCACTGTAAGGTGACTTTGTAATGAACTGACAGATAGTAGGTGGAGAGAGACTGTGCTGCTGGAAAGAAGGCTGCAAACTGGAGTTTCCGAAGACTATTGGAATTCTTTCCTTAGTGACACTAGTGTCATAAAATCTTATGACACAAAACCGGTGGACTGTATTGATAGAGAGGAGGATTAGAATATCCATGTGCTGACAAGATGAGTCAAAACTGAGATTAATAGAATTAGATGAGATTTAGTGATGTGAATAGAAACTGATCACAATTTTTCTAGAAGAGTTCATCACTTCAGTGACAGGTTGGTAGTTGGTGTAATAGTCAGTATCAGCAGAATGATAGCATGTGACATGGTTGAGAAAGTAAAATTTTTAAGGAAGTGTTAAGGGATGGATTTCATGGATGTATAGAGAATATTACTGTCAAAGTATATGGCATTAGTAAGACCTTATCTGGAGCCCAACTATCACCCACATTCAGGTAAATGGGTTCAAACAGATGGATGGAAGAGATGCAGAAAAGGACCACATGGATGTTAAGAGGAATAGAGAGGCTTAACAGAAAGACACAGAAGTGACAATTACACTGTTATATAAGGAAGGAAAATAATTATATGAGCTCAAGATTAGAGCAAAACAAACGTGTGTAAAAGGGATAATGGGTAGACTTTGCTGGAAATTGCAGGAAGAGCTCTTAACTATCAGACTAACGATATTCTGGAGCAGTTTCAAATGAGAAAGAAGTATAAATTTCTTTTAAAGGGAAGTTTGATATATCCAGGAAAGCACATCAGTGTTGAGTTCTGCATAGTAGTGGGGAATATGAATCAGGAGCCCTGGATATCCCCTTGCATAATACTGCATTGTTGTGTATCAGTAAAATGGATTCTGAGATGGATATGTTCATTTACATTTTTAAAGTGCTGCTGTTTTTTGTCTTATTAATTTCCTTTTAATATGCCCCTTAATAGCAACAGAGTAGTTTGGTTGTGTTTGCTGCGAACGAACTGTGTGTTTGGTTTGAGCACTATGGCTGAAGGTGAATTCATGCAGTGCTACCTGAGTTCTTGTGCCTGGATGGGTTACTTGTAGGAGTCTTCATGGAACAATTTTTAGGTAAGTTTTTAGCCATCTAGGCCAAGGCAATGTTGCATTCTAAAATGTATGTATAATCAGCTTCCTTGGGATGTTACCTGAGACCTTGTGTCTTTTTTTCCTGCCTTTTGAATGGCATAGTTTTTACATACAGCACTTAGTGCAGTACTGAGGAATTAACAGAAGAACCTAAAGATTAAAGAACATTGCTTTTCAGCAAGGCTGCTGTCCTCGAGGCAGACAGTTTAGATTTTTACTTGGCTTTTTGGCTTTTGGGAAATCTCCACAGGGCAGAGAGTTAAGCAATCATTACTCAGTCATCCATTTTAATTTTATTTTTCAGTCCACAGCTGTAGCAGGTTATTCAAAGGGAAATAATATGTTTTAAGGGGGTAACTTCCTGTTCAGTAGTCAACAGAAAACAAAGTGGTAGAATCAATCCAATCATCAATTTATGCATTAAGTGCTAGCAGTGGCACTTTGAGTAGTTGCTGAAGCAAAGAAGTGAATGGATTATAAGAATTAAACTTCCTTCATATGCCTAGAGGTGAACAAGTCATGAAAATGGAAGGCTCATTTAGTATGAGACAGTACGAAAGACTAGGAAGAAAGACAAAAAAAATGTATTATTTCTAAATGGTTACGTGTACTTTTTTTCTTTAAAGTGGGATTTGAGCTACAGACATTTATCTTGAAGCTTATAGGGCAGAAGTGTTACCATGAAGTGATGGTATGAGTGTGGAATGAAACATACTCGGTTGTTATTTAATCCAGATTCCTGAAAACTATTTTCCTCTTCCATCATGAGTCTGATTCTTTAAGGAGAATAATTCCTATTCATAGCAGGTTCTTTCTCTTGTTCTTTTTTTGACCTTTTTGAATTGGAAGGAAGTCGTGGACTTCCCGTTGAAATGGTAGGAACACTGTGTTAGGCCTTCAGCAAAGGAAAATTTTCTGACCTGATTTGCCTGTGTCATCCCACAAGGCTTTCTGCCATAAAAAAAGGCACTTCCACTGGTGCCACTTGTTTCTAGTCCTCTTGTGCTGTATTTTGCCTTTTGAAATAACACTGATTGGGGGAGCAAAGTCATGGAAGTGAGCAGCATTCATGTGATAAAACTGATAATGACATTGTGTGACTCAATAACAAAAGCAAAACAGCTCATATTTTAGTATTAAACAAAATTAAGGTGTTAACTGCTGTCACTAAGAGTAGGCCAAATCCATTCTTTGGCTGGTTTTATGTAACCAAGTCTGGAGGAAATGTGTACACGTATATGCTCATACACATGTATATATAAACATACACCTGCTTTGCTGCAGGTGCTGGCTGATGAGTAGAAGTAACAGAGGATCAATATGTACTGGGATGGACTGGGAACCTACACACTGAACAAAATCAAGTGTGCCAGGGCTTGGTTTGGTAGCAGTAGAGTCAAGAAGGGAGGGTTCACTGCAGCCTGCAGCAATGGGTTTTGGGTTGGTTTTCATTATTTTTTTGTTGGAATACTTTGGAGCCAGGCCATTGCTGCTGTAAATCTTCAGATTTCCGTTGAAGTCTCCAGAGGGGGATAGCGTTTTACACACCTTGAATAGATGGCTTTCTGGGTGGAAACATTATTATGGTGTCTTTGGTCCTATTTTGTTTTTAAACAATGGTGGTTTTGAAATGGCAGCTTTCATCATTGAAACTATAATGGCAGAACTCTTTAGGAAGTCTGCAAGCCAAACATTTTAAAGAAGTATGGATAATGTGATGAAAAATATACAGATGCATAATTGGGTTTTAAAGATAGATAGCAATCTGAGATCCTTTTTTTTTGCTCTCACCTTCTGTCCCTGGTAGGGTCCTAGCTGCCTTCTGCCCTCACATTTCCTCTAGGAATGATACATTGTGCTTAATAAGCATTCAAAATGGCATTCATGTTTGTGAAATACTGGGAGTGGCCAAGACAAAGTCTTCTACAAGTACTGGCTTTTGGCAGGGGCACCTGAAGTGTCTGGCATGTGGATCTTTAAGGAGACACTTGAGGACTACAGATTTTTTAAAAAGGATGAGAAGGGAGAGATTTATTAGCAAATGTAGTCCATCATCTGGGTCTGAAAGTGAATGTATCATGCAAGATGACACTGAGTGTTAGCAGTGGTGTGAAGGACATTCATTCCTGAACTTTGTTCATTTTATGTGGACAAGTATCTGTATCCCTTTTCTACAGGTACAAAACTAGGCAAAAGAGACATCAAGAATTAAACAATGAGTACACAGCATTTCATTTCTACAGATGATATTTTCAGCTCAAAATCAATATATTTCAGTGGGTTGTAGGATTGAAAAAGGTTAAGCTGTTGCCATATTATTTCTCAAGTAAAAACATGCTTCACTTGGATTTGCTGCATGCACAACTATTAGAATTTTTTTTTTGAGTAGTACTTGATTTCCAATGTTGCTGGTGATTATAAAACCCAGCCCTCACTTTGCGTGCATGTCCTACTAAGCCTTTCCTTGGTTTGCACAATGAGAGGATCTGGAGCTCCCCATTGCAATCACTTCTGAAAACTCTAAATAGGGAGTGGCAACAAAAAGAGGAATTTTGAGATTTTACAGGATTTTACACTTGTCAATCCATAGTAGGTAAAAGTGAAAATTCCCTGTATCAAGTATTAGAAGTCTTTTGTAGTGTCATTTGTATTTTTTCCTGTTTGTAAGGGAAACTGAGCAGAGCTTCTCATAAAGAGCTGCAAACACCTGCATGGCACGTTAAATTTGCAATCTACAGACTCAACTAGTTGATATGCCAGCTGCTGTTTGGCTTTAGGCTCTGTTTGTCTTCCATTGCTACATTTGCCTGGAGTGTTTTGTTGTTGGGAAATTTGGGACTTTATTCCCTGAAGCAGGACAGGTTGCTGATGCCCGGGGTTTATTTGGGAAACAAGGAGTGTATAGCTGTTACACAGTGTGGTAACTTAAAATGCCCGAATGACTCGGTTTCAAAGCTAAGACTTGTGTTCCACAGCTGCCTTGTGTTTGCAGGTTTCTGCCCTTCTCATAGAAACTATGCTCAAAAGTGTGCAATTGCAGATGAGTGACACATCAGTCAAAATTAGTGCTTAGTTGGTTATTTATTATGGCACTTAATGTTACCAGTTCCATCCCTTTCTCTCAGCCTGCTGTTCTCTGGCTCCTTTGCTCCTGAAGCTCTGCAGAGCAGGGCTGATCAGCTCGAGGTGCCTTATGCTAGGCCCACAGGAATCCTGTACTGTAGGAGCTGACAGCGAGAGCCAGCTGGCAAGGCCCAAGTCTGAACCATGGATCCCCCAGCACCTGCTTCATGTGTAGCTTGCCAGGAGGGAGGAGGGTTACATAAATACCTGCTTCCAGAATTGCCCAAATACACCACTTTAACACATGCTTAAGATGTGTGCACAGGATGGGGCTGAGAATGTCTGCCCTAGCCCCGCCAGTCCCATTGGCTTTCCCTTCCCATCATTACAGCTGAAAGAAAAACAGTTACCAAGAAGAAATTCTTTACTGAGGGTGGTGAGGCACTGAAACAGGTTGCCCAGGCAAGCTGTGGATACCCCATCCCTGTGAGGGTTTAAGGCCATCTTGGATGGGGCTCTGAGAAACCTGGCCTTGTGAAAGGCATCCTTGCCCATGGCAAGAGAGTTGAAAGTAGATGATCTTTAAGGTCCCTTCCAACCCAGGCCATTCTATGGTTCTATGATACAATGTTTCTGTGTGCTGTGCAACAGCTGCAACCAAAATCACCTCACCCAGCACACCTGTGCCATGCTGTTAAAGCACTTTACTGCTCTTTCAGGCAGAGGAGGGAAACCTGAATTCTTGGGTGAGTGCTAGACAGTCTATGGACTCAAAGGGGTACTATGACCTCTGCATGGAGATGGAGTAGGTGCCTAAGGAAAGGCTGAGGATCTGGAATTCCACACAAGGTATCTTGCCTCACCCCAGCATTACAATCAACTCAACAGTTGATGAGGTGTCTTGAGAGATTTGTTGGCATGTCTGAATGGTTCTTGTAGGGATCTTAACAGATGGACGATGAAGATTACATTCTTAGGTATTCTAATTTTTGCCTTCAGTGTGCACTGGGACAGGCTGTCATAATTTGGGGCTGTGGATTTAGGCAAAGACACACTGCAGTGCTCAGCACCACAGCAGCCAGGCCCTTTATTGAATCTGGCCTCACTGCAATAAGGGTGAGTAATGGTGAGAGAGGCATGAGAGCAGAATGACTGTATGGGGGGAGAGCTGCTCTTGAGTTGCTAGAGTGAAAAACATATTTGTAAAGGGATAAAATTAGTGCTGGGTACAAGAATGCCATTTAATGAAACAAATGACTACACTGCTCAGTGGCAGGAAAAAACGTGACACATCACAGATAACCAGCAGTCCCCCTTCCCTCTCTCAGGGTTGCTGCAGAGCAGACGACACTTCTGGCTGCATTGGGCAGGCTGGGATGAGGAGTGGATCCCAGTGCTGGGGCCTCCCGAGTGCTGAGACCCCCAAGCCACAGGTCTCACTGTGGGGACAGTGAGTGACTGTCTTGGTTCTCACCTGTGGGCTTGTAGTGAGAGGAGTTTTCCTCAGGTACCGAGAGAGCAGGGCAGGAGGGAGGATGTGTGTGTGAGACAGGGGAACGTGGTTTCACTGAGATGCGTGATTGCTTGTGAGGTACTTGTGGCAGCAATGTCATAGAAAAGCTTCATAATAAAAATTGAATGTTTCTTCTTATTGGGTGCTCTTTTATCACCTCTTCATTGTGTTTTATTGCTCCTGTGCTATATTTTTGTTTTCTTTGTCTCCTTTTTGATGTCATCCTCTGTGTAGTTCTATATCCTTATTTTTTATTCCTTATTGTTGCATTTTTTAGTCATGCAGGTCTCTATTCCTTTAGCTTTGCTAAAGACTTCTCTTTCGTCTCTCTTGTGATCTGCTGTACAGCTTGGCCACGATCCATATGATGGAGCAATGTAGCCAAGCTGTGGGTTGACTGAGGCTTGCATCACTGCCCTGACCCAGATTGCATCTGCAGTCATCTGGAACTGACTACACGCCTGAACTGATGAAAGAGGCTGTGGAAATAGGGATCTCTGGGGCCTTGGCAAGGTATCCTCATATACATGGGTATGCATGTTGATGTGTGAGTATACTCAAAATGTCTGTCTGTTCCATCAGCTCAGCCGACTGGGTGCTCCTTTGGGATTTGCAGCAGTTTACGGCAAATGGGAACAGACCTGCAAAGCTCATGAGAATACTGGGATTAACCCTGGAAAGGAGGTTATGCCTGTTGCTCAGGAATGTGTGATGCCCATAAGCAAGAGATCCAAAACCCCTCACTTGACCTTTGTATAATTCTTTCCCTTCCAGTGAGTCCCTTTCCCTGCCTGTGACTCATCTTCTTCTAAATGTAGACTGTAAGCCTCTCAGAGGACTGCCTTTCTCTCCGAGCCGAGTAGGATAAAAAATAGCAACACTGTTGAATAACCAGTATTATTTTTTTAACACAGAAAACTAGAGGACTGCCTTGCTGTGTCTGTGCTTCTCTGTCAAGGGGTTTATCAGTCCCCCTGAGAGAACAGTGGGGCAGGTTCTGTCCTGACCCACAACAAGAAGGTTGTTCAGACAAGAGGTCTCAGGAGCAGCACAGCTGCAGTGCAGTGGGCAGGAGATGTTATAATAAAAGATGGGTAGACTCTGACAAAGACAACAAATCTTTCATAGCACCCACGTACTTACTTCCCAATATCTGACCCATTTGTAATTGGCAGCATCCCCTTGGTAGCTGCAGTGCAGCTTACATGAATGTCCAGTAGGAAGTTGCCTGCTCCCTTCAGCAGGTTGCCGAACACTCATCTCCTTTCCTCCAACCTCTGCATGAACTGTCCAGCTGCCCAGTCCACTTCTGTTGTCAATACTTGGTGACTCGGGTGACCATACTGTTACCTTCCATCCTTTGCTTCAGCTCTTGTGTTGTCTATGACTTGTAGTAGGTCTCTTTTCTACCTTTTCTTTTTCCAGATGCTTGTGCCATATCCACCTGTCCTCTGGAAGACAAAAGAGTGAGGATCAGTAGTGAGTCATTTATTCTGCAAAAATGGAACAGTTGAGAACTGCCTTGACAGCCGCTAGAAGAAAATAGTGTGATGTAGCCACAGCAAGCACGTTCATTCTAATAATTTACAATTGCACTGTGGTCCCAATGAGGAGTGGCACTCAACCTGCCTCTCATTACCTCTGTTCTTTTCATTTGCTGTAACAGTAGTTTCTTTCCAACACGCAAGTGTTTATGCAAAAGTGCCAGGATTCTCTATGCAGAGTAAAATAGGTTTACAAATTAAGGAAAGGCTGGTATGGAACAAGAGGAAACTTACTCCAGTATTTTGCACTTATTTGTAATTGAAGTCCTGTCTTTGGAGGGTGTTAGGTCAACTACACACTTGGTGAGGCCTATGAGGATTTTTCTTGTGTGATGAGTGCAGGAGTTAGCCCTAGCATATCGCACTACTCTAAAAATGGTGTCCAGTAAGCAACAGGTGGGCTCTCTTGGGAAAAATGCAGGAAGAAAATTTGGTGAGAGCTGGATCCTCATGAGTGACTGACAAACAAAAGAAAAAAAATTAGCTCATTTACCATGGGAATGGAAGGATGGATGTTTCCTGTTGTGAAATAGAGCCAAATCCTGTGACATCTGGCCTCCTATTAGGTCTGATACATGCTTATGATAAAGATTAATTTTTAAAAATCAACTGTAAAGTTATAGGTCAGCCAATAAGACAGTGACTTGACTAATTTTTCATTGCAAAGTGTATGATAGTTTCATGCCTTTAACTGACATGAGTGCAGACAGTGTATTATTGAATCCAAGGAAATTTGACTCTCAATATGAATTTAATTGTTTTCCACAAGTAGATTATGAACAGAAGCCTTTGATTTCTATTAATTATGTATTTTTGAGTGAAAAACTATTTTGTGTATATGTATTTAATAACAGGAAATGTAACAAACATTTATTTTTATTAAACTAATAAAAGGGATAAACCTATCACAGCAAATTTTTTGTTAATTTCTTTGGTCTTGTTCCCCTTACCATAGATGAAAAGTCATAAAGTGCAACCTCGGGTATCTGAGAACGCACAGTTCTTTGCATCAGGTAGTTGATGTCATGCAAATACATCTTGTTTGTAAATGAGTGCTTCGAGGTGACAGTAGTGCTTGTAACTGCACTCAAATGGCACCATGGTCAGGTTGTGGCCTCAAGGTGAAACACTCAGGGTATTGCTTACCTGTTACAATTAAGGTGGCACCTTACATGAGCTCTTTCCAAACTCTGAAGCAGGCAAAGGTTGGGAAATGTGGAATGGGGTGAGGAAGGAGAAATTGTAGACCACTTGTAAATCCATTCAGTTTACAAGAAGCGGTCTGCAGGAGTGGATCTGCAAAAGGAAGCCAGGCCTGAGGTGTGCCAGGGTTTGGCAGATTAGGCTCCTGGAGGCTGCATCTGCCATCGACATGGTGTGTGGCGAGTAACACAAAGGAGTGGATGAGGGAAACATGGCTGCAGCCTGGAAGCTGGTACAGCTTGGAGATCTTCAGCAGTGGTGACTGGATTTGGGTATGACGTATTTGCCAGTCCAGGAGAGAAAGGAAAGGCAACACTGAGACTACCGCCTATGCTACATGTTTTTAACAGCTCAGATGGATGTGGATCTCCAAAAAACCTCATCTACAGAAGGTTTCCTACTGTTTGAACTAAGGTCATTGTCAAACAAATTGTATAAAAGGCTTGTTTTCTAGAAAAAAATGTTGGCACTGAAAGTTGCAAGAGGCTCCCTTTAAAAACATCAGTCCCCTCCACCTCAGCTGGTCTTCTCTAACATTTGAACTGACCCAGACTTTACACCAAATTGCCACCGATTTTCCATGTTCCTGGGCCCCTCCCGCCGTTTCAGCCTGTTGAGGCAATACATCTCAAGCATGAGCTATTTCAGGGCTTCAGCCTCCCACAGCCTACACCGCCCCACCTCCTCTCCGCCCCAGGCTCCCTCCTGGGAGGGAGGGAAAAATCCGGGCCCGCCTGTGAGGTACGGGTGGCATGGCCCTAGCAGGTGGCTGGAGGTGGGACAGAAGCAGCGGAGCTTTGTGCCCTTCGCCACCATGGAAGGAGCCACAGACGGGGTGGGTGTGTGTGTCGTTTCAGAGGTATCTCCTTACACTCCTCCCAAATCCCGGCGTTCCTAACCCATCGTGTGTGGGGGCTCTGGGAGAGAGGTCGTGTCAAACGGGCAAGTGAAGGGCGACAGGGCCGGGAAAGTCCAGCCATGGCACAAGTGGTCAGCTCAGGGCAAATATTTTAGGAAGCCCCCGTTGACCCTGGATCTTGTCGGGGAAGGCAGATCGAGGCCGGTCAGACGGGAGAGCGCCGCCAGTCCCGCGGTGCGTGGGGTGCAGGGGCAGCTGGGCTGTGGTGCCAAGCCCCGCTTTCCCCGGGATGGACTTTCCCCGGTGCGGGTTCCCTGTGCCCAGGGGTCCCTGCGGCCCCGTGGAGCGGCGATCGCGGCGCGGTTCCGTGGGCGAGCGCAGTGCGGGGCTGGGGGGAGGGGAACCGAGGGACATATTCGAGTGCGAGGCGGAGCCTGAGCATTTTATGAATGGGCTCATATGACGTCAGTGGGGGCGGGAGCAGAGGCCCCGTCTCCTACCAATCCTGCGAGGCTCCTGGGCGGTGGAACCAATCGAAGTGCGGCGGCGGGGTGACGGCCATCCTCGCCGGCCAATAGCGGCAAGAGAGCGGTGCCGACCACGTGGGGCGCAGGCCGCAAGTAGTACGGGGGCGTGTGGCCGCTCGCTGCCTGCCCCCCCCTTCCCGGCGCGGCGGGGCCGGGCGGCCCCAGGGCGGGCGGGCCCGGCCGCGTTGCCGGGTTACCCGGTGGCTGAGCGGCCCCTCCGCCAATCGCGGCGGGGCGGGGGCGGGCGCCGTGACGGCTGCGGGGCGGCGGTGGCCGGGAGGGCTCAGTCCGGCCGCGGCAGCCTCCGCAGCATGGTGGCTCCCGCCGCGCTCCCGGCCGCCGGCCTCCTCTACTGGGTGGGCGCGCTGGGCGCTCTCTACGCGGCGGCGCTGGCCTCGTACCGCCTTCTGGCCGGGCTTCGCGTCTGGGTGCTGGGCAGCGGCGCGGCCGCCGTGGGGCCGGCGCTGGGCGCCTGGGCAGGTGAGTGCGCGTCCCGGCCGCCCCCGCCGCGGCTCTTTCTCCGGTGTCCTCCTCGGGCCGGGGTAGGGACCTCGCGGAGGAGCGGCCTCAGCCCGGCAGCGAGGGGGGCGCGGGCGGCGGGGACCGGGGCAGTTTGGCGGAGCGCCCGGGGGGGACAGCCGGGTCCGGGGCAGGCCGGTCTGGGGCAGTCGCTGAGGGGCCGGCGCGTTCCGCTGCTCTGCCGGGCGCGCCCCCGCCGAGCCGGGTGCCGTTCTCACGCTCCCCGCGAAATCTGCGGGGCCGGAGCGCGCCGGTCGGGTCGGTCCTGAGAGAAGCGCCCAGTGTTGGGACTTGTGGGCGGGCGGGCGGGCACGGCGCGTTTGAACTTGGTGTCTCCGGGGCGGCCGGGCGCGCAGCGCGGCTCCGGGGCCGCGCAGCCGGGGCCGCTCCGCAGTTCCCAGCGCGGCCGGTCGGTGCGCGCCGCCCCCTGCGCGCGGCCTCGCACCTCATCGCTGACGTCAGGCCCGCCCCGTCCCCGCCGCCCCCGGAGCCGCGGCCGCTCCCGGCGCAGCGGGAACCGGGGGCCGCGCGGCCCCTGCCCCGCACCGGGAGCAGCGGGCGAACGGCGGCAGCCGCGGCTGCCCCGGGAGAAGCGCCGGGCCGTAGGGCGAGGGAAGAGCCCCGCCGAGAGCGGCGGGCAGACGGCGGAGCGGCGCGGAACTTGTGCCAACCCCGCCTGCTCCTGCAGCTCGACCCCTCCTCGGTCCCGGGCCGCGCTCAGGAAGGGACTGAAGCACGACTGGCCCTCCCTGTGGAGGGGGTGACAGTGGCGGTGGCAGGGAAGGGGTGGCGACAGCATTTAGCTGGCATCCCAGAAATACAGGAGCGCTGTGGAACTACAGCAGAGGCTGTTACCAGGGTATTTTCAGTGCTACGCTGCTCTAACTTTTCTCAGTACTTCGATTCCTGGTCAGAGGAGCCACGCTGGGGAAAAACAATTTCTTCCATCTGAGTCTTCCCCTGTGGCCTGTAAGTAATGATGAGGGGTTCTCTGCCAGTGCAACAGATCAGGCCAAGGGAATTTTCAAATCCATTCTGGCCAAAGTCAGTGGGAAGGGCAAGTCCTGTGCCTGATTGGGAATTGATAAAGTGGGCCACAAAAATAATTGTAAAGTGTAAGAGATGTGAGTTTAAGATGAGATGATAGTTTAAAAGGCTGCAAAAGGTACTTCCTTCCCTCAAGGGGAGTAGGAGGACATCAAGTGCTCAGCTGCTGCAGCTGCTTGCAGGTGTCAGACCTGTAGGTAGAGCAGTCCTGCAACAAGCTGGTCCATTGGCTTATGACAGTGCTCCCCCATAGGCTCTGCTGCAGCCAACACCGAACTTGTATATGAACATGTGGCTGGGTAGTTGGATGTCTGCTTGTGTGAGACACCAGTAAACCAGCGCTGCTACTGGCAGCATACATAATGCCAGAGCATGTCCTGAGCCCTGTATGTACACAGGCTTGAAATACTGCAGCAGTGTCTTGGACAAGTTACAGCTTTACATACAAATGACTAAGGCCCAGGTTTCCCTTTCAGCTGGAGAAGTGTTATGCCTGTTAAAGATACAGTTGGCACAGGACACCCAAACCCTCTTTGACCTTCTGATGTTGATTTTGAATGTATCATGTATGTACATGTACAATGAATGTAATTATCAGTTGCCTGCTGACTTGTGGTGCATCACAGAAGTCTTGGTGACCACTTGAGCTCGTTTTGCATTGTCGCAAACATGGAAGTTTGCAGTGCTTGAGCCAAATGCCAGCTTATCAGCTGGAACCGCAAACTGTAGACAGCAGATCTTCCCACAGTCACATCCTCAAACATCCAGAGAACTGCAGTGCAAATGTCCTCTGTCACTGTTTTGTACAAGTGCAGGCAGCAGCAGGCCACTGCATGTGGCCAATGGCTGTTCACAGAAATTGCTCTTTCTCTGCCACGATTGTGATCTTCAAGGCGAGGAGGAAGAGGAGCACTGGCAGCACAGCTAAATTCCCTGTTTATTGCTCTGCTCTAAAGTGGGAGCACTGCTGCAGTGTCAAGGAGAATGGAGAAAGAGGGTGATGGTGCCTGCTGTCACTATAGGAAGATGTGTGGCCATCATGAGCTAGCTGTTGTGTGTCCTCTGTGTGCAGCTGATGCAGGTGAGATGCTGCTTTATTGGGGCAGCTGCTGTAGTCTCCAGCTGAAATGAAGAGAGGTTGTCTTAGTCTGAATAAGCACTGGGGTGGTTTGCCCTGAAGTATATTGTGGCTGGCCAGGGTCTCTGTTCCCTCTCATGGAAAGGAGGATGGAGGCATAGCTGCAGATATGTTGGGTCACCTTGAGAATTAGCAAATTACTAAGTCATACTGTAGGAAGAAGTGCTTTTCCTCTTTTTTTCTGGTATTTTAATAACCAGTGGTTTTTGATGCAAATTGGCTGCTGTAGTTACTGTGTCAATGTATTCTTTCTAGTGCACAAATAGAAAGCAACTTTACAAAAACCCTAAACCACAAGTCCTTTTGGAAGGACTTCTTACTGCCCTTTAGCTCTTCTGCATGTCTGAAATTGGGTTGCAAATTCTATCCCTGTTTTCTCAGAGGTTTTTTTGGATGTATGTATGGAATTGCTTCTGTCTATGCTCTGTCTGGTATGTAGAAGGAGGGGACATGAGGAGGAAGAACAACTATGTGAACTGGTAATGTACTCTGGGAAAATTAGGTTTGTACTACTTGAAATAGCATCTCTTTTGACAAAAAATTAGTTTTTCTACAGTCACAATTATGTGTGAAAGTCCGGATGCAGCTTTTCTGGTTTTCTCTCCATATAACTTGCATCTGGCTTGCTTTTTGGCTACTGTACAGTGAAGTACACTATGGAAGTTGGGTGCATGTCTCAATGGGAGATTTCTGGGTGCATCTTGAGAGAGTATACAGTGAAAACTCCCACGTTGAATGTTCTACCTTTAATGTGCCTCATAAGTTGGTAAAAGAAGATAAGAATAACAGCTCCTGTGACTGAAAAACAATGTAGCTAAATAAACCACACACTCAACAGGACCAGAGTGCCAAGGAGTCATTCTGAATTCACCAAGAATACAGCCAAGATGTGGCTGTTTTCCTGCCTTCCTCTAGGCAGACAGATCTGCTGGTAGTGCTGATGGTAGTGATCCATAGTGGTATTTCCTTAGGTTGGATGAGAGTCCTATTCTTCTCCCATTGATGGTAGTGGCAGGCAGCCACCTTGCTTCTCTGCCATTGAAAATTGGGTGTATTCTGGAGTACAGAGTGTCTGGAGCAGGGAACTGTCTGCTGCTGTTATAGCTCCCATTTGGAGAGTTGCCATGTCTCCTATTTTAGGAAGCTGCCTCTTTTTCTGGAAAACATGAAATTGTTTTTCTGCTCCTTCCCTTCAGTAACTTGGTGAAATGAATTCAAAATTCTATGGTAATTTAGACTGGGAGGGACCACAGGAGGCTTGTAGTCCAACCTCCTGTTTGGAGCAGGGTCAGCTGTGGGATCAGACCAATTCAGTATATGCAGATAATCAACTTTGTATATTCAGAACATACTGTCAGTGCAAGTTGGATTGATCTGGTGTTGTAAAGCATCTAACATCTTGGTTGTGTCAGTACTTGGTTGTGGGGATACTTAATCTTTTTCTTTCTTTTTTTCCTGTCTCAACATGGCAAATATTTTGATGATAAATGTGTTTTTTTCCCCCCAGTTTGTTGTAGCTGAAGCAATGTGTTAATTGGAAACAAAGTTTATTTTGTTTGTGTGATTGGCCATGTGACACTTGAAGAAAAGTCCTGCTTTCTTTCAAGCCTCACAGTGACTTAGAAAAGTATCCACTTCTTCCCTCAGTGCCTTTGACAGAGTCATGGTTGAATAATCATACATTTAGTGGTTACAAGATTTCTGATAGCGGTGATGCTTTCTCATGTGGTGAATACAGCTGTACAGTTGTATTTGGGCCAACAAACATTTGTGAAGATGAGCTTGCCTTAATTAAGCTTCTTGGAGTTTATTCACTAACATGCAAAATTAACTAAATGTGGGCAATTTGCTCTAGATTTCTTAAAAAAGAATTTGTGAGAGGTCGTTAATCAGGATGGTGCTCTCAACTGCCTCTAACTTTCTGTAATTTGATTTTAGGCAAAACCCCCCCTTATTCAGTCTTAAACCATTCTTTTCCTGTGTAAATATTTAACAAAAACTTTTTTGAGCAGCAGCAAAGCTGGGTGACCCTCTCTGCCTTCTTATTGGCTTCTTTTACTTGACAAGGGCTACACATAGTCCAGCATCTAAAAATAGCAGCTTGTGTACCAGGGCCACTGAGGGAGGCATGAAAAATGTATGCAACTGAGTACATGAGCAGTGGAGTAGATACTTGTGTCTGTACAGTCAGGTCTTTTAAAAACTAAGAATATGGGGGTGATTCCCAGACTCTTGTTGACTAGTAAGTTGGGGTAATAGCAAGCTCTGTAACTCAGACCTTATCAATAATATTATTAAATTAATAAGAAGTGGTGCTTACGTAAAGAGGAAGAAGTGACTAGCTGGATTTTGTGCTTGTAAATGGTTTGAGTTAGATTCCATCTGTAAGATTATGCTTTCTGCAGTCCCTAAAAATGGTGTCTTATGAAACAGACCCTGATCCTTATAAAGTTCTTGGGATATCCTTAACGAAGTAAGTCAGATGGTAAATTATTTTAGTTACAATTTAAGAACTCCATACAAAGGACGTTCACTTTACTGCTGACCAGGTGCTAATTGTTGATGACTTTGAGCAGCTTTCACAAGCAGTGTCATTTTTCAGACTCCTTAGCATCGAGTGAAATAGTTGTTACCTTAAAGCTTCTTAGTTTTCTGCAAGCGAGTTTCAACCCCTGTTGCACAAACGAATGCAGTCTTGCTTTGCAGGTGTTTCACAATTTGCAGTGATAGATAGTTGACAGACCATGTCACAATTCACTGTTGCAGATTTAAACAGCCACCCTGGAGCAATGCGTGGTGAGGGTGTAATTAGTAGGGAAATGGAGAGGGAGGGCGTTTCAACCTCTCTGAGTGTTGCTCTCCCTGCAAGATGTGAGAGGAGAGGCTCTGCCCAGCTCCCTGTTATCCCTGCACACGAGTGCTTGGCTGGTGTGTGCAGAGCTTTGGGGGGAGCTTTTGGTTATCTCTGCTTCTTTAGCTGAATCACTTATTCAGGGATTTATCGTCTTCAGCACTTCAGGTCCATGGTGAAGGTCTTCTGGCCTTGTTGTCAATTCTGGACGATACCCTTGTATGAAATAAAGCATGACACTTGTTAACCTGAAAAGTACTGTCAAGAATGTGTGAAAATATGCCAGCTTGCTTGTAAACTAACTTGTGATTGTGACAGCTCAAGTGAAATGTGCAGCCTGAACTCAGAGCATGTTTTGTTTTCTTGTATGGCTATTTGCAAAGTGCTTCTGAAGGGTTACTGCACTGAGGAGTGGCTCAGAGAACAGTCTGATTCAAGCATCCTAATCCTGTCTGTACTTCCCAGGAGTACGGTGCTCCAGTGTGTATGGGTTTTTTTTTCCTTTTTGCCATGTAATGTTTCCAAGTATCCATCCTAAATTTTCTCTAGTGAAAAAATTAGCTGCCTTTAGTCATCAGTCCTACTCATAGCTTGTCATTTAGAAGACTTCTGTCAGTGTATCCCTCCAGCCTGTGCTTTGTTGGACTGAGCAAACGATGCTCTTCCAGAGCAGCCCAGAAGAAGTGGGATCTCTGACCCTGTTTCTCTACACTCGGTAGCTCGCACTGTGTGGTGTTTGGGGGGGCCGTAACTCCTACAGAGACCTTGCAGCTCTTGGTGAGTCAGGGAGGCTCTCTAGTATTTTTAACATAGGCTACAGCTATTAACATACCCCAAAATCAGTTCTGCTTCCTGGACAGTATAAAGGAATGAACCATACTCTGCTGTTTTCTACAATTTTTCTCTCTTTCTGGTGCTTGATTACTTCTTTCGGGTGTTTTCATTTGCACATGATGTTACTGACTGTTTAAACCTCTGCTTAGTAGGATTGCTCAACACTTACTGCATTAAGTGCTCCTTCTTGCACTCTCTGGTCAGAAGAGTAGAGGGAGAGCAACTACTCAGAGCCCAGCTGTCCAGAGTCCCAGTTCTGCTGTGTCCTCGCTGAGGGACTTCAGCCCTTCTCTTCTGGCTTGTTGCCAGCACACCACATGTGTATGTGTGGGCACAAGCAGCCTCAGCATCAACCAAGCTCATAATCTACAGCTCTGCAGTTTGATTCAGAACATGAACAGACTTTGCCATGTTTAGCTGCAGGAGCAGAGAGATGTATGTGGAGGAGGGTTAGATGCTGTAGTATGGTTTCTCCACCTGCAAAAAAACCGCACCAGCTAATGGTGAGTGGAGGACAGATGTTTGTGTTAAGGTGAAAAGAATACCCATAAACAGCCTGAGAGAGAAATGCTTGACAATTTATTAACTTGGGGATGTATAGCTGTGTTCTTTTAAGCTAGCTCATTCTCCCAATCTTCTGTGTGTTTTAAAGTAGGAATACTTGTAATGGAAACTGGTTACTTAAAACTAGAGAATTTGTACAAGGATATAATCTAGAGTAATATCTTGCTCCAGTTTCTTTGTTTTGCTCTTTCGGCCAGTGTACTTCCCTCCCTCTGGGAATTACCTATGAGGTGCCCTGGTGATGGCAAGGAAAGGCATTGTGTAGAAGTGGTGAGCACACAAGTGTCTTCAGCGAGGAAGTCCCAGCTGGAATTATGCTGGGTGTTAGTGCCAGCTGGGTAAATGCACTCCCGTGTAAGGAGCAAGTAAGCTGGCAGGAGGCCCTGAGGGTTTGAGGGCAGAGATGAGTGTCCTTTGGGAAAACTGCAGCCGTTCTCCACCTAGGAATTGTTTTTTGGTAGGTGGGTGAAACACGTTGTTCTTGGTTTTATGAATATATTAATTCCTAATCCATAGGGTGAGGATGACCATCTCTGCTATGTAAGGGATAACACTGAGAAAGTATCTTTCCTGAATATTCTAACAGAAATGCCAAATGTGATTCTTTAGACCTGTTTACAAGCACATGTGGGATAAACACTGTAACTAGTAGGTAAAGCATCCATGTGTTTGGCTTGCATGGTTTAATCACTTACCTAAGTTGCTGTGTCTAGCTTCAGATGACTTCTGGGGCTCACTTACTGATGAGTTTTAGGAAACCTGGGTTCTTAGAGAAAAGCAGAAGATTTTTCAGATTAAGTACATTAATATCTAAAAATGCTAGAATTAGGGCAATTCAAGTTCCTTCCCCTGTAGTACATTTAATTGCACAAAATAATTCTACTTTAAATCTGCTGGGTTTTGACTCCTGATTTAACCTTAAAATAATATATTGTTTTTCAAATCTATGCAAGTTCCCAGATTCCTGGAATTAAAGTCTAGAGCAGTGCACCATCACCCACTGGGTGAGTCATTAGCAAGTGCTGAAATCCTTTTCCACAATATAAACGTCTCCAGCTAACATGGGAAGAGAGCTATATGCAAAATTTCCTACTGAGCTTCTAATCCACTCCATTGCCCTCAGCAGCAGATGGTGACACCTAAAAGCCTGGGGTTTAGTTGTAGGTTTTGAAAGAAACCTCTTATTAAGCAGTTCTTAAAACTGGAGTTGAGATGTCCAGAAGCCGAGCCTCAGGGAAAATAGTGCCTGTCCCATTGTTTCTTGTACTTCTTTTCCTATTTTTGTTATCCTTCCTGCTTCTTTCTCTCCTGAAGGTTCTCTTGTGTTTCTCTCATGATTCAGTTGCTTGTCAGTTGTGAGAGACAGCTGGGTGGCTCAGGTTCAGGTATGGTCTGTATATGTGCAGAACTTACTGGTTGACGGTACAGATTTGGTTTTGGTTGCACGTTTTGGTATTTTTTTGTTTTTTATACCTCTCTTCTATTTTCTCCTCTTAAGCAATTGTGAGCCACATATTCTAAAGGGTGTATTCCATCAGTCATGCCAGAGGGACAGCTGTGTCTCCATTTCTTGAGGAGCTCTATATTTAATGGACAAGGAAGAGCAGACTTGAGGAGCTCAGCTCTAGGGTTGTTAATCAGCACAATTTTCCCAAAGGATTTTTGTGTATGTTAGAAGACTACCACAGAAGCAGAAAGGGAGAAAAGGTGTAGTGAGAGAAGGGGAATGGGAGAGAAGGGGAATAAGCTCAATGGGACAAAGGTTTTTGTTGTTGAGGGGAAGAAACTGTTGTGCAGAGACTAAAGAATCTAGTCTCCTTACAAGGTATCTAGTCCCTGCTTTTAGATGGAGAGGTTTGCACATGTGTGGGAGGATGCATATAGGTACAGAAAGTAGAAGGCAGAGAACTATCTCCAGTTGTGCAGCTGCTGTTACCCAACCAACACTTGCTTATGCTTGCATGCTGCTCTTCTCCATACTCTACTTCACCACTGGATCCTTGTTCCAGCAAGTCCAACTTCCACATTCCTCATCTGTGACTGGCTGATCTGTTTCTCCAAAACTCTTCCATTGTTCTGAAGTCTCTGGAAGACGCGTTTCCCATAGGCTTCTACCCCTTTGCTCCCTTCCCTTCTTATCCTGCCAGCAAAGATGCTTAATCTATAAACTTGTTAGTCTCTATTATTTTGTGTAAATATTTTTTTCTGGAAAGAGGCGTATATGCCCAGTATTCCTGCTGTCTCAGTTCCATCTGCCAAAGAGCTCTTCACCCCCACAGCATGGATTCAGCATGGCTCACGAGTCAGATCTCTAACAGGAGAGAGAAGCAGCAAGGATAGGGCAGTGAAGGGTCACTGCTCTGCTGGAAGAAGCTGCTGCTCTGTCAGTAGTTGAACAAGGGATTAGAGTTAGGATGTCTTGCAATTTGTTCTGCCCTCAATTGTCCTACGTGTCCAACCCAGTGTTTGTGTGGCATGGCAGAAAGGGATGTGTACTCCTGTCAACTTGCAGGTGTGCTTAAAGGCAAGTTACCTGTCCTGATACAAACTCATTATCTCAGTCTTTTTGTCCTGGTAGACCCAGATCTATGGCAAAACTTTTGGGGCTCCGTGACTTGGTGTTGGTTCCTAGATTTTGATCTAGAATACTCCATTTGGTGAACTGGTTCTTCACCTTGGGTGTTCACTCTAACCTCCAGAGCCTTGTTCATGTTCCTTTGCACTGGAATCAGTTTGCTGACACTCTCACATTGTGTCAGTTTATAAATGAGATGCCTTCAGTCCCAAGAGTGGGTGTGTGTTTTTACATCATGGCTTTCTGATGTAAAAGTTTGGTGCAGAGAGAGAGAGAAGGTAGATGGAGAGCTCTCGTCTTGCTTTTTTCCTCTTTATGATAGCTGTGATGTTGGTCTGGTTGAGGAGTGTGCCCTGCAGAAAATAAGTCACTTGGGGCTATTTATGCTCCATAGACTGCTTTGGTCATATGAATTCCAGTGCTGGTGCAACAGAAGGGAAACTTGGCAGTATTACGGAACTGTATGTTGAAGATACAGTTGAGCCCAGTGGTCAGCTTGAGTTGCTCCAAGACCAGGCTGCTGCCAAAAGAATTGCTGCTGCTCTGGTCACTGGCTGGGAGCTCTTGCTGCTTCCCTTACGTTGCCTTGCTCAATGTGTGGTGGTGGTGGTGTTGGTGAGGTCTGCTTGTGTGGCTGACCTCTAACTCTGCAAGGAGGACCCAACCAAGGAAGAAGCTGCTGGGGTCAGCTTCTGAGCTGCCTGAAAAGCGATTGGCAAACAGATGCTGAGGAAGCAGGTAGGCATGGGTGGTTGGATGACATCCTGCAGCTAAGCTGGCTGAAACTGAGCCTAAAACTGCAGGAGGAGCCTGTTGTCAGTTCTGTTGCTTGGCCCCATCTTGGTGGGCTGTTCCAAAGTCTTGTTTTGCTTGGTTCTTTGTGGGTCAAGATGGGTGGCGTGTACCTCTTGTGTGTTTGAGAGGATTGTTTATGAGAGCAGAGTATGATTTTTGAAGACCCTGCTAACAGGTTTTAACTAGCTCCTTTCCTTTTCAAAGACTAGGATAATGGTGGTGTATTGCTTTGATAGCTGGGGTATTAATTTGAAGAAATAAACCTCTTTGTCATTCCTTCTACAATAGTTTATAGTATTCTGTTCTTCCTGTGACCTTGTCCTTGGGGTCAGACTGGTTGTGCTTGGCTGTATTTCAAACTCTTACTCTGGTAACCAAATTCTTGATGCTTCACAGTGTTTGAAAATGGTGGGGTGGGAATCTGTTAATTGAAAGTCTTTGTAAGCCAAGAAATTTTACTAAAATGAAAGAGATGGGTTTTCAACCTGCCAGCTATGCAGAATTTTGGTAGCATCTCATCCCAGCTGGATTTGTCACTTAGTTGCTGTTGCTGGTTGTGGAATCAAAGTGTAGAATTTCCGATGTAAAACATTGCCTTGGCAACATTTGAAAATAATGCATTTGTTCAGAAAAATGTTAGTGTGACGTTCCAGCATAGACTAGCTTGTTTCAGTCACTGTTAGTAAGCTTTGGATTGAAACTGTGTTTCTTGTGCACTAACCTAGAATTTGTCTCCTCAAACTGACTTCCAGCATAAATTCTCTACAAAGTGAGGAAGCAGATTTGAGTAACAATAGATCTTTTCTCATAAATGCATATTGTTTTAAAATAGCCTTTACTGTAGAAGTTGGTTTATATATTCATTTTAAAGCCTTACTTTGTGGGGAATTAGTACTATGGGGATGCATGTAAGTAAGGGATGCTGATCAAAACTTTTAATGCCCAGTGTGGTACTATATGCACATATTCTTACCAGCTGTGGATTTTCTGCAGTCTGAAGTTTGCCCTTATTCCTAAATCCTGGAGCAGTGGTCATGTTCTTAAAAAGCTTTTTTTTTTTTTTTTTTTTCTTTTCCCTCCTCTTCCTTAAGGTGTCTTAGTTCCTTTGATGCAAGCTTCTTCCTCTAGCCACAATGGCAATTTTCAGCAGGAGTGGTGCACCTAAATTCAGTGCTGTGACAGTTTGCATGTGCAATGGCCTGCTTGGCCTGTAACCAGACTATGCTGTGCCCCAGCTGGCCTGTGTTTGTCCCGTGAGTGTGTCCTGGTGCTTGTGGGACAGCAGTGTTTTGGTGAGGTGGCACTGGCTGTCTGAACATGTAAGAAGGGTTTACAGGACCTGAAGGAGAGCAGCAGAGATGCTGGCACAGGCCCCATTGGCGGGGGGGAGCTTTGTGCAATTTTTACAGGTCTTTTGGGAGAGAGGCTAGAAGGACTTGTGGATAATAAAGCTGTTTTGTCAGTCTGGTTCTGATCAGTGGACTAAAGGTACCAAGATCAGTCTATGCAGATGTGGTAAGAACAACCTCCATTGCTCTTCCTAGTGCCTGACTTCTAAAGGAGGCTTTTCTCTTGGACCAGAGACAGAAGTTCAATAGTTGGCCCCCAGTCCCACTCAGAGAGGAGTTGGGGAAGCACTAGTGAAAATCTTCTCTGCTGTGGAACCTACAAAGTTTTCTAAATCAAAGAGTCCTTGAGAAGCTGGGATAGGAGGGCTGCAAGAATGGGGTGTCAAAAAACGAAGGAAAGCAGCAAGTAGAAGAGAGATGGGGCCGGAGGTACCTGAAGTCAATCAGGGAGCCAGAGCAGTGCAACCTGTGCATGCTGCTTTCCAGAGCATCCTGGCAGTTGGTGCAGGCTGTTTTCCCTTTATAGCATTGCATCTGTGGATAGGGGGTGTTGCTGAAAATTCCTCTGAGCTACGTTTTTTCTGAGCTATGGCTGCTGGTCTGCTTGCCTGGGACAAGCTGAAGAATCCTGTCACCATATGCTTGAGTGGACTCTGTAAATGAAAAAGGGCACTGGAGAGATTGCAGTGAAGACCTTGGAAGGAGGTTGTGGTGGATCTTGACAGGGGAGTGCTGCATTCTTGGTATAACTCTGCATAGAAGTTTCCACTTTGTCAGGGACAAGGTGAATAGTTCTGTGTCTGTGCTAGTGTTCCCTGATGGAGCCGGGGCTCAGTGGGACCTGAAATCCATGTGTGGTGCGGGCTGGCCGGCCCGGAGTCCTTCTCTCTGCCGGGCGTGTGTCCTGCTGCCTTGTGCTTGGGACAGGAGTACGCAGGGCTGCTGGCCGCGAGCTAAGGGCGAGTCCTCTGCTGTGGGAGGATCCTGTGTGAAGGCCGGCTGCGGAGACCCGTGGGGCAGGTGGCAGCGAGGGATGCGGGGAATGCCCTCGGCTGAGCCTCAGCTCAGCTTGGCCCGGGCTGGGCGCGCTGGTGGCTCCGCGCTGGTCCTGTTGGAAGCCTGGCGCTCGGGCAATGCCGGCCGGGAGCGGGGATCCTGCGCCCCGAGATCGTGCATGCTTAGTGTAAGGGCGCCGATCGCCCCGTGCGCCGGTGACGCGGGCGTGCTGGGATCAGTGTCCGGGAATAGGGCGTGCTCCTGGCACGCCGGGCCGGGCCTCACGCGTGGGCACGGGGCAGCGGCCGCAGGGCGCCGGCGCCCCGGGCCGTCCGTCCGTCTGTCCGTCCGTCCGTCCGTCTGTCCGCCCCCGCCCGCCCGCCCGCCGCGGCGCAGCAGCGCCCCCTGCCGGTCCGCACGGCGCACCGGAGGCGCGGGCGCTCGGGGCCGCCCCGCCGCCCTCCCGGCGGCACCGGCCCCGCTCCCCGCTGCCTCCGGTGGGCGGCGGGGGAAGCCCGCCCCGCTCCCGGGGCATCCGCTGGCCGCGAGGGAAAGCCGCCCCCGCCAAGGGTTAATGCCGCCTCACCTCAGCCGCCCCGGCCGCGGCGGGAGGGGGCGGAGGAGGAGGAGTGGTGCCGTCACTGCGGCGGCTCCCGCGCCGTTACCTAACCGGTGACATAACGCGCTCCCTCCGCTCCGCTTAAGAAGCGCCTGGGGCCATCACGGGGGCCGGCTCGCAGACCCTGCGGGGCGGTGGTGGGGCCAGCCAGTGTGAGCCCTGCCGGGAGCGCATGGCTTCCTCCGCCCACATTCCCGCTCTTCCCGGGGCGCCCCGGCTTCCCGCCCCGAGAGGCGGCGGGCTACCCCGTCCGTGAGCCGGGCGGCGGCGGGGGAGCGCTTCCCGTGTCCTCTTCCCGAAGTTTCCCGGGCGGGCAGGGGATCGGCGGGGCCGCCGTTCACGGCCGCTCCCTGGGAGCCGCCATCCCGGGGCCGGGGGTGCGCGGCCGCCTCGCGTGACAGGGATACTGCCAGGGACACTGGCTAGTCCACGTGCGGCCGGGGGGGGCCGGGGCAGCCTCCGCCAGCCCATGCAGTGCCCGCAGGCGCTTCCTCTGCCTCCCTGCTCTGCCAGGGAGAAGAAAGTGCATCGAATCAATCGTAGCTGAAACATTTAAGGAGGCATGGTGGGAGCCTCGTTTCCATGGGAAAATCTGGGGAGTTTTCCACCGGGGGAAATACTGCAAGTTTTCAAGGGCTTGGAGTGAAATATAGAAAGCATCGGTGGGCGTTTCTTTATTTAGTAACGGGAAGGCAAAGGCAGTGTTGCCCGAGTTCTTCCTTAAATCTTTAAGGCAAACACCTATTGCAAAACAGTGCCGATACGAATAAAACAGTCAAGGATTTCTAGAGCGCTTTAACGTAAGAGTCTCCCGGATGCTTGATGGTAATTTATCGAGTGCATTTCTCAGGAGGCAACTGTTGCCTTCTAAGTTGATTAACTTGGGCGTGTTAACATTATTCATCTCCCCCCCCCCCCCATGGATAGAAATACTTAATTGAAGCGAATGTAATTAAGAGCGTGAGACGGAAGGAAGGGACTTCTGTGGAGCAATACTTACCAAATACGCTCATTTTAGCTGGAGCTGTATATATATTTTAGGGTGAAAAAATACAGAGCGGTGTTCCGATTTGCTCGGTTTCCAGCAGCGCACGGCCGCCGTTGAGCGCTGCGCGACCCCCGTTTTATGAATGGTGGGCTGTGCTCGATTGAGCAGCGCTGCACTCGCCGCTGCCGCGCCGGCCGCGGGCAGGGGGCGCTGCTGAGAGCGCTCAGTGCGGACAGAGGCGCGTCCTGCTCGGCAAGGTGCGGCTCGGGCTGGGCTCCACCGCGGCTGCGGTGCCCCAAAGCGACATGATCGGGTCACTTCCAGATTAAGCTAAATTCCCCTTCTGTGTCTTCTTCCAGTGCAAAGGCTAGAATGCAAAACATGGGCTTGAGAAACAGCATACTGCGGAGTACCTCACACTTGTAGGCAGGGTATCTTGAAGATAAGTTTAATGGCTTTTCAACAACTTTAATTTCTGGGGGTTGTTGTTTGTATGAACCATCTATTTGAGTAGATTGTTTCTCATCATAATTAGGTAACTTTCAAAGATAGCAGAAATTTAAATTCTTCTAGTGCTGCTTCTCTATATTTTTAAGGCTTGCCTTTATAGGATCTTGACAGCTGAATAAAGGCTTGCCAGCTATGGCATCTTTTATCTGTGCTTCTCTTCGCATCTTTTTAACAGAACATTATCTACTAAATATACCTCTGAAGCCATCTTTGCCTCTAACAAGCCATGAGTAACTATTTCCAGTACATCTGAGAGGGCTCCACTTTTTAACAGAAATAAAGGTGTTATTTAATGTTAGGGATTATAAAATGTTTAGAGCCATTCCTAGCATAGCATAAACATGCTTATGAGCTTCTTGTAGATCTTGGTGTACGTATAGTCATGGTTGAACCTGCGAAAGGGGACACCCTGAGGGGTGTTTTCCTCCTCCCCAGAAGAACTACTTTAGCTGTTGGTTTGAATAAGATTGCACAGATTCTGCATTCCAAAATAGCAAGGGAGAAGGAAGGAAGGGTCAAATTGAATGTTGGTTTGTGTCTTGGATAGCAACAGGCAGCTTAAATGGTCAGTCCACCTTTTTTTGTCCTTGGGAACTGATGATTTGGGTGACTTGAAATTTTGGATGTTTCCAGTCATGAGAACAGAAGCATAATGTTCTACTAGAATATCCAATACTGTCTCTCTAAACAAGATGATGTTGGTTCTTGCTTAATGTGAACTACTTTGCTAATTAGCTCAGGTGGCTTCTTATTCTAAACCCTTCCATTTTATTATCCATTTTAAGTGCTGGAGGCTTTCACCTCTGGTGGTCACATTAGTTTCAGTCTGCATTTACCCTAGACAAGCTGACCACAGATGTAATAAGGATTGTGAATGTCCTGCACTCCCCCAGTTCTGCAGCCTCGAGTGAGGAGCAGTGGGCTGGGTGACATGGCAGGAGCTCTTTCAGCCTCTTATGACACTAATGTTTCTTATTTCTATGTCTAACATGACACATATTATGTGGCTTCTGTGCTCTTACTTAGACTCAGTAAAACTGTGAGGAACTGGCTATGGAAACTGGTCTGTTCTTCTGGCTTGTCATTGCTCCTGCCATGCGGGAGTGAAGCTGATGTACATTTGTACACTTGTTTCCTGCTGTATATGCATTGAAGGGCCTGAACTTGCATTCTGCAGCTGTTTTCCTCTTGATACCTTCACAAGGCCCTGTAAAATTCCAGTGTGATGCTTCCCATCCTGCTGTTTAGGGGCATCAGATATGGAAGTCTCTGTGCTTCAGCTGTCTTACTCTTGAGCAGGTTACACGTTTGGGCATGAGTTTTGTTGCCACTTCAGCTGTTCTGCAGAATCCTTATTTTCGTACCTCTGTGTCCCTAGAGCTAATGCTACCTTCTCAGTGTACAGCTTGTTTTAATGTTGCTTCGAGCCAAAATGAATAAAATATCACTGGATGTCTTTCTGCTCAACTTCTGTTCTACTTCTGAGCAGTCAGGATCTCGAAGGGAGAATGAAATCTCTCCAAGTCTCACCTCTTTGCAGTTGGATTCCTTTTTCCCAGATAGCCTGGAGATCTTATGAGTTCTGCTGACATTGGCTTCCCCAGTGCTTGTGTTGGAGGGAGAGGAAGTGAATACATTGTGTGGGTGGTGGCGAGGCAGACCTTTACTGCTTCAGACAAGAAGTTTTGTCAAGCTTTCCTGCTTCTGTCTTTCTTGCATGGTATGTGGCATGATGAGAACTCACGAAGAGGGAAAGATCTTGGGAAATATCCTTACACAAAGCAAATGCTTTTGCTGTGCCCAGAGCCATCTTAATACCTGCTCTCTCACAATCTGTTAGTGCACTATAGGAGCTGAGGTGTAAAACTTGGGAACATGATACACATATAGGAGTTTCTCCTGAGCCCAAAGTTCTGGCCATGACTGATAAATGGATGGTCTGAAATAGGAGGTAAGAGCTCTTACATGTCCCCTGCCTGTGTTAATAACCAAAGGACTCAAACTCTACAGGGCAGCAGGTCGGGCTCATGGATTTATATAACACACACCATGACCACCCATTCAAAACATAAAGGCTTTTTTAGAGCTGTTGTATGGTGTCCCCTCCCATGGGTCCCTGAAGGTAAGAAGTTAAACAAAAGTAGTTTCTTGGGTAGTTCTGATTTTGGGATTAACTCTGGGGTTTTTGGGAGGGGGCAGGTGGAATCAGAATTTAAAAGGGGTCAGTGCAAAACTTACCAGTAAGCTTGACTGTTACATGGAGGTCTACATGACTACTGCAGAACATAAAGGATCCACAGATCCAAAGGGTTGGAAAATCCCTATCCTGTTTTAAAAACAATTTTTAAAAAGCCCTAGCATTTCAGGAACTCTTCTTGTTTTTTAGAATTTTTAGCTGTTGAAACAGTCACTTAGCAGAAATGTGTCTTAACAGTTGTCTGTTAGACACAAGAACTTCTAAAAAGATCTCCAAGAATGGAAACAGCCTGGGGAAGGATTAGATGTATTAGCTTTGTGGGCTTTTCAAAGTCTTCACAAAAATTCAGCAAGTTCACCAAGCTGCTTCGTATTTCAATAGAAAACCAAGAGGTCAGAAAATCTCTATACAGTGTTGTGTAACTTTCTTGTCATATACAGTGCAGGGCAGGTGTGTTTGCTGACGGATGTATAGATACAGATTTTCTCTTCACATGTAAAATCTGTCTCTTTCTTGGAAGATTAAACTTAAAAAGGAGTGACCTGTGTGGGTAGTAGGCTGGTGCAGAGAATGGGAAGGTGACAGTGCAGGGATATTAGGTATCTTGAAGCGCATTTTAGTATGGCTTGGGCTCTTAAATTAAAGGTTCTGGGAGAGCCCTTGCAGCTATTGCATCACTTGCTAAAAATAGCATCTATACTGCATAAGGCAGCCTGTCTGCAGTGTGGATAGTCTTGAGAAATTAGTGTTGAATGATGTTCAGTCATTTTTACTTCTCAGCTAAGCACGTTTTTAATCTAAACTGTGATACAGAATGAAGCAAAAGGTTTTATTTTCTGTCTCTGGGGGTGGGGTGAGTTTCAAAATAGCAATGTCCACAGTTCTGTCTGCAGCATGATTCTAAAAATACATTTTAAAGCTTACTGGAATTACAGTTTAAAAGCACTGATAAATATGTTCTTATATTGTAATTGTCAGGGGAAGGGAAGAAAAAAATTGCTTTGTGCAGCATGAGGTACTCTGCTCTTCTCATCAATCACTTAAAATTTAGCAGGGTTTTTTTTAATGGCAGTTACACAATGCAAGTGAAGTATAATGCTAATCTGAATTCTTACTAAAAAAACACCCCACAAACGCCAAATCCGTCCTCTTGAAAATAGAATATATGTTCTACAGTGCTTTTTTTCCTTTTCTTATTTTGAAATCTTAGTCAAGATACACCAGCAAAGGAGTGTGTTTGTATTCCAGTGGTGTTGCCGAACCAGACAGGTCTGCAGCACAGCATTTTATTTTTAGACTCCAGGTTGCCATTTTTATCCTGTAAAAAATATTCATCAGCGTCTGGGTGACAGGCCATCAATTTTTTTCAATGTGTCAGACCACGTTTTTCCACCTCTCTCTATTTCTCCTTTTATGTCCTGCTGTATACATTTCTTTTTTGGGGGAAAAGGAGAGGGGGAACGAGGGTATGGATTTTAATTCGTGCATTAGATTTTTCAATTCACAGATCTTCAGTGTCACACGGTTCATTCATCTTCTGTGCTCGGCTGCTTACGCAGCTTTGCTTATTGTCTGCAGAGGGTGAACTGCTCTGGTGCAGGCAGCAAAGGCATGGGATGGGCAAAATCAGCCTCCTGCTGGACTGGTCACCTCAGCTGCCCTCTCTGCTTGCCCCAAAATACCCCCGTGTGGCAGTGTTGTGGAGAAATAGTTTCATGTATGGTTTTGGGGTGCTGATCAGGTATAAAATGACTTCCTGGAGAAGCTATTCAAGGTCTCTTTGCGATAAATGTGTATAGGCCAGCTGACTTCTAACAGTAGAAGATAGGAGATCTCTTCTGGTCTGGGATGTTGGGAATTGTCTAGTGCATGGCAGGAGGGGCTCAAAGCCACAGTTTTTGGATGGTGAGGTGGTAACTCACTGAGTGTGAATCTACAGCACAAATTCCATGGCGGGAGTGCCACACTGCAGTTGCTTTCTAGGGTGCTGGACTTCAGAACCTTCGTAGTCCACAGCAGCTGTCTTGTTTATGTGTAGAAAACCTGAGGCTTTCTTAAAGGATTGCTCTTTGTGTCCTTGAAGAGCTGTCTAGGTTGGCAAGGAATTGCTGTCATTGGAGCAGTTGATACCGCTGATGGCCCCTCCCTTTTTCCCCTGAACCCAAACGTTGGAATTGCTGTGAAGCAGTGACAGGAGCTCGATTTTGAGTGGCTCTTCACTGCTTTTGGTGGTGTTGGAGAAGGGTTGTTGCTTGTGGGAGGTGGAAGCCAGGAACAACTTGCTGCTGGAGCCAAGTTAACTGTTGACCCAAGGGGACCTCTCACCTGTGAGGGTGATGGGTTTCACAGTGGTCTGGCTGTTTACTAAGATTTTACCTGAATCATGTGATCTCAAATGCTAGAAGGGAACTGAGAGAAACAAGAGAAAAAGGTGCATATACTACTAGTAGCTGAAGGTCTAAGTCAACTCTGTCTTGGTAAGTTTTATTTGTAATTTTAAAAGCTTTTGAAGTCTTTGGGGCACTGGTACCCAAGATGGCTTGTTGGGGGAGGGCCAAGCTTAAGTGTTATGATAAGTAATAGTAGGTATTCCCAAATGTAAGAGCAATAAAATTTTTAGGATTGTTGGTTACTTACACTTGTGAAGTTAGAAGTGGAGATTTAGTATGCTTAAACTATATATCCACACATGCTGAAGCTGCTTTAAGGGGGAGAAAATGGATTAGATTTTAATCATATTTGGAGAGACACTGTCGGTTGAGACCTTCCTAAAAAAGGTTCCCTGGTACAATTGTGCACATTTGTGTCTGGGAAGATAATATACTGAGCTTGTGGTATGACTTGTAACCTCCTTAAATGTGTGTAATGAAAAAGTTGCTTATCAAAGATAGACTTTATCAGTCATATTTCTGCTGCATGAGATAATATAGCATTATGTGTTTCTTGGGGTTAAAACTTGTTTTTGCTTCTGCACAGCTAAGTGGCTGTCCTGATTTGTATCATCCCTTCCTAAATATGGAACGTTTTAATTTTTAAATATCGGAATGTGGAAACCCTAAGGAAGTGGCTTTGTGGAAGAAGGCAAAGTGGTAGGTGGTATTCACAAAGAAATGAAGTAGCCCATGTGTTTGATTTCCTTCATCTATTTTGACTATGATGGGTTTGAAACCACATTGTAAATAATTGGTTAAGGATTGGAGACTGGACCTAAAATGTCATAAAGGGTAACAATATCCGGGTTGAAGAAGTGTTGGAAGAAGAGGTGAGGCAGCAGTTCATTGGTTGTGATGCCTTGAAGTGGCTAGCTGAAAACAGAGGCTAGACAAGATTAAGAGCATCAAAATGGGTATTTATTGAAGGGCCTTCAAAGGTATACTTTGGGAGTCAAAAAGCCTCCAAGGGGCTCCACCCAAGATGGACGTCAAGTCACGTGTTTTTCACACTTTTATAAGTTTGGGCCATTTGCATATCAGGGTTAATTCTCCAATTACAATTTCAGGCAATGAAGTAATTACCCCAAGTTTGACCCCCTCCACCCCCCCACCCCCCCTTTAGAGGTTTTAGTTTACATATTTCGGTGTCTGAGGCAGCAAGGTGTCCTTGAAGTGCAAACCTAGAGGGGGTTTGTTATGTCTAACCAGAATGAGAGAAGAGTAGCTAACAGCCTATATGAAGTTTCAGAGTTACACACTAAGCAGTACAGGATCTGAAAAATATAAATGTTAAAACCTAGGGCATCAGTTGAGTGCAAGGCTGGATGAATGTTTGACTCCTAGGTGTTCCCTAGCTTTTCATGAGTCCAGAAGGCTCCATATGGAGGCGCCCAGTGGTTCTGTGTGAGCTACTTAGGTCTGGATGGGCTTGTAAGCTGAAAGCTGGCAGGCTGTGCAGTGTGAGAATATATTCTTGAGAGTCTCCATAGCTCCCTTTCTTCTCTTGAGACCCCTACCTCTCTTTCCTAAAAAGTGGTGTATCTCGGGCACAGTGATCCTTGTTGCAGACTTAGATGCTGAAAATGTTTGTTTTCTTTGGCACAAGGCAGGATGCTGATAAGAATGGTGAAGGAATGTCCAAGCATTTCTGTGGCTTGGGATTCACTGGAGCTGGAAGTTAAGAACAACAAAAACAACAACAACAACAAAAATCAGTCTCTACAGTGTCAGCTTTCTTAGTCTTTCTGTGCTTCCCAGTTTGTCTATTTTTGGTGTATTGTTGATGCAGTGAAATGCTGCTCTGTAACTTGCATTTGAAACTAAGATTTTAATTCTGGGAGTAGGGAAGGAACATGGTTTTTGTAATACATGGAATATAGCTAGATAATTTTGGTATTTTAAATGTGCTTAATTTTAAAATTAAATTTGCCATCTGCAAACCTGTAGTCGAAGTGGATTCTCATAGAGACTCCCATCAAAGGGTTTCCTAAACATCTAATCTTATAAATTTTTTACATTTGTTAGATTTACCTGTTTAATGTATAAAATAACTTGAAAATCCACAACATCAGTTTAAAGGACAGAAAGTTACGTGAAGTGACCAGTGTCATTGTCTGCCATAATCGAGGTAGTGGAGAAAGCACCAAATCCCAAACTAGCAGGTGAGTTTCAAAAAGAACAGAAGGAGGTGATACTGTCCCATGCAGGATGTAGTTCAGCTGGATAGCTTCTTGTTACAGTCTGTATTACATGCTAAAGGTTTACATGGATTAAAAAAAAAGTTACTCTAAAATACCTTAATAGCTTTGTCTCCTGTGAATTTGTCCAAAATCACCAGCTGTAGCCCACTAAATTGCAGAGCTGCAAGCTGGAGACAGGAAGAGCATCCTGAAGAGGTATCTCAATACTTGGCTTGTCAAAATCTCCTCTCAGTACCTCTTGCTGACCTCTACCAGAGACCAAGTCTTGGGCTGGCTGGATCTCTGTTCTGAGCTGGAGGATCTGTTCTTGTGATAAAATGGTTATAGTGTGAGGGAGCTTCGCTGTGTTGGTTTTTCCCCTCCACTTGCAGTACAAATAGTCGGATGCGTGCAAAGGCAAAGGAGCAGGTGAATGATAACATGGATTTTTTTTTCCTAATGACCTGATGCATTGGATGTGCCATGCTCATACAGAATGATGCATTATGCTTGAAATAAACCCAAACCTTCATTTAAAAATTTCTTCAAGACTGTGTTTTGTGTAACTCTAAGTAGTTCAGGTTGTAGTCATGAAGCTGTGAAAGGTCAAACAGTGTTTCAAAGGTGCAGAGAAAAGGTTGTATTTAGCACTGTACCAATTTCGTGCCCACGGTCTGACCTTTAAAAAGCCATTACAAGGTGCTGTTGGTTCTTTTCGTGCCCCAAATGGAGACTGGTGTCCTCACTGTGAATAGGGAGGTGCTTGAGTAAGATGATTTGAGTTATTGCCAGCAGGATAAGGGATTCAAGAGGGAACCCCTTCCCAGTTCCGATGCCTCATGGAACCAGACTCTGTTCTGTTAGGACCATGGTGCATTTGATTCTCATATTGTTTTTATTTCTTATCTCTAGCTTCAACTAGCCTCTTTCTCATGAAGAGATGAACAGCCAGCCTCTGGAAGTCAAATTGTGTAGTGAGATTGTGGGGGAGGAAGGATAATTTCCCTGATGGCCTCTGACAACCTGAGGAAGTGTAGAACCATGCAGTTGACAGAATGTATTGAAAGCAATAAACAAATTACAGTCAGGCTTATTTTGTTTCCCATTTTCTTTCTGATCTGTTAAATGGATAGTAAGGAACAGATTCTTGTTGCAAGTTTGTAGCTCTGTGTCCGGGGTTAGCTCTGGCTTGAACTGCATCTCAGAGCTTCTCCAGCAGGTCAGGTTCCTTACCCTTATTCTGCTCTTCAGAGTCAGAAGCGGGTTTTTTTTTCCTCCTTTGAGATATAGTGATTTCCAGTTGGTCACAAACAACCAGCTTATATTGTCTTCCCAATGTTAGCCTAAACTTTTCCTTTTCTGGTGATTACTCTATGGGAGCTTATGAAGAGTGAATAAAACTCTTTTAAACTCACCTCCCAGAACAGCTAGCTCTTAATCATCTTAGTAGCCCTCTTTTTTTTTTACTCTTTTTTGTGGTTGTTCCCATTTAAATTACTTAATGTATTACTGTTTCCTATTATTATGGGAAGCGCCTCAGTGGTTATATAAGTTGTCTTTACAGCTGCATCAGAAGGACAATTTACAGACAATTTTACATGCAGACACTGCACCCCAGATACCTTTTTTCCATTCTTTACAATGGTCACCTCACCTCTAAACAAAGTTAGTCTCAAATGCATATCTTGACATTTGGTATCTCCATGTCACTGTGTAATATCTGGCAATATTATGTTTTATTCCTGTGGTCTATAGACCCGTGTAATTCTTTGTATTGTGACATTGTGATCCTTTTCAGGACCTAAGTTGTCTGTGAAGTTCATAAAGCATTTCCTTCTTTGTGTGGTGGTCACTAGTAACAGTGTTGAACAGGATTTGTACTGAGATAAGTCCCTGAGGGGTGTAACTAGTCATTTGGTTTTGTCCTGATAAAGTTCTGGTTTTGGTCTGAACCATTGTAGCTGCCTCCCCAGGCAGCCCCTGATGATATTCTAAGATTCTTATGTTTCATCATATAAAATTATTTTCTTTTGCCTCGTCGGTCTGGAACATTATTCTTGTCTAAACTGATCATACCTTTTAGAAGTTTGACCTAGTTTATCTTTTGATTAAAAATGGATCTAGTGCTTCATTTTACACCAGTCTCCACTTTTTCTATGCTCACAATTATTCTGACACCTTGCATAGCTTTGACTTGAAATGAAAATGCCCACAGCTTGCCAAGATCACTTGTTATCCTCTTCTGGTTGCAAGTGTTGGTTCTTTGTAGCTACACTGCTAACTGGAATTTATTTTTCTGCCAGCTACAAATACTTAGTGAAAGAGGAAAAAAAAATCTCAAATTTCTTTTAGTGACTTCTGATGTAGATGATTCTTTCAGCATTGCAGGCTCTAAACCCAGAGGCCCTTCTTCTGGCTGCTTAGTTCCTTCTCAGAAAAGTGACTTATCTATGTGTGTTTCCAGTGGCAAGCACACTGAAAGCCTTCAGATGGTGCCAGTCCTGAGCTATCTGATCTTTAAACTGTTTGTGTTGTATTTACCCCCTCCTAGAGGCAGGAAGAACCAGAAATGGTAATTTGAATGACCTCTGTGCATGTGTTTTTTTGGCCTGGTCGTGCTTGCCGTGACAGTCAGCATCTGTCACGTATTTCACAACGATGAACAAACGAGAGGTTGTTTTTGCTGAATATTAATGCTGTGCAGTAACTCTTACTGTAGTGTCTTACAGAGCACAAGGCAGCTGTAGCCTTTGCAAATGCTTAACTCAACTTGAACTGGCTTGAGCAGGTGATCTGAACAACTTCCTTGCTACTGTAGAAAGTTAAATTCAGGGCAATCTTGGTTTCACCTGACATTTTCTGGATCAAAAGGCTTGAAAGCAGCAAAGGATGGGGTGGGGGCTTCTGAATAGGAGAAGAGAATTCCCCCTGTCCTCCCAGACTCCCATGTCCATAATGCAGCAGCCCTTGACTGACAGGAAAAAAAGACCTCATAGCAAAGACTGGAGTTTGAGTGCATAACAGACAACCAGCCTGAACTGGGAGAGCTCCCATAGAGGCAACTGGAACTGGAATTGCTTAAGCATTGAGTGTGACTTTCATGGCTTCTTCAGTATGCTTTTCTTGTAGGGATTTCTAGATTGCTTCTAGTTCTCAAATCTAAAGAATCTTCAGAGTGCACTGCCCAAAACCCTTTCTTGCTGTAGTTCTGGGTGAAATGGGAACTTGTCAGTGCTGCGATATTTATAGAATATTTTTCTACCCACAATCCTAGCTCCTAGACACAAGCTGTTACCAAGTAAGTGTTTGGTTTTGGGAATTGAACCTTTTTCTGTAGCCTGTCTTTTCAAAGCCTGACCATTAGGTGTTAGCTCTTCTGTGCAGAAAAAAACCTTTATATGAAAAAAAACCCCTATATACAGAACTTCTAGGATTCCAGCTTGGGTACAGATCTTTTTGATATGAGACTTCCTATTTCAGCAGTTAAATTGAGAATAGATGTGAAGTTTGTCTTATTTTTGCACAGAGTTTTCGGTTTTTATTTAATAAAAATGCGAGGAGTTGCTGCTGTCTTATTAACTTGCAGCCGGCATGCTTATCTTCTTTGTTCTTCGTTAAATATGAGCTGGCATGTGTTAGACTGCGTTAGCGTTCACTCTTTGGGACTTCAGTGGTTTCTAAATTTGGCATTGCTAAGCCGGTGCCCTGTTTGCTTGAATCAATTGGGGCTGCTATTTTTAGCAACAAAGGGGAATTGAAATAGCAATTTTCTTTCCATGTAATGGATCCCCAAGAGGAATACTGATGCAAGCTCTCTGTCATCCTGTATTCTCCCCCTCCCCAAAAGCACTCAGACGAAAGGCAGCTGTCATGGTTTGCGGCTGTATTAATCTTTAATCAATCGAGTGTTTTCTGCATTCAGGTGTTCAGGGAAAAAAAGGGTCACGACTAAGATCTGCCTAGAATAACTAAGCACTCATGCATGGTCTGTGCAGTCAGAATTTGTGGATAACGGCAGGGATAGACTGAGCAGCTAAAAATAGTATATGCTTCCAGTGTTTCTCCAGTCTATTTTTGATGCTTGATTTTGATAAGGTTGATTGGAGTCTTACTAAAAATAGTCGTTCCTAGCAAGCTGAGGACAAAAAGTAGAATATTTTTAACCAGCACAGACTAAAGTACTTTTGTTGGCTGGAGATAATCTAGAAGCTTGGTATTGGTCAAATGCCAGTGATTTATATAAATCTGTAATAAATGAAGCACTGCATGATGCCAAGCAGGGATAGTCTTTCCTCCCCTTGCCAGCTTTTGTTTTCCCCAGGAGCTGTCATATTCTTAATATAGCCTCTGTGTTTCGTAGCAGAAGAATCTCGAGTCTTCAGTTATTTATGGGCTGTACTTTAAACCTATGCTAAGGTTAGCTGTGCTGTGGAGTTCCTCTCAACTGTATTGCTTTAGCAAGACACAGAGGGTCCTAGTTTATGTTGATATGTGCTGCAGCTGGGTACTGTGCTGTGACAGACCCTCACTCGTATCTGGGTTCAGCCTTGCAGGATAGGGATGGCTCTTCTATGTGAATGGAGGATGTTGCAGACAGACTAGCTCTGCAGTGGCCATTTTGACAATAAATTTTAACACTTCTCAGGGAATCAGAGATGGAGCTAAGCTACCCTCCTTGAAATCTCTTAGTTAGCTTAGTTTTTTGACAGGAAGGATGTAGATATTCCCAAATTGCTGGACCCACATCTGTCTAGGGAGAATAACATTGCTAGTGGCCTGAGAATCTCCCTCCTAGGTAATGACGTGCATGAGTGCATCTGCAGTACTCTGAAAGATTGCCTAAAAACTCAGGCTTTTCTGAATGAAAACAGGAAAATGGCTGAACCAAAATGAATTTGTAGTTTGAAGGGACTAGTAGAGAACATGCATAATAGTTGCTAGCTTCATTGTGCAGGTAGTCAAAGCACTGCAAGGAGTATGTCTGATGCTGTTTGCTAGAGGCAATATGGATAAAAGTATTCTGTGCTTTATCTCTATTAGGCATCTCAAAAGTTCATTTTGCTGTGGAAAACGTGTTTGTGTCTGAAGGCAGGCTTGATCTCTTTAAGTTTTTTTTCACTGTAGTCTAACCTTGAGTTGGGGAGTCACGAATCTATAATCTTGTTTCAGCGTGATTGCTCTGCAGAACTGCAGTAGAATTTTCTATGCTTGCTGTTGCTCCCTCTCCCTGTGTCAACACTGGTCCTTGCTCCCGGCGTGAGACAAGATGATTTCTACATGCCTGCCTCATGCTTTACTGCACCATTCTTTGCTTTTGTTTTAAGATGTCCTGGCTGCATGAGAAGCAGGTAAAAATGTTCTCCCCGGGCCTTGAATACTCACTTTAGTCACAAAACAGACTGCCTTGGGCTGCTGGGTTCTGCTTTTGCCTGGCTCTGGAATGGTAGTCCTGTTTTTATGAGCAAGGAATACACCTCTATTATACCTCTTAGAAGGTGGTGGATATTTTTTTGTGACCTCTTATTTGGCAACACAGTGGCTGTTACTTCTTATAAGCAGAAAGAACATGTGAGTTCCCCACTCTGTTGGTGGCACTTTATCTCTTGTATTTAGCCATGGGCTGTGGGATTTCTGAAGGATGCAGGTGCTATTGGAAACATTTGTGTATTTACCCTTCTGTAAGGCTTCTGGAGAAGTGTCTACATTTTTATCCCCTAAAGTACCACTGGTTGTTTTAATCTTCTAGACTAAAGTCACTGTCTGGTGGCACGTGTTCCCCAGCCTTGGTCTATGGCTTTTTTAATGACAGGAAAGCTGTTCCCTTTCAATGCAAGATGACACATCTCACTGACTGGTGAGTTTTCTAACTTTGTCAAGGGTTGCCCTGAGTTTGGTACTGGCCAGGAAATGTTGCCAATGCTTATGAACTACATCCTACCTGTTGTATGTGTGACAAAAGCTGAGAAGCACTAGGAGATAAGTTGGCTAGGTGGTATTAAGGTATAGAGTATTAGTGAGTTGTGTCTGTCAATAACTATTCTAGTAGCAGAAGCTGTGGTGGATGCCTGCGTAGCTGTATCTTAAATGAAAGAGATCACTGTAAGAGGTCAAAGATACATTATTAAAGTGGGAGTTGAAAAGTGGGGGGGGTGTTCATTATTCTCTCCCCACAACCACATAGGAAGCAAAATTCTGGCACAGGCGTTAGGGCAAAGATGCTATACTGTCCTGAGGTGAAGATTTTGGTGATTTAGGGAAATGATTACATTATGTATTAAGGATAATACTGTAATAAAAAATTTAACTGCTGATTTGCAATCTTGTGCTGATAACTTGTATATATACAACGGTAATTGTAATATCTACAGCCTACATCTGGCATAACCTCCTCCAGCAGTGTGAGCAGATGATGCCCCATACTGCTCTCATTGTTTGGAGGTCTTGATCCTACCTTGGCAGTTTCTTTTTGTACCCTATCACTGCATCCAAAGCATGGGTGGGTTCAGTCATTTATACTAATATGGTGTACACTAGTGGCTAGCATGAGTAGTGATTTTAGTTTTATCAGCTTTCTGACTTCTTGTCTACCACTTCGAACAGTGTAGGATCTGTTGGAATATGACTATTGATGCAAAACTGAAATGAAAGCCAGGACTAGAGGATGAGACCATATGTACATCTGTCACCCATTATAACAATGATTATGCAAGTCTTTCCCAAAGTGTCATTTCCTAGAAGAGCAAGAGATGTTCCTTTCAGTGTGCTGTACTCACTAGGGCCAGGCTTTATGGACTCTGACTCAGAACAGGAATTTTTAGATGGGTTTATTTTGAACTTAAAGAAGAGGATGTATATGTCAGCTCTCTAGCTATGCATATGCTAGTGTCGAAAAAAGGCTCTTCAGATGGGGATCTGTTCCAGGTGAGGACTAATTATTTTGCAAAATACCATGTGTCCAAGCCTGCTGAAGACTGGCCAGTGGGAACTTCCCAGGGCAGAACATCTCCAGCCCAATGCGAGTGCATGTACTGATTTATTAAGAGTGAGCTGTTCTCAAGGTACGTCACGTTACTGGATACCTTTCCTTATTTTTTGTCCCCTTACTTTTGGGGCTGTAGGGGAAAAGGCAAAGATGGGTGTTGACTTCTTTTTCTAAAATCAGCCAATGCTACAATACCAGCTTCCATTCAGGCAAACATTTACTTGGTGGGCTCACACACAAGTTGCCTGGGCACTCTTCTTGCTTCTCTCCTGGAGACAGCAGATGGCTGAAGTGGGAAGCTACTACAGTTAGTCTGACTACTGAGTAAATGTGTATAATCACAGTTAGGTCCTGGTGCAGCTTTCTTGTATAGACAATAACTTATTTCTATCCTACTTGCTTTGCCTTCTTTAAGCTCTGCCAACTGCAGTCAGTCTGTAACTTTTGCTGGAAGGCAGTCTGTAGAAGAAACAGAATTCAAAAGCGTAATCCACACTTGGAGTCAAACTAGCTTGGGCACATCAAGTTGATAGCAGAAATTTGGTTAAACTGACGCAGCTTTGGAGTGGTTGAAACTGCAGCATTTGGCTCCAGTATGCAAGCTAGAGATGAATGTAATCAATATGAAAATTGTAAGTGACTTGCTAAAGTACAAGATTTAGGTAATCCAAAATGTGGAGGAAGATAAGGTGGCTGAATCTTGACTTCTGCAATGTTGGTCCTATTGGTTGCCTTTACCCCACCTCTTCTCCCTGCTTTTACAATGTAGGGTCTAATTTTTGCTTTCTTCTCGGGCAGATTCCTGTCAGGGCAGCCTTTCTGACCCTCCAGACTGCTCACTAGGATCCCATAAATGGGCAGTAACCAGAGCTGGCTGAACTGAGTGCTACTAGTCAGCAGCAGGCCAGGTCTGTGTTAGTGCATGTTTCCCATTGCAGTCCATGGGTGCTGACCTCGATGGCCCTCCACCAGCACAGCTGTAGATGGAAAATCTATTTGCTTTGAATGGGAGGGAACTGAGCCAGGTGGCTTCTCTCAGAGGGCCTTAGGAAGAGAAGTGTGGCCTGAAAAAAATGGGGTTTAGGTTATTCATTGGAAAGTAGTCCTTGTGCTGTGTTTGTCCTTCAAGATGGTGTGAGAGCACAGAGCTGAAGACAGTTATCCTTTTCCACATGGAAGCACTAATTAAATGATGGTCTCAGTGTCATCTGGTGAGGAGTTCCCTTATTGCTAAGAAAAACCAGCTGCCTACTTTATCCTGATGTGTATGCCTTTACCTGCAGCAGAAGCAAAAGACGGATGTGTATCAGCCAGGAGTCTGTTTCTGTAGGTGATGGCTCAAGCACTTCTTATTTCCTGATGGGATTTTGTAATTTTTATCTACATCAGATTTGTTTAAATTTCTCACATTCTGTTCTGGAGGGTACTTTAACCTATGGACTACAGGTTATTTTAATTTGAACTAGGGCCTATAAAAGGAAAAAACCCATTCTGTTACTCACACTTCAGTTAGAAATCCCTTATCTTCAGCTTATATCTCGCACTCCAGTTGATTCCATTACCATTTACCTAAGCAATGGATTCAATAAATGAGTAAATATCCTTGACTGAAACTACTTGTACTTTACTAAGCCTTTAAAGGGCTACAGGTGCTTTTTGGAGTCCCTGCCTCTTGGAGCATGCATTTTTGGCTGCAGGTGCTAGAAGTGGAACAACTTGCAGTGTCTGAAAGCAGTACTTTAAAATGCTGAGCTTGTTATCTGGGAATAAAACCATTAAGTCCATAAATTCTGAGTTGGAAGGAGAAGAAATAATCTCTAAGTGTTACAGGGAATGGTTCTTCTTTAGGTGCCTCACTAACTAGAGTGAAGGAAACAACCCCTTTCACCAAGTCACTGAAGTTGAATGTTTTCCACATTGGGTCAGCTTAGAACTTGTCCAGCTACTGTTGTGATCCTGGTGGGGAGGGGTCTTGGTACATGTTTTCACTGTACTCCTGTTTGCTTCATTGTTTTGCTGAAGCAACAATGACTTGTGTGATAATGCATAATGTGAATCCCAGGTCAGCAAGGCTGAAACTGAAGCTTGCCAGTCCTTGAACTAAAGGGATGGTGCTGTCCTGTAGGGCTGTGGTGCATCTGGCTGAATGGGTAACAATATTGGTACAAGTTTGGTTGCAGGAAATGGGCTCCTGGGAATGTATTTTTGATTTATTCCCCGAAGTCTGATTTTTTTTTTTTGGTCATTTGGACCCTTGCTTCACCTTTCATTACGTGGCGTTGTTTCTGTACCAAAACCGTCACTCACACTTTGCTAATGGTGGCTGAATAGGAAGTGGCAAAGCAGTGTGACACAGACACTTGGTTTTCTCAGTAAAATTCCCTGGCACTGACAGTGCAGCAGCCAGAGCTCTGTTCAGTAGCTGGAGCATCCCATGTGTGCAGTATGCCTATCCTTATCATGCTGGAGTTGTGGCATCTTGCAAATAAACCCTGAAACCAGGGAAGGGATAAACCTATGTGTGTGTACCTTCATCTGTGGTCATCTGTGAATCTCAGTTAAATCAGGGACATGACTGGATCTTTCCTTCTAGTCTGTTTCTGAATTGTTGCCTGACCATTCAGGCTCAAATAGGACCTTCGCTGGCAGTTTCATCTTTTGTTATTGCATCCACTTATTTATAGATAGCGGGCACAGAGACTGAAGTGGTTACAGCATTTCCTAGCTGTTATTACTCAAACAGAAATATTCTGGCTGCAGTTTGCATGCCAACTGTTCGAGGGGATCTGCAAGCAGTAACTAATCAAATCATCTGCACACGTCTCCTTCCGGTGCTCTGAAGGAAAGTTATTGCTGAATCCCAATGCCAGGCAACACCTCTGTCTGCTGTGAGTTTTGTTCAGGTAGAGGTTGACCTGAGAGTTAAACTAACGCTCCCAGTTCACTGTTCTGAAGCATTGAACAAGTCCAATAATTTGGCTGTGGCTATGTTCAGCAATAAGCTGTTCTGATCTGATAAAAGGACAAACAGAAAAAATCCAGTATATTCTGTGGCTACTTGGAGAGTGAGAGCAGAGACAGGTGAATGAGGTTAGACAGAAGAGGTAAAATTGTAAGGATGTTGATGTTTAGGCATTGGGTTTGGTGAGAAGAAAAAGCTAAGAGAGAAAAGAAGTGGTGCTGAATGTGCTTGCTTAAAAAGTGGTTGGAAAAGCAGTTCCTGTATGGAGGAATTTACTGAGATGGTCAGCTACTAGTATGGTGAGAGCCCTGGAATAATCTGTCAAACTAATGGCATGTTGAGTCACTCACAGCTTCTCAGCTTGTGGAAAAGAATCCTAGAAAGACTTGAAGCTTGACACAGATCCAGTCACCCACAGGTGAGAAAGTTTAAGCTGTAGAAGCCCAGCTTGCAACTGATGCCTGGATCAGTCACTCATACTCACTGCTGGTGAGCACAATGGTCAAAGGGATCCGAAGTCTGCTGGAGGAGCACTAACACAGAACTGTTGTTCAGCTGTTGCTAAAATCTGTTTTCTAGGATGCTTACAGGCTTGGAGATACCTTTTATTTTACTGTAGACTATATAAGTTGACAGCTGGTTTAATAGTCATAAATGAGCTTTTTTTAGTTAAATGGCTTGAAATGTCTCTTAGTCCACAAAGCTTCTCAAGAAGTGTATTAGGACAGAGGACTGGTGTGAGAAGGGGTGCTGAATTCTTGAAACACGTTAGGCTCCTAACTCTATCTCTTTCTCTCCTTTCTTACCTATGGAAGGGTTTTAGTGTGAGTTTTTAAAGCGATTTCATAGAAGTTGTGCACCTATTCCAGAAGCTTGGATGTGTTTTTGTCTGGAATGAGTACTTTAATAGCCTACAAAAGAGCACGCCCATTGCAGTTACTTCTGTGAAGCAACTAATGTAGATTTGTCTTTTTTTGTTCTTGTTTCAGTGGTCACAGGAGCTACTGATGGGATTGGAAAAGCCTATGCAGAAGAGGTAAGAATTCTTACCACTTGAAAGTCTCTCTTGATTCTTGGCTATATGTTAAGCTGTTTCAACTCTCTAAAGCTGCACATCGTATCTCCTCACTTTCTCTTAACATAGGTATCTGTGGAGAAAGAGGTCTCCCACCTTGCCTCACTCTGGTAACCAGCCAAAAGTTGTATCTCTTTTTGTTAGTTTCTTTTATTTGCTAATTATATTTTCTGTTCTTACCTTATCTTTCAGTTTTTATTTCTAAGTTTTTTAGTTTTTAAAGGATTTTAACTTTCTCAGTCCTTGGTATTTCCTTTTGGTACTTCAGGTACTGACTAAATGGCATTTATAGCTGCCAGCAGTATGTTCCAATTATTTCCTGTAGTTCATGAAGTCTCTGAAGCTGGATTTTACCTTAATCTCTTTCACTGTACTTTTGCTCTTGATGGGTATGTGGGCTCCAAATATATTTCATATACTGGAATGTATTGCTTAAGACAGAAAGTGCCTGTTAGTATGGGGTAATTTAGCCTATAAGCCCAGGGAACATAATGACAAATAGTGCTGACTACAACAATTTATAGCAAAAATAACTTTAAACTCAGTATTATTACCAAAGTGAGCCTGTCTGTACTAATTTTCACGTTCTCTGAAACACCGGCATGATTTTGTGTGAGATCAGCTGTGAGAGATTCCCTTTTTCTTGATTTTTTTTTTTTTTGTCTTGCAAAGCCCACAGGGAAAATGGCATTCCTCTTCATGGGTAGTCCACATCCATCGGATTTCTTGTTGTCCTGATGTGCCTTACCCTGCTACCTGCACCCCCAGCCCCCAAATTCCTTTCTACTTTGTAGGAAGTAGTACCTCACACTACTGGTTCAAGAAAGGGGAGTTGGCTGCAAAAGGAATTAAGCCTGGTGCCAACAGTGCCTGATCCTGGCATACTGCTCATAGTTCATACGTGCCAGATATCCCAGTTACATGGCACTGAAGCAAAGGATGCAGCACTTAATTTTAACTGTCGAGAGCAAGTGGAAGGAGGTCACTGTGCCCACATCAGAGCATTGTCAGGAGGAAGCCCTCTAGTGTGGAGACACCCCCTGAACGTTGTGGGAGATTAGTTTCAGGATCTGTATGTTATGTTACTGGGTGAATAAAACTGCAGCTTGCTTTATATTCTGTCTCTAAGAATGTCTCTGTGAATGTCTCTTAAGAGCTAAGCTGCTTTTGAGTATGAATGTGTGCTGCTGGTAGACTCCTGCATTCAAACCCCCATTAGGAAAGCCTTCACAAGTATGAGATACTGTTGGAAAACCATGTTTATTAAGGCTACCTTGCAGTGGTTGCTGTAGGCACAGAGCACCCCAAAGGGTACAGGTACTCATTCTTGGGCCATAGAATAAAACACACTGTTCATGAGTTGCATTTATTGTTGTTACTTATGTATTTATTTAGAATAAAACACAAATCCATCCTTTGACAGTTTAGATGGATGAAGAATACTTGATAAAGTCAAGCGTGGATGTAGGGCAAAATGTGGAATACCTGAAAAGACTTCTCAATCTTTAAATTAACTCTAGAGATACCTTCAGAAGACTGCCAGCAGATGCTTGATTTTCTACTAAAAATTCCCTTCTGGCTACTATAAATGCCACTGGCATATGGCTGCTTGGGCCCTGATGGCTATGATTATAGTCATGCAGACAACTTCCTTTTCCTTGGAGGAACTTGAGAGAATTGTAAGTGTGTTTTGAGAATTGCCTCTTTGAAGGTTTGATATGGTCTCACTGGGAAGTGATGGAAGAGCTTTATGAGTGTGTGGATTCTTGGGTTATAATCTGCTCTGTAGATTGTTTCCTTTTCCAAGCAGAGAACTGTTTTTACATTTTCACTCTTGCAGTATTAAGACCTTTAATCTTTGCCCAGCACTGATATCCTTATCATTGCTAGATCACCCCTTTGTGAAAGGTTTCATGTTTTGAGGATATAGTCAGGAGTCACTATTCGTTGCCCCTCTATCATTATCTTCTGTTTGCTTTTGAAAATCATTAGTATAAATTAAATCTTGGCCATATTTGTGTGCTAGTGATAAACCAGAGGTTGTGATCCCATTGCATACTCTGCAGTACTCTACTATGTACATCTGTTTAGTATCACATTTTTAGAATCTCTTGCTATGTCTACTCTAACAAGAGCTTTAACCTTGCTTTGGCTGGCTGTTAATGTCATTGTTTTCCATCCTGGAGAGAAAGGGTTTAAACAGTAGCTGTGTTTTGCTACCAAAGTGGAAAATGTTGTAGTCAATAACATGGCATTTAAGGAAATCACACCTCCATTCATCAGCTCCATTAGAATGGTGACCCCTGCATGCATCAATCCTTAGGCTACAAGAGTATCTTGCCAACATACACTATTCTGGGTGAGTTTTTATGTTAAGTTTTAAGGTCTTGTCATTTGGCCGTTTCAGGACCCTAAGAATATTGGCCAAAGGGACAAGTATAATAACGGGTTATCTACAAAGCAAGTGGGTCTTCCTTGATTCCTATATAAAAATGTAATTAGTAACTGATCTGAGGGATCGTTATCTCTCTTTGGATAATTGTGTTTCCTTTCAGCCAATAGACCTTTCAGGTCTCTACCAATGAAGGCAGAGTGCTCAACAGAAACTAGTCCAGTTGCATCAAGCACCTTAATTGAACTTGCTGTCAAGTGCTGTATCTTTTTCAAGTTTGATTACTTCTCTTGGTGATATTTGTTCCTAGTTACAGGGTCTTCTGTTGGCTGTTTTATGTGCTCTCTGCTTAGAATTCCCCTTGCAAATGGGTTTCTGTTTCCAGATTTCAGGTATACTTCTCAGAGTGCATGCCTTTAGTGTGAACATAGCAGTGGTTTCTCTCAAGCTCGCCCTTGTGGTGGAAGTTCTCTAAATGTGTTGAGGTTCCACTGATGGGATGGGTTGGCATCACTTCACTTCCTTGGCTTTTGAGACAAGTACAGCTGGATACTTTCCCATTATGCCCAGATACCTACTGAAGCAGTCTGAGAGCCCAAAGGTCATGACTGCTGAAAGAGAGCAAACTGTTCTGTCAACAGTCTGGAGCTTTGCATCCATGAGGAAGATCTCTGGGGCTTTTTTGCCGCATGGGACCATAGTTATTTTGGATTCTGAGTAGATTACTGTCAGATTGTCCTGACAGGTTAGGTAATCAAGGCCTTCACTGCCTTGATCCTGTGGAATGAGAATGCTATTCCCTTCTTCCTGGTGCCTTCCAAGTGTACTGTGGGCTTCATGTAAAATGTGTTCCAGTGAGCCAGGTGCTTATTTGCAGGTGGATGGTTGTGTTCATCACTTTTAGACAGTAATCCTTGTAACACTGCCTCATTTCCTGGAGCAGAAAGCTTAAGTTGCCTGTAAGTCTGAACCTGGCAGCTGTTTGTTAGTGATTCCTATGGTGTTTTTGGTTTCACCACACCTCACCCTATGAGATTTCTACTGCTTAGAGATCACATGTGGGAGTAAAGTGCGGAGTTCACTGATGAGCTCTGTCATACGTCTCTCCCACAGAATCACTACTGGTTTGCACACTCCTGCTAGAAAAGTAGATGGCTTTAAGCCAGTTCAGGTTGTTGCTGTACTATGCTGTGGTGTTTCGAGGTTTTTGGGTCTGTGTGTTTTGTTGGTTGGTTGGGATTTCTTTCTGTTGTGGTTTTTTAAAATTCCATTGAAGAGCAGTTCTCATCAGCTTCCAAAGGCAGTGAAGGAGTTTTATTGGAGCAATGACGACATATGTGGTTTTTATATGTAAGCCTTGAGTGTCTGAAAGGCAGTGTCACTTTGAATTGGTTTCTACTTATAGTAGTCACATTGTTTTCACAGCAGAGCAATTCAGATATGTAACTGATTTCCTGCAAACTCTTTTCAATTGAGTTGTTAGATCCCATTTTAAACTTGCAGTGGTAGGTCTGATTTGATGACCAGGGTATGCTCTGGCCACATCTTAAGTTCCACAGCTAGCTTCTCTAAAAGAGTTTCAGAAGTAAATTAACCGTAATACTTAGGAGTAGTACAAAGTAGGAGTGGAGCCTTACTAAAGGGAGGAAGTATTGAGTTGCAACACAGGTGTTCAAGTGACCATGGATCTCTTAACTTGGCATGTTAAACTTCATTATGGATAATAATGCTCTGACTTACAGAGTTAGTGTAAAAGTTCTGTAAAATATCTACTGTTCATTTTCTATTTTATAAATGTGCCTATCCACCTATATTAGATGACTGAGAAGATAATAAATGTGGTGTGAAGGGAATTAAGTAAGAAATAACATGGAAGTATTTGTCCTGATTTTCCCCTTCAAGTCTCTATTTAAAATTGTATTATTTTTTCAGACTTGCTGGTCATACATTGTTGCAATGTTTGATGAATTTTGCAATTCCTTTGATTAGGATACTAACTTGGAAGTGATTTATGACTATTCTAATGTCTCCTGTTTTGTTTTCTTGCAGTTAGCAAAACGTGGGATGAAGGTGGTTCTAATAAGTAGGTCAAAAGATAAACTGGACCAGGTTTCTACTGAAATAAGTGAGTTAAAACTTCTTTCCTAAACTTCATTGGCATGCTTATAAATAAATGCAATTGCACATGAATTTCATCCATGCTAATATATACAGCTCTGATTTTGGAAAAGGTTTGCTCTTGTGCACAGTGCAAATGTTACAGATATAAGTGGTAAAGGCCTTGCAGATCAATTTTACAGCTGTTCATATTTAACTTCTGAGAACAATAAGGCTTAATTCTGGAATAAGTGACTCCTAAAACTGTTAGTCTTCCATAAGAACAGCTTACCAGGCCTGGCTGAAATACCACCTATTCACGTAGTAGTGGCTGTCTAAAATCATAGTAAGGCAAGAAACATGCAGTCATTTCTCCATCTGAATATTCCCTCAGTTTGAAGCAAGTTTGATTTCATGGGCTCCAGCCATAAGGGTGATTTCTTTGCAACTAGAAGCTGTTGAAAGCATTTTCCTTATATTACTTGTTGTCTTACCAAGTATACAAATTTATTGTGGGTAGCTTGCCCCTCCTCCCTTTTTTTTGTTTTGTTTGAATAAACTATTCAAAGATTAGACTGGGGACTGGTGAGCTCTTTTGAGGTGGTGAGTGTTCATAAGATTATATGGAATGTCTTAATGTGTTTAAGAACCTGTGTTAGGGATCGTTTCTTCAGTAAGTGTGTAGTAAATGACTGTAATGGAAAAATAAGGAGCAACTTTAGTATTTCAATCACAAATGGATATTTGTACAGGATCTGTTAGGAAAAAGCATCCTCAAGTCTCATGCTGACAAATGATTTTCCAATCAGAGCAAAGTATAATGTAACCCACAAGAATTCCTCTTCTAATCTATATCTCTTTTATTAAGGCATACTTCATGCAAGGTTATTAGTTTGTGCAGAGTATGTCAAGATGAAGGGAGAATGTAACTCTGTGAAAAGGTTTTGATAAGCAGGAGTAGGAGTTGTGTACTATAAAGCAGGTTTCTCAGTGTAATGATGTTGGGTAAAGAAACCTTCAAGACGATACTTCTGTGTTACCCTCCCTTGTCTTGCTTAGGCTTTCTACAATAGTCTGTGTACATAATGCAGATAATGGTAAGAACTACTCTCTTTCCAAGGTCATAAATGTATAATTTTGGCTTTAGTTTATTAAAAATTTCAGTGAATTTGTTAGTGGCACTGCTTTACTGTAAAGCACAATCCCCTAAGTTGAGCATCAGCACACTGTCCTGTACTAGGTTGTGAGGGGCTGCTGAGTGAATGGAGGGATGACTGAAACACTCCAGGACTTCAACTTGCTACACAGTAGCTGTTGTGCTAGCTCTGTGAAAGTCAGGGCAGACAGTTCTATTGATAAAAATGTCGCTGTCTCTGATTTTTAGTCCAATGTAAGGTAGCATATGAAAGTGTTTTCTAGACAGAAAATTCTTCATTTCTATGTACATGTTTAAGTCACAGAGAGCATTCCTTCTTAGAACAAAGCTGTCATCAAGTTCTATCTTCCACTAATTTGGAAGTAATTGGCATTGTTCATTAGTATCCTGCATTTAAGGCTGCCAGTGCAGTGTCTGGACCTACCTGTGATGCTCTGGTCAATGCAGTGACAGTGTAAATGCAGCAGAACAGGTGCCACTGCCCGGGTAACCTGTGTAACTGCTGACACTTGCTGCCAACACATAAAGAAGCTACAACAAGGTGGTTTTTTTGGGGGTTCACTGCAGTGGCTGTATGATAGTTTGCTGCATGAGTGTGAGCATGTGCAGTCACGTTTCTAGCAATGTTACATCAAGTTGTTTTGCAAAGTAAAACTAACTACAAATAATCTTGTTCTGGAATCAAACACCTATGTATGAAGTGACAAGCTTCCTGAAAGTGGTCATAACCCTTTCTGTAACCATGTGGATATCTCTTTCTCCCTGGGAATTAAGCATGACGCTGACAAGACAGATAAATCTACTGTTTGGAGATTCAGCACTTACATGATAGCTGCTGGGGGAGGTTCTCAGATTAAAAAAATAGGTACATGTACCTATGTGAAGCAGCCTGTAATACATAATTACTGTTAGGCCTCACCCAAACATTTTTCTGCTTCCTTTCCTAAACCATCTGAAATGAGATGACTCACACTGGGTTTTCAGAACACTTCTTTTGACAACACTGAGCCTACTGAAAGGCATACCTTGTTCATTGTGGCATATGCTGAAGGATTAGGATAGTCTGCATAATCAAGCCAGCCTGAATCGCACTTTGAGATCCTGCTAGGTTTTACCTGGACAGAATTGTCTTGTATTCAGTCTCAGGTGGTCTCTGCAGTCTGTTCAGATGTCGACATATATGAGGTGGGTGACTTTTTTAATGCTAGGGCTGTAATTACTTGAGTGGTTCACTTGCAGGCTTCTAAGGTAGCTTTAAACTTCCTTATGGTGGTCCATTGTTCTTCAAGAGCTTGCTCCTCCTGAGTAATGACTCTTAATCACTTTAAGGAAGAATGGCTGTTTAACTAATTCCAGTTCTTTGAGTTGTGTGATTCTGTGCATGTTTTTGGTTTCCTCCTCCTTTTCACTAACCAGTCTCATGCTTATCCTACTGAATGGGATAGATGCACTCTGTCACAAATAATGAGAGGGCTTTTGAGGATCAGGTGTGTTCATTCTATTTCAGAAGACTCTTCTTCCACTCATAGGATTGACTTCTACTAGGAGTGACATCTATTTACGAATTGCAAGTTGTATAACCACCATCATAAGGGAAGTACTGATACATCTTTCTGCATGTTAAATGCCAGTTGACCTGGAGCTGATTTTTTTTATGTGCATATGCACATTAAAGTGGCTGAACTGATGTTACAGGAATGCCAGATGTTCTGAATATGCAGCTCAGTTTGAGCAACAAAAATTAGTGGGTTAATTACAGGTAGTTAAAGACTTCAGAAGATTTTTCACTGTATTTTCAAGCATGTTTTAAAGCTATTTTTTTTACAGAGTACTTAGGTGTTGTAGGATTTGCCATGAAAGAGAAATTCTCCTTTCTGTTCCCTAAGAAATAGAGTATCAGCCACTGACTGAAGAAGGAATTTTGCATTTCCTCTTCAGTCGTCATGGACAACCTTTATGAGGAATTATATAAGTTTTATGGAAATATATTTGATCTTTTAATCAAGTTGTCACACACAAGCACAGACTATTAAGGTCACTATAAAAAATGCTTGCCTAGTTTAGTTCATGCTGCTTCACTGTTCCAGCACTTTTCTGAAGTGTTCCAGCACTTTTCTGAAGTGTCTGTAAGCACTGCATTGTTAAACACTTCCAAAGGTTCAGGGAGGATCAGAGAGAAAATTTCTCTCTGAATGGAGACAATTGTTTGAGTGCCACATAATGAGTCTATTCCTTGATTTGCTGTATTTAATAACAAGCATGGTCCAAGACATCTCAGGTGTTCTGTGCCAGCAGTTGGTTCTTGAACCATGGATTTGCAGGCAGAAAAGCTTCAGTTACTGCACTGGATAGGTTTGTTCTGAGAATTGAGAACTACTTTGGTGTAGAAATTCATTACCTAAGGGCTGCAATATGAAGAATGTAGTGCAGATGAGATAAGAAGGGAAAAAACTTCAAAGCTTGTCTATAGGGAAATTGTTAAAAGAATTTGGTATTGGTGTCCATTGTTAGCTGATAGCTTCACAGGACAGGTCGTGGAGTTGTACATGAGCTGCAAGAGCCAGGATAGAACTGTTGTAGCTTGTTGCTAGTGTTTCTGCTTGCAAGTCTAAGTAGCTACTTACTTGTAGGTGAGTTAATGTAAAAGCAACGTGGCAGATTCTGAGTTTGTCATCAGTTACTATATAATTAAAGGAAATTCCTATTTACTGCTTTAGAGTTGGTGGTTTAGTGTTACATACACCCAGGTGATAAAATTGGCTCCAGATAAATTGTTTGAATTGAGAGAAATCAATTGTTTTTCCAATGTATTCTCACAAATGAACATTTAATTGGAATACACTGTAAGCCTTTCATACTGTTGGAGAACTAATGTCCAAAACTTTGATTCTGCTACATGTCTGTAAGAAAATACAGGTTTCTTTTAGAAGGAAATATTGGTTTTTTGCAATTAAAATCTATGTAGTTGACTATTTCATTCCAATACATTTCCTCAGCCCAGTGTGTAGTGTATCTAAGCTGCTCAGTCATGGTAGTCTCATCTTGAACTACTCTTTAACCGTAAGATTTTGGGTACTATAATCTGATAACTGTCATGCTTATACTTGGGATCTGTGTTCTTCTTGCTTTTCTGGCATGATTTTTGAGTACAAAAATGGGATGTGGTGCCAAAACCAGGAATGTTTCTTCTCCATTTCCTAGGCAGGTGTGTTTTACAATTTTCTTGGTAACTAGGTTGCAGGCAGCATTCTGAAGCAGACCTGATGCTGACCCCTGTGCTTGTGCCTCATCCCTTACCATGTCCCACTACAACAAACGGGCCATGCCCCCAGGAGGAGCTGATGCTGAGCCCTGTGCTTGTGCCTCATCCCTTACCATGTCCCACTGCAACAAACGGGCCATGCCCCCAGGAGGAGTCTGACCCCTGCAGATGCTCACCTGCACCTCCCTTGGAGCCCTTGGCTCTTTCACCTCTGCCCTGTCACTTGGATTTCCTCCCTGCTGTGCCCTGATAAATCCTCCTCACATTTTGGAGCTGGCAAGTAAGAATATTTGTGTTTAATAGAGGAGGCTGAAATGCAGACGAGCTCTGTGAGGAAGGGGACGTCTTCTTAGTTTTCTTGCACAGAAATGACAAGGTTCGCTTGCCTGAGTTTAACTTGAAGACTAAGTGAATCCAGCAGTTATTCTGACCTTTTGTGATCTATTTCAAGGTAAATGAATGTGTTTGCAGCCTTCTATCATCTGAGCCAGGTTCAGCTTGACATACTTGAAATCCCCATATATTTCTTGAACTTGGCAAAATGGCTTCAAATATTTTAGACTTGTTTTGATGCACTGAAGTCACCTTTCACATGAAGCTGTAGTGTGAGGATCTTTGATTCAAAATGAGCTCTTGGATTTTATCTCTGAAGAAAGTTTCCCTGGATGAAGTGAACAAAGTTCTCTTGGTTTTGCCTTGCATAAGCCACTTACTAAAGGAGCAGTTGGCAGGCATTGTAGAGAGCTGACAGAGGATTCAAACTGAATTAATTTTTATTAATTTTTTTAATAAATTAAATAGATAAACCCTGATGTAAAAGGTAGAACAATTGGAAAGGGAGCTTATTTTTAATTTTTAATTTCTTTCTTCTTTAAGAATTCTGCTTCTGGGGTTTTGGCTGGATTTTTTTCCCCCTTAGTGCCTCTTTTTTTTATCATCTTCTCTTGAATTTTCTCAGTGATGTTTTGCCAGGATAAATTTGAAGAAATTGACCAGAAAACTTAGAGAGAAACACTTGACAGATGTCCTGCAAGCTACAGGATGCACTCCTAAAACTACTTCACCTCTTAGGAGAGTTTTGAGGCAGCAACATGGTAGGACAAGCCACATGTAAAATGTTCTGCAGATGACTAGTGATATCCTTGCAGAAGGACTTTGTTTCCTTATCATCTGTCAGCATATGGAATAACAGACCACTTGTCACAGGTGGTTTTAAGGATGAAAACTACTTTAGGAAGTTTACTGGTCAGTGTCATGGGTTTGACACAACTGTAGGTGAGCTGGCAAGCTCTAGGAGATGGTGCTTTCTCACATCTGGCAGGACTTGAGTGAGCCTCTTCCAGAAAGAAGGTGCTTGCTGTGAACCTCACTGCCAGTGTGTTTCTATGCAGTATTTATTAATAATTTGTAAAGTCCAGGGAAAGAAATGTGTAAAAGTTATTTAAACGTGAATTAGATGCTTTGGGTTTCCTTGTCTGAATGTAAACGCAGCAGAAGTAGCCTCTTCTCAGGTACTCTGTATATTGTGCCTGGAGGATAAGGACTAACTCTGGGTCTTGAGTCTTAAAGTTTTACATGTTAGGTAATTGGATCGATGGGCCAGTGACTTCATTGGTACTTTTGAAGCCCAGACTTGAACAACCAGGAATTGTCATCCCTGCAAACATTCAGGGTCACTTCTGCCTCTGCCTGGCAGTAGTTGGGTGCAGGAATATGTTGCATTTTCTGTAACACACAGAAACTCAATGCTTATCTCTGCTAACAACCTATTTGTAACATAAGGCTTTAGGGATGCCAAAACAAGAGCCCTTGTGCCGGTCTCTGGGCCATTAAACACCTTCTGTTAACAAGAAAGCTGCAATCTATTGCTTATCACTTTCAGTGTAAAATAAGCTTAACATTACATGAAAAGATAAGTACTGGATTGTTGTCATGTTGGATTGGGTGAAAGTCTGTTTTGCAAATCTGCTTTAAGCCAATTGGTGGAAGCTCTATTGCCAAGAGACTTAAAATTAGGCCTTTTAAGTGTCTCTGCAGGGAATACTCTCTCTCTGGCACAAGAAAGGACTGAATGGTGCAAACAGTGCTGTCCTCCTTCTGCAACTTCCTTCTGTGAATGTGTATTTTAGTCTCATGCCACTTTTTTAGCAGGTTAAGTTCCATTACATCAAGTCCTCTTTATCTGTCAAAGCTGTAAAAATCCCTGATAGACTTCTCTGCTGAGGAAATGGTGATAATCACTTTTATGTTTTTTCAGGAATATGTTGTGGTGAGGAAAAACTAGTTAATACCTCTCCATAGAGAAAGGAAACTCAGTTGACTTGTTTTGCACAACAAATTCTTAAGAAGAAGTCCTTGAATATGAGAAATAAACAATTTTCGATATGGTGTAGCTACTGTATAAAAGTATGCCTGCTGTGTCATTCCTTAAGCATGTGCCACACTTCCAGTGCTGAACTGGGTACTCTATTACCTTGAGCAGTGCATGTGGACTAATTAACAATGTATTTTCCCTTACAAGTAACACTTTGGAGAACCCTGAAAACTGCTTTTAAATGCCTGTCTTTGGGATACAGCAAACATTTTACTGGGGGTGCTGAATTGGAGGTATAAAAGATAATGCTGAATTAGCCTAGAAACTTGTTTCCCTTCTTATATTTGCTTTAATTCAAGTAGAGTGACTGACTTAGATGTCTTGAAATTGATGTGAGAGTAAGGGCACAATTTTTTTTTGTTAATCCGTGGTATGACACCTTTTAGTCTCTATGAGTGACCCTAAATTTTTCTTAAAAAGTGTTTTTTCTAGTCTTTCTGAAATTCATTCTGTTGAGCCTAAATCTGAAAAGTGTTGATTTTTTTTTTAATCGCTATTATTCTAATAAGTATATGGCTGAAGAATTTAGACTTTATTTTGCAAAAAGTGATGCAAAATTTATGTTTACATGTATGCACATATCAAGTGTACACATTGTCACAGTCAGACAATAATTATGACATTAAGGGAAAGGAAATTTGACAGGAAGTATGGGAAATAGCCCATATGACCTTCCTAAAACGATTCAGTAAATTAAAAATAGCTCTCTTCATGGTTAGTAAAAACAAGTACATCAATAAATATAAAAAAAAATTCTTGTCGAGGGAGTTGAAAACAGTGTTGGGGAAAGAGGAGAGAAGGAAGGGGAGTTTGCAATGCTGCCTGCTACACAATAGCAACCTTCCCACACTTCATGTTGTGCTTTCCCCTGAAACAGCTTGGGAGTGTTCCCCGACCAACTCATTGTGCAGCTTCAGCCAAAGTGGGTATTTTGGGGTTGTGGTGAGGAGAGCTATTCTGGGAGTCACGACTCCTGATGGCACGAGGGCGGCCGCACGTGCGGTGCCCTGGAGCCTCTCGTGCGTGGCCCGCTGCGGTGCGCTGGAGCGAGGGGTGTGCGTGGGAGCACCGGAGCTCAGCTCGCCTGGCTGCCTGCAATCACAGCAGCATTTGCAAACATTGCCATGCCCCGAGTGTGCAGCCCCCCTGGCTGTCAGCCTCTGCAGCTGTTTGTCACAGGCGGCTTGATTTTGTGTTTTGAGTTAGCTTGGTAATTAGAACAAGCTTGATTTAGAAAAGCTTACAATGTTGAGCATAATATTTGGGTGAATGGCCTTATTGATTGATCCTGTGTTGCTCAGACTGTGTTTCTGACTTGGTTAGTGTGTCTTAGAAATTGTAATATATTTTGATGTAATGGAAGTCAAAGGGGAGCAAATGGAGGCAACTATTAGTAAAGTGTGTTTTCCCTCTGTTTTGTAGTAATAGTACTGTATATACACATTACAAACTTACACGCCCCAGTGGCTCAGTGGTTTGTGGACTTCTGAAGTCATCTGTGAAAGCTGAGAAGTGAAGAACTAACTTTTATATGTCAGTGTATATTGAAACTTAAGGTTAACAGAACATTTAAAATAAGGTCTGTCTTTTTTTACCTGCTGTATAGTTCTGCGTGATTGGATTTTTTAAAATATTCACTCTTTTTAAGGAAGCTGTTTCTGAGATTACATGTGCAACTGCTGCAGTATGTAAGGAGTTCCCTGGAAGTCCTGCATGTGTACTTGAATAAAAGGAATCAGAACCTATTCCTAGGTGCTTGACCAAGTGTGCATATGCACATACTGTTAAAAATGTATAGAAGCATAGCAACTACTGTTAAATTGTAGGCAGGTATCTTAAGCTATGCAGGAACAGCATAGCCTTCCTTTGCAACAGGTGCAACAGAGCTTCTTTTTAGCTATTTCTTAGGTTATCAGTATTCAGCTCCAGAATTTTACACCCTTCAAAATGTTCAGAGAAAGCTAGCTCTTGTTATACCCAGCTGATTTTAACATGCTTTTACGTGGTGAATATATCACTGTGTAATAACAATCTGCTATCACCGGTCTTGGAAGTATGTGGTACTTCTGGAAAACAGATTCCATCCATCCATGACACTGGGAGTTAGTTCTGTGAACTCTGAAAGTCCCAAATTGGATACATTCCCAAAATGAATTCTCTCCCTTAAAACCAACCAAATACTTTGTAGAGCTCTCAGCAGCCACTCTATAGTCTTAAACTCTTCATCTCTGTCCTGCATAGATGAGTACTAAAAAGCAGGAGGTTTTAATGTTTTGCTTTCATCTCAGCTTCTTACCCTATACTGGAAGGTTACAAACACTGTTTCTGGAGACTGGGTGCTGCATTAGGGTGAGTTTTACCACTGCAGTGATATAGGAAAGATGGCATCTTTATTTGTGGAGGTAGTTGATTCTCCTTACCTAAACACATTTGTCCTCTCCTGTATGATGAAAAATGGAGAGCTATTTTTCTACTGCTTTGAATCTCTGACTGTCCTGAAGCTGAAGACCAAGCGAGACTTCTTTTATGTTTCTGCAAGCCAGTTGCATTATACTACATCACTGTGTTGGCAATATTTATATGACTTTGAATGTAAAGTGGTGAGATGCTTCAGTTCTAGCAAGAGTTTTTAATGTCCTTTCCCTGATCTTGAAAGAACCATCCCCATTACCTGCTTACAGTGTGGGCCTTGTATCCCAAACCTCTCTGTTGCAAAGTTGACTGGATTTGCCTCAACATTCTTGGTGCAAATTCAAGCTGCTATAGCAAACTGCTTTGAAAACAGGTGGTTCAAGAACTAATGTTATTTTATTAGGGATGAAGATCTTGTAGTTCTCCTGTGTCCCAGCACAGTATGACAGACACCCTGACACTGCTGCTCTTGGGTAAACTGGGTTGCTTCTCCTGACCACCAAACTGGTCTGTTTGCTGTCACATTGACGTACACAAGCTTGCTCCTCTTGGGGAACCTTCTTTGAAGCCCACTTTATCTGTGTCTGAAAGTTTCTTTAGCATTTTCTTAGCCTGTCAACCAAGATTTCAGTTTAGGGGGGCTGCTGATTTGAATAATTTTCAGGCTTCAAAGAATTTTTAAAAAAATTAAAAAAAAAAAAATAGGAAAATGTATGCCTCCTAACCATTTTATGGTTCTTTATTTTTTATTATTTAGGGTGTTGCTCACTGTAGTTTCTAGCTTTTTGTTTTGTTTTTTTTTTTAATTACAATGTGATCCTTTTTTTCCTGGTGTTTTAGGTAATGTGGTGCTATTTTGCCAGTGAATCTTTTTAGTAGACAAGGTGTGCCCTACTTTGCCTGATAGTTAAGATTAGCATTTTCCTTGCATAGCAAGACTGGATACATTTCCTGTAAGTCAGACATATCTGGCCTTTGGAATTAATTAAGTTTTTGCTTCACCTACTGATGTTGTAACTGATGATCTTAGATGAGAAATCAGGCAAGTGTTGTCCTGTTGGCTGTTCCTCGGGATGGTTATAAGTTTTTTAATGTTTATTTTGAGTAAGTAACACCTTAACCAAGGTTTGAGACACTATGTGGAGTCCTCTTCTGAGGATCCTGAAGGTAGTGTGTTCTTCAAGGGATTATATGTGAAAGTGTTTGTACTTCTGATGGTGTGAAGAATGTAGTTAATGTATTTGTTTCCAGACTGTCTCATCCTGTATTGTGCAGGAATGCACAATGGGAACATACTTCAGGAAGTCAGTAGTTCTTGTACCACTGCAAAAATAGGCACTTTTTTCAGTTATCTTTCAATGTATATTTTATGTACTGCTTTTGTTTGCATGACCACTGTATCAGACTGCGCTGTGCCTCTGCCTCTGGAGTCTGTGTTCTTGGGTTGCTCTCTGGATCTTAGGAAGAATACATCCCAGTATCTTCTGCAAAAGTTCACTCTGTCTTTTTGTCTTGTACAGTGTTGATACCAGCCTGTTCTATCACCATTGGGATTATTGGTTCATTCAGCTTTTCCACAGTGTGAAAATTTGCTCATGGTCAACAACTTGCTTCTCAAATGATGATGTGATTGCAGAAGATCATGTCTGCATTTATTGGTTTACCAGGATTCTGTTGAGCACAGTTGGTGTCTTGCTAAATTATTAGATGTCTTGACTGAGGCAATACAGACCCTGAAAATTAACTGGACATGTGAATGTTTAGGTTAAAACTTATTTGTAGGTACTGATCTCACCTGAGTTTTTTCGTGAATGAGATGATTAAAACACTGGTGTGTCAGAATTAAGAATTGTGAAAGAGACCTGCTGAATTTCCTTTCCCATCTTGTGGGTAGGTGATGACTGACTGCTGCACAACTGTTGACAACATGGTGTTGTAATATTCAGTCTCCTGCTAAGGACCATTTGAAGTACCAGTTCCAAAAACAAAACATCAGATCCACTTTTCAAAATATCATCAGGAATGCTGGACTTGCTGGCAGGTAATAGGTCTTTCGGGTCCTCTGGCTGTGACTGCAAAAATTGGCTTAGTTTCCTCCTTTCACTCCCTGCAGCTCTCAAGTACCTCCTGGTCCTCAAGCTGAAAGCTCCATTAATGAGTTTCAGATTTTGTCTTGGACAGCAATAGCCCAGACACTCCTAGATGCCCTGGATAAGGACATAGCCTATTTGCTTCTTTCTCTATTAATCTACATCCCAGTGCCTTTTTGGCAGATAAAATAGGAATGTGCTCTACTCTCTCTTCTAGCCCATCTGTTTGGGAACATCTTAATCCTTAAGATCAAGGAAATTCCCTTTTCCATTTTTTCATGCAGAGCAGGGCACACCTGCTCTCCTTTGCACCTTGTGCTCTGACTGCTAGACCAAGTTTACGCAGAAGTGACTTAATGCTATTTGCATTGTCATTTGACGTGGAACTATTTTCTCAGGTGTATCTCCTCGTCTTTTCCCTGAGGTGGTGGATCATCCCACCTGTTGCAGGTTCTGGGACAGAGCACAGGGTATGCAAAAGTTATAGGATACCTGAAAGCTGTCATGAAATGGGGAAGGAGGGTTTGATCAGCTAGTGGTAGCTGCTGGGGCAAGACAGCCTTGCATGTTTGTGTGAGCAACTGCACAAAGACCTTGTCCTCTGGCTGTACCAGTGGGCAGCCCTCTACTTTGCATATGTTTTTATACATTGTACTGTGCAGCCTCTGCCCACAAAAGGGTGCTGCATCTTTTTATAGGTGTATTGCTTAACTACCATAAGTGTAATGGCTCTTTGCTACTTTTCTAAAGGCTCAAAGAAGGGTCTTATATGAATAGTAGTGTGAGCACTTTCTATTTATTTTTTTCTATTTATAGTGTTAGGTCTTCACAGATTTTTGTCTTTACCTTGTCCTCTTAGTATCTCTATAGTGATTTCAGAAGGCTTTGAAGATAGATTGGTAACAATCCTAACGAAGTGTGTTTAGTATAAAAAGGACAGTACCAATTGAGCAAATTTGTCAGAATGGTGTTTGGGTCCTTTAAGCAACTTGCATTTCATGAAGCATCTGAGTGGCAGTGAAGACAGCTGCAGATCCCACAAAACAGTTAAAAATGACATGTGTGCATGTGTGTAAAGTGTGTGACTTGGGCTTTGCCCATCCAGTCCATTTGCAAGTATGAGATGAGCCTCTAATGTTGCCCTCAATTCTGTGTCCTGTAAGAAACCAAACGTGTGTGCTAAACATTAGAACAGCTGTGTTCAAAAATAGACCATTTCTCTGCCCCCCCTTCCAGTGTTGAACTTGATTTTCTTCTGACGCGATCACAAGACTGCTGCTGCAGTAGGGGCTTAATGCTATTTACGTCGTCATTTGACATAGCAACATCTCTCAGGGGATTTTTAAACAATGCAGCTGTTCTGGAGAGATGAAGAGGTTGAGGATGGGGAGAGGGAAAAGGAGCAGAAATAATTTCATCTGTTATTGGGGATATTGTGGGGGGGAGGGGAGGCAGCCAGCAAACCAGTGAGTTCAGTAGATTCATGATTCTGCATGAATGGATGGCAGGATCATGGGAGTCGCGGCTTTCCCTTGAATGGGAAGGAGCATCATGGGAATCTGGCTGCTTCTAATCTTTTCTTGTGAATGATTCTTTTCCTTTAACATGGCACTGGTTTTTATGAATGGCTCTGGGGGCAAAGTGCTGCAAAACCCTTCTCAAGCTGTACACAGGTGCCTTAAGGAACACTAGGGTGGGAGTCGGGTGCAGCAGAACAGAGATGCTGCAATGTTAAGCTACTATTCTGCTCTTTTGAAGTCTGAGAGGACATTGTACTGCTTTTGATTCAGTATAATTTAGCTTGATGAAAGCAGAGTTGCTTTTTATATGAAGTATTTTTACTACTTGCCTTCTTCTCTTTCAAAATGTAGTTGCCAACGTGTATTTTTCCTGTTCTAGTAAGGGTGGAGATGACAGAACATCAGAAGGGCTTTGGAATGATAGCATTTGAAGTTCTGCTCTTCTTGTTCACCCACATGTTCCCTTTTTGATATGTGTTAAAAAAACCCTGAAGATTCAAAAAGTTTTAGGGGACCAGAAGTGAGAATGGAAATGGAGGGCAATAAAGAATTGTTCTGCTTGGTCTGAAGCAACTCATTTGCCATTTGGCTTAAGTTGAAAAAAAATGTTCCTGTCAAGCTGTATTTGAACATGGTTGTGTACATATATTTCCAGATTTCTCCATTTTTGCTGTTCTATGCAAAGGTGTATAATTTGCTTTCTTGCCACCTTTCTTGTCCCTTACAAACAAAATGTGCTGAATCATTTGAGAATTTATATTCTCACCAAAAGTAGCTTAATGTCACAAACTTCCTGTGCAGGTAATGTTAAAATTCAGGGATTCCTGTTCCAGAGGTGAAAATGTTCATGTGTAATGCTAGCTCTTATAATGTTTTGTAAAACCTAGTAACTGATACAGTCTTAATATCTGAATGGTAAACTATTTCAAACTTTTCAAAACTGTTTTTTTCTAGGGGAAAAGTACAAAGTGGAAACAAAAGTCATTGTGGCAGACTTTGGAGAGAGAGAAGATATTTACAATGGAATCAAAGCAGGATTGGAAGGCCTGGAGATTGGTGTTTTGGGTTTGTATCAGATCTAAGTCTTTCATTGTGATGTTTTGTCTTGACATGCCTACTAACTTCTTCCCATACTGAAGTTTATTGAAACCAATTCACAGAAGCTATTATTTATCTGACTAAGGCTTTGTTGCTGTTAATACACTACATGAGATGGTGCTTGCATATGTGCCTACTTTCTAGGAATTTGTGATGCTTACTGAATGTGTTCAGTGTGTTTTTCTGTGATTGTTGGAGGCCTTTGACTGCAGCTTATGACTGCATGCACCATGTCTTGAACACTTGGGGTTGTTGAGCCTGGAGAAGAGGAGGTCTCTCGCCGGGGAGACCTTGTTGTGGCCGTTCAGTACTTAAAGGAGGCTTGTAAGAAAGATGGGGACGCTTCTTAACAGGGCCTTTGCAATAGGACTGTTGCAAGGAGCAATGGCTTTAAACTAAAAGAGTGTGGGTTTAGGTTAGGTATAAAGAAGAAAAAGTATTGAAACATTGGAGCAGGTTGCCCAGAGGAGGTGGTGGATGCCCCATCCCTGGGAACATTCAAGGCGGGGTTGGATGGGGCGGTGAGCACCCTGACCTGGCTGAAGACATCAGGGGAGTTGGACTAGATGCCCTTTAAATGTCCCTTTCAACCCAAACTATTCTATGATTCTATGACCTAATACCATCTTAGATCCTAAACAAGCTTCACATACTTTAGCTTAGGAGATACTCAGTTTAGGAGTAGAGCCCTGTGGGAAAAGCGTGAACTTTTAATTACAGGGCTGTTGGAATTCAGTCCTTACAATAGAACATCAAGTAACTGTCTCCTGCTTCAAAAGTCTTAAGCCTTTTCTGGTCATGTTGGTAAGCTGTGTTTCTTTTGCTGATAGGAACACAATATGCCTGAGTATGGTTTGCTACGTTGCAGGAGTGTAGGTGGTGTGGGAATCCTTGAAAAGACAAGGTGATCCCTCCAGTTACTATGTCAAATGTAGAACTGAGGTGATTTCAAATAGATGCTTCATCACAAGCTGAGAAGAGTTTCAACATAACAGCAGTTTACCTGAATCTTCTTTGAACAGTGGGGTAAAGGCAGTTGCTTATTGGTTTTTTGGGTTTTTTCCCTTGGAAGCACATATGCCTGTGCATATCCTGTATTTCTATGGTTAGTCAATATAGGGATGAGAACCTGTGATGGTTAAACACATAAAAAAATCACGTGGCTCAGACATCTACTAGTACTTGTCATATGATAAAGCACTCTTCACTACGAAACTCGTTTTACTAACCTGATGTGCAATAATTGCAGCTGCAAGCTGTGGAGTATTTTAGGCACATTTTGAAACAAATTTGTTACACACGTGATATACTGTATGAACTTTGTTGCTAATAGATGAATCTTGTTGTACAATGTTTGAAAATAACACTCAAGAAAATAGTGTATATAAAAATGCAATTTAAAAATAACATTGAAGGATAAATGTGTTCCCACTACTTCTAACAGACGTGAGTACATACAACTCATGGCATCCAGTATTTAATTGCTATAAAAATTCAAAGGCATTGGAGTAACTTCAAATGGCAAGGATGTGTTTTGTGTAAAGAGTAGTTGTGACACAACTGTGAATGCCTTGTTTCTTCTTTCTGAAGGAAATAAGTTCCAAAGAAACTTTGAAGAGTAAAATTAATGTACATTCTAATCTGTCCTGTCAAAATCTACTCAGGGAGTGTAGGGCTTGCAAGCTGCCTGTCACGTAGCAATTGCTACAGAATGGTAGATCATTTAAATGTCTCAAAACACCAGCAAACCTTTTACTGTGCAAGGTACATAGCTGCACTGGAAGGGTTTTTATTATTTCTCAGGCTGTGATTAGGTTATGGTGATTCACAAAATCATGAAAATCTGACTTTTTATAGCCTTGCACAAACTGGGCACTAAAGCAGTGTGTGTGTGTGTGTGTCAAGTTTTGTGTAAGGTTGTTACAGGAAACCAAAGCGCGTTCCTCAAACAGAGCCAGCTTCTTGCTTTTATTTGCATGAGCACCTTGGCTAAAAACATGGTAAAAATAGCAACTAAATGCTCTAGAGCTGTGTATTCTCTAGCTGAGTTCCTCTGCTTTTTTTTTTTCTCTTGCAGCCATTGTCAGTGCAGGTTTACAAAAACCTCTTTTCCAACTAATCACTAGCAGTTGTTAGTAGATCTTGTGCTCAAGATCACAAGATAACATGATATGTAGGTATTTTCTTTCCCCCAGAGATAGCTGCAGTAATAGAAACCACTTGCCAATGTAATTTTTCCACACAGATGATGGCCACTCCAGAAAGACAGTATTTTAATTTTTTATGGTAATTAACTCCATGCTTTAGCGCCGTGTATTTTAAATTCTGTAGCATTTGTTGCAATCTAGAATGTAGCTTTTGTTGAGCTGTGTTTTTCACGTTTGTGTGAGGGAAAACATGGATTTAAATGCGAACAGCCATAAGGGTTGATTTCTCAGGTTCCAGCATATTTCCTTCTTTTAGGTCTCGTTTGGAACAGTAGGTATGAGGAGCATTGGTAGCACAGCACAGTTGCCAGTGATCAATGCTGATTATTTTTTAACCTTATACTTGGAGACATAGGAGTCTCCACACGTACTGCTCAAGAACAAGCTTCTAATTATGGACTTGCACAGAGTCTAACTAAAGTACTTACAGATTGAAATCCTTGTAAACTTCTTATTTGGAAGCTTCTTCTCACCCACGTAGGAAGGCTAAAAGAGTTTGCATAATGTTTTGCTGTGTGTTCAAAACAGCGTCTGTCAGTGACTTCGAACATGTGCTAGCTACAGCAATATGTTAAATAAACAGAGGTGGGAAATCTTCCTTTTGCCATTCTTAAATAGCTCTGATTCTTAAAAGGAGTTTGTGCTGGACAGTATCTTACCCTGTTGCTATCCATTTTTTTCTAGTTAAAATACAGTGGTACAACCCAAAACCTGATTTTTTTTAATGGTTTGTTACATACTTGCAGCAGAGATGATTGCAGAAAGTGGAAGGGTGCATATCTGGGGACCCAGCCTGCAGTAAGGGGTGTGAATTTTGTGTGACTGTCTCTGTAGCATGAATCATAAAAGCGTTCTAAATTCAGAGAGAATTGCCAAGGTTAGTCCCATAACCCTGCCACAATTCATAGCCAAAATCCTTTCCAGAGAGATGGAACAAAAAAAATAGTTTATTTTTGGATGAAAAGAAGAAAAAAATCTGGTTCACTCTGGCAGTAGCAAGACTGGGTCTTCTTCCTTTTAAAAACTTCTCACTCTTTCTAAATATAGCAAATGTCTACTGGGAATTTGCCAACGCCCTGTTCCCCTCAATTCCTCACCTCAATTTTTAAAGGTTATCTAAAAGTTAAAAATTTGAAACACACAGCATGACTAATGAACTTCCATAAATACACTAAGATGTGGACTAAAAGAGCTTGAGGGAATTCCAAATGAAGTTGGTGCACTTTGCCAGAATCTCTTCCTCCTGTTTCTTGCACATCCTGCATCCCTACTGCTACTTAAATTATCTTTCAGGCTGTGTCTTAAAACAATAGCTTTTGGCACAGGTGGAGGGGCTATTTTATTTCATTTTTTGAAAAAGGCATCAGTGCCTTTTGACGACGCTTCTTGTCCCCGTGCAGACTCCTGCCTGGAGGTGCACAGTGCTGCTGAGCATACATAGCACTTTGGGATTCTCTGGGGTGTAAGACACTATATAAATGTAAAATGTTGCCACAGCAACCACATGTCACGCGATTCACTTGCGTAAGATGAACAACAGATACTTAGGAAGCGGAGATCCCTTTTGGTTGCTGCTTTTTGTCTCCATATCAATGTGCTCTATGGAGTTGGAGGCTGCAGAGCAGCACTGTTTTCGAACAGAATTAGAAGTTCTCTCCTGTTGGGGCTGGGATTTAGAGAATGGGTATCGTTTTCACGTCCGAGAATGAAACCGTGCCAGTGTAAAGTACTGGGGGGGGGGGGGGGGGAAAGATCTTGGCGGTTTAAATAATTCGCTGCAGATGTGGGGGTGACGGGGAGAAGGGTTTCCCGCGGGGAATCTCCGAGCAGGGAGGCCGGGCGGCGGAGCGGGTCCCCGGAGGCGGCGGCTGCCCCGCGGGGCGGGGGGCGCTCGGGGCGCGGGGCGCGCTGGGCTCTGCTGCCACCTCCCGGCCGCGCCGCGCACCGCGCCCGCCGCTCCCTGCGCGGGGAGCGCGGCTCGGCTCCTGTTCCGCTCCGAGTGTTTGTTTATCGTAAAAAACGGTGCGAACCCATTGCAATGGTCCGTCCGTGCGCTGCCGCATTCCGCTGCGTGTGCGCGGGGGTATTTACAGTGAAGGAAGCTTGGCCAAAGCAGCTAGAATGTCTTAAATGCAACATTTTAAGAGTATTGCTTGAAAATTGTCATTAATCGGGGGGCATCCAAGTGATCTAATTCATGCTTTTCTTTCAGTCAACAATGTGGGAATGTCGTATTCTCATCCTGAATATTTTCTTGATGTTCCAGAGCTGGAGAAGGTAAGTGCCTTTGTGGTACATTCTAGTGTTCTACTGCGGTTAGCAGATATTACAGAAGTATTTAGGTTTGGTTAAGGAACCCACATAATGAGGTTTTTTGATTAGAATTAAATGTTCAAAAACTTGGAAATGTACATAAGCAGCATAACACAATGCTGGTGATGGCAGTCTCACTTTTTGGTGGTGTTCTTCACGTACTCTTCCCTGCATCTTCTGCTCCTGTCTGCGGTCTCATCTGACTGTTGCTCATAAGTTGCTTTAGCTTGTGCTGGGGGGCTTCTTAAGTGACTGAAGGGGAGCAAGCAACTTCATGGATGGAAGCTGCATATTCCATAACACTTACAAAACTTAAGATATGACCATTTTAGACAGTTCATAATGTAGGGACAATCTTGGCTGTACTAGATACACTGAAAACTTGGATTATGAACAATTTCACTGGTGCATGATTTTCTTTCTGTAACCCCTGTAGCTCACTGGGTCCACTGTGGTTTTTTGTTTTCTACTTAAGTGTTGCTAAATATATCTGGTGTTTGGTTCACCTTCAAATAAGCTTCATAATGTTTAGCAAAAAAAAAAAACCAACCCCCTCAGTTTTTTAACCTGCTGAATAAACTTAAAGTCACTAAAATGGTGGAGAGTAAAATACAGTAGTTAATTTCAAAACGTGTAATGGCTAAGAATTTATTAAAGTTCATAAGTATTGCAAATAGTGTTAGGAAATAGAGTGTCAATGTGATACACCTGTCTGGTTCTGTATTCGTGAGAGTCCCTCATCAGAGATGAAACCTGGCTCAAGAGCAATTCACAGACTTTGCTTTGAAAGCCTGTCACTGTTCTTGATACTTAAGCAAGAAGGCAAGGAGAAAAGGCAGATAATTTATCCCAACACTTAAACCCAGAGGACATACAAATACTGTTCAAATAACTTCAAATGAGTAAACCCCAAAACTTTGTTTTCTTGCAGGTGATCGACAAAATGGTTAACATTAACATCACGTCTGTTTGTAAGGTAAGTTACCGAGACTTTTTGGTAATTCAAAACCAGAAAACAAGATTCAGGTCTGGGGGAATTACTTTGACCTGTTAGACTATTCATCTTGGAAAAAGCCAGAGGTTCTGATTGTCATGTTGGACTGTTCTGATTATTGTGTGAAATGGAACTTGTTGCAAAGATGCCTATTAGCTATTTGAAAGGAGCAAGGTAAGTACATAAAACAGCACTTAGTGCTTCTTCACGATTTTTCTTCTATTCCTTCTTGTAAATGGTTCATTCTTCTCCCCCTGCATCTGTGTTTCTTGGGGTGGGCAGCCCTTACCTCTGCATGCCTAAGGTTTTTGTACACTGTAATGAGAAGGCACTTAAATATTTTCTGCAAAATGTATGAGCAAGAAGGAAAGCCAAACTCACAGAAACATGCGTTAACTTTACTTCAGAAGCTACCTTCACTTTTTGATATTTAAACTGAAGCTTTCATCAAGAAGAAATCAACATGACTTCAGGCTAAAACATATGGCTGTTCTCTTGTTTATTAACATGAGGCCCATTCAAAAATGAAGTTTTCATCCTAGTATGTCAAAGCTCAAAAAGGACAGAGGGAATAGCCGTAAGTGGCAGGGACTTGGTTAGTGTATTACCAGTGTGTGCTGATGAAACTCCTTGGGACTATTCACTGCTAAGCCTTCTTATGCATAACAGTATGTCTCTACTAGCTGAGGGTTAACCTTTTGCCTCAAAGCTAAAATATTAGATGTTTCTAAGATGTCTTGAAAGATTTGACTTTTTTTGCAGGTCTTCTGATTAGGTCAAGTACTAAATTCATCTAGTACAGTGCTTTTGGGGAGTCTAAACTCTTGTTTTGTTTCCATGTGAGGAGGCACAGCACCTCTTGAAACAATGCTTTAGTAAGATTCTCACACTTTATTGAAACATAGACAAACAGTGAAAATGTAGCCATTCCATGGCTGAATGGGAGTTGGTAATGTCAGCTTGCTGCTGCAGGCTCTTACTTTTGTGTGTGTTTTATTTGACATCTCAGAACTATTTGTTAGAAAGCTAGAAATGCTATAACAGTGAGTCTTCAGAAACCTTTCACCTGGAAAATGACTGTGAGCCTGACCAGTACAGATTTTCTAGTTGACCGAGAAGGATTGTGGCCCATGGTGTCTTCTTTTCCCCCTGCAAAATTTCAGAAGAGAAGTCAGTTATTAATGGGCACCTTTGAGAGCTTTGTCTTACAGAAAGTTTCTCTTACAGAAGTCATTTAAGTTAACAGAGCTGCATCAGGTGTACATCTGAAGAAGTGTCAAGCACAGACCTCCTCTGCTAAGGTGTGAGGTCTGTGCTGTGCCAGCAGAGGGAGTGCACTATTCAGTGATAAAAGAATTTGGGGTGTCAATCTTCCTGGGAGCATTTTTTTAGACAAGTTACAGATGAACTACTTCAATATCTATTTCTGAAGATGGTAGGGTAGAATAATAGTTTAACCCAGCATATGCCTAAAGTTCCAGAGATGTGGCCAGACTGTATTGTTTCCAAAGTAAACTAATGTTTCAGTTGTAGTGTCAGTGCTCATCAACAATTTAACAAAATTGTCATACAGTTGCTTGTAAAATTTGCATCTTTTCACATTCTAAAGTGGCTATTTTTGCACATAGAGAAACTTACTGAAGATCTGCTTGCTCTGTGTTAATAGTGTTTTTCCTTCTGTTTGAAAACTTTTGTCTTGACTGTGAACAACTCCTGCTACTGGATTTAATCAGAGTTTGAGCATAGGATTTCAAGCTTGAAAATGTTTTCTCCCGCACGAGCGTGTTGTGTAATTAAACAGTAGGCACACCAGATGCTTACTGTTTTGGGGAGAAGAGCACATTAGAAGTGTGTGCCATCTGTAAGACACTTTCTCAGGAGAACCCATAGAACTAGAGAATCATGGTATGAAAAAAATAAATTTAGGAAAAGTCTGTATATCTTTTCACTTAGATTTTTAGGTTCTAATTCTGTGAATATTTAGTTCCGTTTTTGAGGTTGATGCCATCTCTTATACATATATAGGTGTGTATATATATGTGTGTGTTTTTTAGAAACAATAATAAGAATATTCTCTCTTCTTGTCTGACTAAAACCATGAAGTGTGTGATGGAAGTGAGCACAAAGTTCTTAACAAGGAGCTGAAAGTCTGCTGAAATGTGAAAGTATGGGACAGGCAGAGTATGGTTTGCTACTACCCATTCAGGCTCTGCCCACAGTGCTTCCAGATCCTTGTCAGAGGTGTCTTATAACCTGTACTGTTATATTCTAGAGCATTGGCATCCCCTTCCTTGCCTTTTGGACCAAACTTTCTCAGTGCCTAAGAGATGACAATATCCCCTGTCCTCTCAATATCCTGCACCACGTGCCATCAGCACCCAGCCCCTGTTGGACAGCACAACTCTTCAAGTAACTCCAGTTCTGGCTGAAACACTCCTTAGCCTTGAAGTGTGAAAGTCAAGATAATTAGCACAGATTGATTCTGTAGAAATGTTGAAGTCTGTTTTGTTGCCATAAGTATAGGCCATTTCAAAGCGTAATGCCTAACCCTTAACTTTTTGATCCATCTTTTTGTTCATTGGTCAGCTCATTGGATTTCCTAGGGGATATGCAGTGTGTAAGAAGGGGTGCACTGAGAGATAAGACTGCATCTTCACCTCGCAGGACAAATTTTCAGCCTAGTTGGTCCCACTGTTTAGTATTTTTCCCAACTGGAAAGTATCTAATACTATGGAATTTTGGCACATGTTTGAGAACTTGCTCCCTCTCAGAGCTTTTAAAATGTGTCTTTCCCAAATCCTATTCCATGCTGCCTGCCTCCATCATGTCCTTAGAGCACTGTTGGGTTAGATCACCCATGAACCACGCAGTCATGCAATTTTGGGGTTCACTCAGTCTGGCATGAAGTGTTGATTACTGTGAAGTGCCTTCAAAGCACCCTGTACGTCACTGAAGATAAACCACGTAAAACTGCTTAAAACATGTTGGAAATCTCATGTCTTTTAAAATACTGGTTAAAAAAAATTGACAAAATAGCACCCTGTCCCCCAGCCACAGTAGATATTTTATAAGTAGTCTGAGCAATATCACACTTCTATGGTGATGTGCAGTGCAGGAGTTACTCTGGTCTTCATATAACATGCAAATAAAGAGGTGTCACGTGTCTTGATGCTATAAATAGAATGAAGATCTTTCATTTGTAGTATTTTCTCAGGACAGCTTGAGACTTAATACACTCATATGCAAGGATTGAATTGACAAATAAATGAGGAAGTAGACGAGGTGGTAGTATGTGTAGTTGGTTCTTGTCATAATCTCATCTCAAGCTTCTGGAGGGATTTAAATAGCAGAACTTTAATGATTGTTGGTAGCAGTTCAGGTAATGTGGCTTTGTATTATAACTTTTGGATATCCTGCTGCATTTTGAGACACAAATATTAGTGGCATTAAGTGAAATATCAGGGCAAAATCTCGTTTTTTTTCATTAACCAGCAAGTGTTGAGAAATCAAAATTAGACTTGTTCTGTATAGTTCTAATCATAGTTCCTTTGTATTAACTTCATCTCCTTGAATCAATCAGTCTTTGTATTCTACAGCCTTTAGCTTCACTTGGGAAAACAAACTTGACTTGGCTTTTGGCTTAATGTCCTGAAAGCCAAGGGTGCTAGGATTCCTGTCCAGTGGAAAAAGTGGGTAGGTAATGAGCACAGAGAATAGCTTCAAATACTTCAGGGGGTCTCCTTTGAAAGCTGCAAGAGTTACTTGGTATGGAAGGAACTGCAAGTTTGTTATTGCTTTTGCAGCATCACGATATGCTAATTGCATTGGGAGTGAGGCATAAACTTGTGTTCTCTTGAAAAATGAGCAGGACTAAATAGTTGAGGGAGTGCTGGCTTAGCGGCTGATTAAGCAAGGAGCTGAATTGGTTTGCAGGCTATTATATTGTGGGGGGAGGTAAATTTTTGGCTTGTAGGCCAGGCTTTGCTTGGATATTGGCATTAGCAGAGGAAGGGGAAGAGTAAATTATGTGTGTGTAAATCCCTTGTGTGGTAGTCTTCGTGTTGATGGCTTTATTCATGTTTTATACTGAGTGTCAATACTAAACGCTAACAGGCCCTATTACATCAAGGATTTTTGTCCTCATATTTGAGACACTTTTTAAATTTTCTCAAGAGTTCAGAATACATAAATGCTTCATGTTGAACTGAGAGATCTGGTGTCAGCTGCCCTCCTAATGGAGGAGGAGTGAGAGGTGAATTACAGCAGGTTGTGAATCCCAGGCAGGACATGGGAATAACTACTACAAAGTCTGAAACTGTGAGTTTAGGAAAGAAAGCAACAACAGAACCAACAACCAATATGAAATTGTAAGGAGGAGCAAAAGTTAGTGTATTTGAGAAGGAGGGAAAATATTCTTTTGTGGACCTGTGTGTAGGAAGAAGAAAAGCCTGGGGAGCAGCAATCCTGAAAAGACATTTGGAAATGACATCTCTCTCTCTCTCTCTCTCTCCAATGTGTGTTCAGATGGGCTAGTGCAGTCTAATACCACACCTGTAAAGGTACCTTACCAGAAATCAGGTGGTAGTTGTTTGTTGCCTGCTAGAACCCTATGTGAATTTTTGTATTTGCTGTGGAAAGGGTCACAGTAAGTGGAGAATAATTCTGAGGACAGTGGCAACACCGACTTGTGAGAAGAGATCATGCTGTGTGTGTGTATTCCACTCTAGTCAAGAGGTTTCTTTGTATTTATATTCAAAGTCATAATCAAAGAGGGGTTGATGATTTAGCCAAGTACATAATACAAGTAGAAAACAGAGAGGGACAGTTGCCAATGCTTGGAAAAGGAGTAAGTGTTCTGTGAAGGTGGTCATGAATATCATTCAGATGGTCCAGAGGGAGAAATTCAATGCTGTGGTTTCCCACCTTGCTGACTTTGAACCTGAGAGTGTGGTACACAGAAAGCTGGATCAAGGGAAATGTAGCTGTGATAAATATATTTTTAAGCAATAGTCAGAAGCACTGGGGATTTTTCTTCAAAGTACAAGTAACTTGGGGGAATTCAGGAAATCCTAGAGTTCTGTGGCTTTCTGTAGATTTGGGGTTGACACAAACACATATTTCACCTCTTGAAAAGAGAACATTCAGCCTTATTATTTGAGCAGTCTGTCCTGTGTCAAGGGCAAGAGGAGAAATATGCTTATTTTGAGAGCTTTCCATTTTTAACTCGACTCCAAAAGTTTATGGCTCTAAATAGGAAAAACTTTCTCTTCTAAAACCATTGCTCAGAGGAAAGTCACTGAAAATGAACAGGGCTTGTTACCTTCATAGTTCCCTTTGTATGTCCCAAGCCCCTGACATGGCCACATGGGTTACTGTGTGAGTTGAGTTGACATCAGGTTTACTTGCTAGTTTTTACAGATAGAAATCATTCTTGTTTGGCTTGGGGTACAAGCTGCATTAAGAAGTTATTGTTTCAAGAGAAACACATTAAAAAAACATTGTAGATGCTGAGAATAGGCCTCACAATCAATTTAACTACCAGTGCATGAGAACAGTTCCTTAGTTTTTCAGTGTATGGCCTGCGGGTGAGGGTGCCAGTTAACTTTGTTAAACAGCTACTGCATTTGTGAACTTGTGTGAATCCTCTGCCCAGGCACTCTGAGTTGTCTTATGGTAGGAGTGATGTTTTTGTATGTGAGTGGGTGCACCACAGGGAATTCCTCATCTTTAAAAAGTTATGTTGCTCCGAGTTGTTAAAGTTTCACCCCAGATTTGTGAATGAGGAAAGCTTCTTAGCTGCATAACACAGTAGCAACTTGTCCAAGTTCTCTAGCCTCACCCTTTGCTGTATTTGTATAGCCCTAGTTACAGAGCATTCAACCCTTTCAAAGTGGAAAGAATGACTTGCAGTCATAACATCATAGCATGGAATGATTTGTCTCTAAATATACAACTGTGGTATTAGGCTTTGTGTAACAATTGCGGGGCCCATAAGGTCTGAAGGATGACTTTGAATATTTACCTAAGCTTTTCCTGCTGTATTTTAAGTAGTCTGAGTGAACATCACTTGAAAGATATTCAAAATTTTACATATTATTATTATTCTTTCAGAAAACTCTGCTTCTGAGCTATTGCTTGGATCAGATTGAGAAAAGACTACAACGCTGTGATAACTAAGAATGGGAGGTTTTCTTCTTAAGAAAAGTCACTGGAAATCCATGGTTATAACTTCCAACTATTTGTTAGTCCTCTAATAGGAGCTTTTAATTGTAGTGCCTGCTTTAGAACATAAATCTAGCGATAAGTGTGTGCATTCTTGTATTACAAGTAGGAATCTTTGCTCTGTTAGGCTCAAAGTGGAGTTACTTTTTCCAGAACTAGAAGGTAGAAGACAGGTTTGGTGAGAAAGAGTGGACAATGCAACCAGTGCTTGCCAGGAATGTAATAAATGCAGTTTCAGGTAAAAAAAAAAAAATCAGTAAATGATAGTTGCCTATAAAAGATTATTGAAATGGTCTGTAATCAATCTCTACCTTAAGTTAGTCATTTGCCCTGAGCATCCTGGAACTTGAGATCTAGATGGTTAGGTATGAAAGAAGTTGAGTTAAAAGCAAGGCAGCCCTCCAAACCAAAGGAACTATACCCCGAACTGTATGGTAGCATTATGTGTGTACATGAAATAATTGGAAAATAAACAAAAAAATAGAGTGCAACAACCACTCTTCATGGTTGGGTGCTAAACGTAACTTTGTGCCAGACTGTATAGAATATCAAGAATTAACAACCTCTGATACTGAGTAGTTTGTCCTAAACAAATTTCTCAGATGCGTATGCTCACTCTGCTCTAATGCAAGTTTTCAGAAAGAAAAACCACTTTGTTTTGGATGAGCTGGCAGTTTTCACATAGCCTAACGACTTGTCTGGAATTACCTGAGTCCTCAGAGTCTTGGGAACATCCACATTTCCAACTGTAGCACTCCTATTTCTGTGGAAAGTAGTGTTCCTTCAGAAAGAAGGTTACTTGAAGGAAACCTAACCATGTTCAGTAACCACCAACAGAAGGCACTCTTCTTAGGGTAGTTCCCAACCTCTCCTTTAGGCTTCCTGACACTTCCTTCTGCCTGTATTAGATTGCCTGCAGAGAAACAAACACTGCTGTGAAGTCCTCTGACATCCTACATGCAGATTCCTATAGATTGACTTGCAGTGCTTTGCCATTTAGGAAATACACACCGTTACAGAACAGACTATCTCTAAACAAGGCCTAGCTAAAATCTGGGTTCTTTATCTGGGAGATATTTATTCAGTTCTAGATGTTTTGGTTTTTAACTGCCTTTTTCATAATGGTATGTCTGAGATTACAGCTATTGAAGACAAATGTTAACCAGTCTGGCTGTTTTGGATAAGGATCATACAGTGCAAGCCCGTGTGGACACCACTGACACCATTATTAGTGGTAAAACTACATTTCTGCTGTTAACTGTCTTATTTGAATTTATGCTGAAAATATTTTACATTTGGGTACAGTGTATAAAACTGCCAGACCTGAGTATGGCTGCAGAATACCCTGCCAGCATTTTTCTGATAGTCCTGTTTGAATGTGCCCTTGGCTGGGTCAGGTGAGACTGACTCAGAGAGCTGCCTTCTGTTATCTTGCTCTTTAAAAATAATGGTATTTTTACATCAAGATACTGAATAGTCATAGGTATCTTTTTTTCACACATCACAATGCGTAAAAATACTGATAGAAAGTTTTGCCCTATTTCACAGAATTTTGAAATTCCCTTAAAATAGGAATTTTAGTAAAACAAATGGAAGTCCACATTTCCATGTTGAGTATGAAATCCAGTTTTGCCATCAGTATCTTTCTGTGGAGGGGAAAAAAATTGATTGCTTGTCCAGCTGAAGTTCAGAAACAAACCATTTAACACAGTTGGTGGTGAGAGACTTCTCGATTTCTACCCAGATTGTGTACCTATTGCTGTATTTCAGCTGTCAATGGCTTCCTAGTTTTTTATTTTATGTAAGTCCACCAATTATTGTAGCATATTTTTTTGTGCTCTCATTTGGATATCAATAGTAGCCGGCAGGTTTGTGATAAACTGTTAGAGTTGCTTGGTGGGTTGCAGTTTGGATTTAGACCGTGAATGCATTTGTGTGGATTTATGACAAAGGTTCAAATGTGGCGTCCCCTCGACATTACAGTGGGAAATTGTGTACTGGTTTTTCAGCTCATTTATGGGTTGCCTAAGGGAAGGTAATTCCAGTCCACGTCCATGTGCCAATCTATGGAGATGTTATGCAGCATTACACTGCTCTGAGAGGCAAGAAACAGTATGTTTCTTTTTGCCAAGGGATCTGTGGAAGAGGTCATAAAACTTGCTTCAGATAAAAGATCTTCCAGTCTTGAACTAGTCTTAAAATCAGCCCAAATAATTCTTTATCCTTTAAGATTAAAATAAATAGTTGTTTCTACATCTCCTTTGAAGCATTAGTGTATGAAAAAGCTCATGTATGCTTAAACTTAATACTAGAGGGTTTTTTGAAGCTGCATCAGATCTGTTTAGCTTGTTGATGCTTATCAGCTCTGAATACTTAGTTTGACTTCTGGGGCAGTGCTGACAGCTAAGTGTGTCAACAGCTGACTTCATGAAAGGAAGGCCTGTTCAACTCCTGCCTGTACAGTCCCTTATCGAAACTGTCACGCAGTGTGGCTGATGGCAGAATCTATTCTAAGGGAGAAATGCCAATAAAATGCAAAACACAGCCCTTCTCTGCCATTTGCTTTGTGTGTCAGCTGCAATCAACTGAGATCGTTTTCTTTTGTGTTTTTTCTCCTTTATTCCTGAAAGGGTATGTTTTATAATTCAAAAATAAAAACAAACAAACAAAACCTCAAACCCAGATTGAGTCATATGTAAGGGCTAATGCAGTGGTGATAATAAAATGAGTAGTTTCTTACAATAAAATTTGTTTCTTTGTAATGAAAGTGCTAACAGGTGTTTTGTGTGCCTATATATGCTGATTTCTTTTGTATGTGTGTTTTTTTTCCCATACTATTCAAATATTCAATGTTTTATTTTAAGCTATCAAGGTAATTTGGGATCGGTGGGAGTATTTTGGTGTGTGCTGGTTTTAGTATTTTATTACTCTCCCCTTTGTGTTCTCAAAAACTTTATTGGAATACCTTTCAGATGTCAAAAGTGGTAGCAGTTTATATTTCTTGTCTGATCTGTCTTTGCCATCAGTGACATTCATATGGTTAGTTGGGGCAGGGCAGAATTTGGTACAAGCAGAATTTTGATATTATTTCATGAAGGCAGCAGTTTTGGATTTAAATTGTATTTTAGGATGGTAGTAATTAGTACTGGGAAAATTAACTATTTTACACTAATTAAAATTTTGTCCAAGTTTGGATCAATGCTTAATTTGTTCCACTTGCCAGAGATGCTCTGTCTGCAACTGGGAAGTTTGTTTTAGGATTACTGCTCTGGAGAATCCTTCAGCCAGCTTGTAGATGGATTGCTCAGAGTCATAATGAAGGCAGGAGTTTCCAGAGCAGTGAGGAGGTTTGCCAGGCGACTTTTCTCCTGGGGGTGTAGTTTTTGCAGTGTGAAAACATCTGTGTAATCAGCCAAAAATATTTTGGAGTCTTAAGTATTTTCCTTAGGTAACATAATGTAGGAAACTTACATTTGCTAGTTCTGTCAGTGCTCTTGCTGCTCTATAATTAATTTTTGTCTTAAAATCAGCAGTTCAGTAAGCGTAGCTAGACTGTATTGGATAATGTTTTGAGTCCTGGCAGAGGTGGTAAATTTAGTCCGTTTCTAGGAAGACAGGTGTTTCTTGTGGGGAGAGAAGGATGGTACATGTACTGTAGTACTCTGGTGTTTTAATGTTCTTTGGAGGCCACGGATGCTGCAGAGTGGTGAAGACATTGGTTTTATTTACTCTTGTGCTACTAGCTGGATGGGTTCACCAGATTCAGTGCACACACTACTTGACAGAGCCAAGTTATCCAGGTAGAATAAAAATAAACTGCCTACGCAAAGTATGGTCTCTGCTTCCCTGAGCCGTGCTTGGGGTGGAGGGGGTGGCAGCTGCTTCTGGGAGGAAGGGAGGCTTCCCTCGGTCTCTGGCTGTCTGGTGTCTGCATTCTCAGCCATCACGAATGTTTTCCTTTTGCAGATGACACGATTGGTGCTGCCCAGCATGCTGGAAAGGTGAGTCACACTAACACTATCCAGACAAAGTCATCATTATTTATAGGGGAGAATCCTTTCTTGAAAAATTCATTACTGTGACTAATCAGCCTAGTCTTCATGTTTTAATGGCAGAGTAATGCTGGGTGAGTCACGCTGATGGTGCATGAATCATCAGACGGTGGAAGCCTTTTCCACTAGATTCCCTTTTTATTTTTCCTCTCCCTTCTCCACTGTTGTGGTGATTCCTTTTAGAACAGAATTAAAAAGCCCGTCTGACTCATCAGCACTAACTCAACAACCTGCTATTCTGAGGGGGTGGTTACAGTTCCTGGGAATAACCTTCTTAAGGCTATTTCTCTAAGTCATTGTAAGTAAAATGGATGCAAAGAATATGTTCTCATTATGCAGTAGGAGGTATATTGAGGAAAGGCTGTGATCATTTGGAAAAGTGGAACTGGAGACCAGCTCTTTAGAATAACACACCACTGTCGACAGGGAAGAGGTGTACTGACTTCCCAGCTAGCTCCCAGGTGAAACCAAAAGGTTCACGATTTCCATTTAGTCCCCCCAGGCTGTTTTCCAGCTGATGTTGGCTGTTTGCCATCTCTGCTGGGGTGCTAACCCTGCCTTTGCTAGGGGCTGCCCTGGATCAGGCTTGAGCCATGCTTGCAATACTGGGGAAAATTCTGTAGAACCATGCAAACGAATACGGCAGGAGGAGTCCGTATATGAGGCAAGCCTCCAAATCTGGCAAAGATGATGAAAAAAAAATGGGTGTATTTTGTGTTATCCCACTGTCTGGGAGTCTTCATTGCAGACCAGAATTCAGTATTCAAGTGCTGCACAGATGCACAGCAGATGTTTCACTTTTAAAACAAAGCTTCTTCCTGGGTACAAACTGTTCCAGAGCTAGTGGTCAGTATGGGAGTCAGTGTCTAGCACATCAGGGTGATGGTGAGCTAAGATTTTTACTTAAACAGTCAGGAGATATGAGTAAGTTTATTTCGTGTAAAGAGATGTGAATTACAAATAAAGACCCAAGACTGAGCTCTGGGGCAGGAGTGTAGTATTTCCCAATGAAGCTGAAGTAGAGGGTGAGGATTATAGTACAGTTGTGATAGATACTCAGGGCTTGTAAATCAGAAGCTACTCCTTGTCCTTGTACTATTAGTGATGGATAAAGGGACTTGTTTTTTGTTAAACCACTGCCCTCTGAAGGTGCCACCATGACCAAAACCATTAAGGTTTTCAAGGGATTTAATGTTGTTTCATTGTTAGGTTTTGGAACTTAAAAACTCTAAACAGTTTCTTGCCTCGGTTTCTTATTTGTTTAAAGAAATACTGTAGCTATCCATTTGGCAGAGTAGTCTCTTCAGCTTCTGAGGACAGAATGATGTATACTCTACCTATAGAATATCCTGTGTATGTTTTTCTGTTACACATCCACCTGGGAAAGATGATTTGAATGAAAGGCAGCAAACCAGGATCCTGCTGACTTCTGGTTTTGACTGCCCTTGAGCACACGTCATCTCTCCTCTTACTTCTCTAACTGCATGACTACCTCAGGGATTCTGAGGATAAATGTTCAAGAAGCCTGGAAAGAAAAGGTTAATAGTGGTTTAAAAAAATTAAGTATACATCTTGAACTTTTTCATGTAAATAAGGAACCACTTTAACAGACTGCTCCATTAAGATGATGGCCTTGGTTTCTGTCCCAGGGAAAAATATTTGAAAAAGCTTCCATTTTCTGTCTGATTTTTGTGAAGTTGGTTGGGTTTGCAGTGCACAGAAGCAATGCCTGAAGCTGCCAGCTCTTGCAGAGTCATAGCTCACAGGCCATTAACACTGCTAGGAGTCTGTAACCACAGGAGGACATGGATGTCCAGCGAATCCAAGGGCATGAATGAATTGGAGCTGGACTTAGCGGCTCTTTAGGTCGACCATATATTTCTCACATGGGACCACAGGCTAGAAAAAGGGCTCCAGGCTCTAAGAGTAAGGCTAGACTAAGAATCTCATTGTCATTCCTCACTTGTCCAAGAAGGAGAGCATGTTGAGTAGATAGCTGTGACGTAGCATGCTAGAGCATCTTGCAGCTCACTCTAGTGCGTACTTTTGCGTATTTGAATGTTGGTTTTATGGCAATATATTGCAAGGTAAGTAGAAAAATAGAGCATACATTGCATGCTTTGCATCCAGGTCTGATAAGAGAAAATAAAACTACATCTTGGTGTGCCTTTTACTTTTTATTTATAATAAATACAGCAGCATTAGATGAATGCTACTTCTGGTAATGGCGTTTAGATTCTCTGCTGTGGCTTCTCTCCTGTGCTCTGAACACTTAAAGTGATAATTTATTATCTGAAGCCTCCTATTACACTTAAATGAGCAGTTCCTGTGTAAATACTCAGGCTACTGTCTGAGGTGGGAAACTCATAGAGCTGAAAATCAAGGCTTGATGTCTTCAGGAACAAAAAAAGCCACCACCAAAAATCAGTTGGCTGTTGCTAGACAAATACCAAACTATGGTATTTATTGCCAGGGAAGTAGCAAGTGCATAATTAGATTACAGAAGAAGCTTGCTCTTTCCACTTGGCATGCAGCTGGAGCAGGCGCTGGTTGCCACAGCAACAGGGAGATGGCTAAATTTAGCCTCCCTGGTGCTGGACCACTTAAGGTAGAATGACAGGGAGGTGTGAGGGTGTGGGCCTGGCTCTCTTCATCTTAACCAACATTTGTTTGTTTGTTTGTTTTTCATTAATAGCACAGTTGAATTCGATGGAGCCAGAATTTCTTTTTACCACACTGATGCTTGAGTAATTCTTCAGATACCTCCCTAAAAACATTCCTTCTGCAATTCCTCTAAGAAACAAAATTGTAATTGGAGTAATTGAAAGTGTTCCCCCTACACACATGCTTCTCAATTTCATTTTATTGGGAGGTTTTAAGTTACAGGCTTTTAAGGCTAGGACTGTTTTCTTTAAAATGTGAAAATACAAACCACAGAACCCCCAGTGACACTGACTGCTTCAAAGAGACCAATACACAGAGCTTCTGCAAGGGGCAGCTATTAATGTTTTGTGTTTCTAAGAGGGTTTTCTTCACTGGGTCAAACCATTAATTCAGTCTGTCTAGGTGGTGGTCACGACTCATGCTACAAAGTTGCAGTGCAGCTAGACACTGCCAGACCTGTGCTTGCAGCCTGAATGTCAGCCTCTCTTCTGCAGCTTCAGTTTGTTTTAAAAGCGTGAGGCTCCTGTTTATCCATATCAGTGCTTATCCTTTTTTGAATCCTGTTAAGCTTTTGTCCTCAGTTTTGTGGCAAGTACTCCCTAGTCTGAATATGGGAAGAGCACTTTCTTTTATCTGATCTAAATTTCAGTCTTTCATTTAAATAAATGTCACCTTTCTTTTGTATTCTGAGAGGATAAATCATGATCTTGATCTTTTTAATTCCTTAGTTTGTATACTCTTATCATGGCTGCTCTTAATAGTCTCTTAAATAACTAAATTGTTGTATCAGGGTAGACATCTTTTTCTTCTCTTCCCCTTTCTTAAATCATCAGGTTCTTAATATTTCTGGTCTGTATTTGGAGGTATAAAGATGGTTTGTAGACTGTAATACAAGATTTTGGTGGTGGTGAAGGATCTTTCCCTGCCATTCCCAGCATCCTATTGTTTGTCTGGTTTTGGTGACTGCTGCACAAATGAGAACTTCTTGTTCAGGTTTTTCATGGAGGGGACAGTTGATTTAGAGTCCTGCAAGGTTGTGATTAATTCATAATTTTTTCTTTGGTATGCATTGTTGGTTATTGATGCACTGTTAATATTGATTTTTCATCTGCCATTCTGCAGTATGTTCTCAAAGCAGCCTGAGCTTTAAAAAAAGTACCTTATAGTATTCTCCAATCTGGTACTATCTTAAAAACTGCATAAATACTCATTTCTCTACTAATCTCCATTTGAGCTCATGAATAAATATCACAATCACCACCTGTCTTGATACAAAAAACTTGTAGCTTCAACTGTTAACCTTTTGCTGTCCTGAAAATTCATGATTAATTTGTGGTCTTATGCTTTCCATGCTGCGTGTTTTGATTCATATTACTACTCTATTTCACCAACCAAGCCTTTCAAGGAACTCCTGAAAAATACAATGAACTTTGGCAAAGGTGCTTGAAGTCCTGAATAAATGAAATGATTCTTTTCTGTCACATTTGCCATCTCATTCTTTGTGACAACTTAGTCACAGATGTAATTCACACTTATATCATGGCTATGTATTGTATCACTTGTATTCAAGCCATGCTGGTTTGAATCTGTTGTCATGATTTCCAAAGCATTTATACTGTTCTAATTTTTAATGGGGACTTACTTAAATTACTGCTTGTTTTTAAGATGGTCACTTAAATCATTGTGGCAGCAGTGGTGTAGGGTATACGTGGCTGAACAAATACGATGGAAACTCAAGTGAATCTGCAGGAGTTGAGCTGTGTGATGTCTACCTGCATGAGTGTTCTCACTGCACTGAGCATGGCATACTTATACTATGTTCAGGTAAACTGGTTTGAATTTCCAACAGGGTCAGAAGAAGCAAAGATGTATCTTTCACTATGTTGGACTGTCTTGCAGACTTTCTAACAAAGTAATTGCCCTAATTTGCATGAAGCTTTTAAAATGAATTATTTTTTCTACTTAGCACTAAATATGTCTAGTTTTGTAGGTAAAACTCATCTCAGAAATAGACATGGCCCAAAGCAGTCTGTATTGGGAGGTCAGGAGCCTTCCTGTCCTACCTGCATGTGCTTTAGAACAGCTTGACAGAGCAGGAGGTTGCTAATTTCTGGTATCTTTACCAAAATACTATTGATGAATACCTTCAGTGTTACTGTAATACAGATGTAAAACAACTCTCATTTTCTGGGTTCATCCACTGAATATCTTCCATATTTATTAAAACACTTCTGTATTTGAGCAGTAGATTCAGATGCTTCCTATCTTGAAAATCCATCATGAACTAACATTTAGAAGGTGTATTATCAAAGTAGAAATCATACAACAAGCCTGTGTTGCCATTTCTGCCATCTTATCCCAAGACTTAGGAGCTCCTTTTGAATTTGTGCCAGCTGGACTCAATGGTTTTGCATAGTTTAGCTCAGTGTGTGTATGTATATGTGTATATAAATACAGCTTTGATTCTCTTGCTGTATTGACCTTGGAGTTGTTCCTGATTTATACCAGCTGCTTGGATACTTACAATGTATGTAAAGTGAATTTCAATTCAGGATTTGGTTGGGGCTTTTAAACAGATCTTAATCTCAGTTGCATTCTAAAGGGTTTTGTTTAGGCTTGCTGTAATTTTTGGAAACATGAAGGATGTTTATTTTATGATAATATATGTTTGCTTCCTTTCAGATCAAAAGGGGTAATCCTGAATATCTCATCAGCTACAGGGATGTATCCATCTCCACTGCTGACTCTTTACTCCGCAACCAAGGTAAGTGTTCCTTTCCACACTGAAATCAAGTGTCAAACATGAAGCAACATTTACAGGAATAAATGTTTTGGTGTCCATCTAGTGGTGCTTTCATGAACTAAAAGTAGAGTTTCTGTCCTGAGCTTTTCCAATAGTGGAAGCTGGAAGGTTGAGAGAAAACTTGAGTGCGAGGGTTTACTAGCATGGAAATGACTATTTTATGTATTTCCTCATGCATTCTGTTTTTACATGGAAAAGGATGGTAGTGTACCAAACAAGCTTAGTGTGAGGTCGAGAAGGGACATTGACTAAGTTTAACATGTTTTCTTATTTTGGCTTTGAAACTTCTTTCCCCTAACTTCTATGATCTACATTTCATCTTAAGTTCACCTGCTCCTGTTTTTCTTTGTGTCCACCGGGACAGTTACATCTTTTTGCAGCTGGTCTAATGTTTTTCTTCCCAGAGGTACTTTAGGGCAACATTTTAGAACCCCCGAAAGTATCTCCAGTGAACACTGTAAAGAATATGGGTACACAGCATGGAACTGAAGCATATGTGGTAAAACAGAATGCAAGAGACATTGACACTGGTATCAAAGCAGTATGGCACTACAGCTTTTTCTGGCATACCTGGTAATTACCTTAAATACTTCAAGCATCTCAGAGTCTAAAGCAGAACCTTGACAGGATGAAGAAACCTTCAGTAGTGTCATTCATGTCTGAACAGACCCACGTTTCCTCTAGATTCTTGTGGGTGATGGGTGCCCCCAGTGCGCTAGCTAGGAGAAGCCCGGAGCTCTGGCTGCACCCCACTGAGTCAAGGCAGCTACACACAGAGGGTGAGCTCCTCGCCCGTGGGAGCTGTCTCAAAGCTGGATAGAAGAGCACACGGGCAGAGGTAAAGGAGGAGAGAGGGGACTCCTCCTATGGATTCCATGGAGAAGGTTTATTGTGGAGAGACCAGGAACGAAAAGCCGAAAATCTGAGCGTGTCCAGGGATTTTATAGTGGGGTAGGAAAGGTGGGGATAAGGGATACAGCCAATAGGATGGGGAAAAGGAGGCAGGGTTGAAGCTGAGGGAACCAATGGGATTAACACATAGGAGGGACTATGGGAAGGAACCAATGGGGTGTCGAGGATAACAGAACTTTCTAGAAGTGATGCATAGTTAATTAGGTGAAATGAATTTTTTACCTTCATACATAAAACAGGGAGGGGAAAGCGTGAACCAATAATATGAGAATATGTACATCACAGAACTGGGGGATTATGGGTTCTCACCCTACCTGTGGAGTGAGTGGTTAAATTTCAGTGCGTGACCACCATATGTTGGTCTTGGTTGTGTCCTCAGGGGTCAGGGTGGCTGCAGCCACTTGCACCGCCCAAGATTCTCAGTAACATCTTCATATTCCCAGAAAGGAGTAGATGCACACTATTTTATTCATACTAAAGGAGGGGATATTTAAGTTTAGAAGCCTGAAGTAGCTTTAGCTGATAAAATTTCCCCTTGAAATAGCTGTTTCCTGAGAGGACAGTTCTTTGTTTTAATACAAATGGTCACTTTTGTTGTGGCAGTGCCTTCAGCTTTATGGAATTAATTGAGCTTCTGATTTTAGTGATAATACACCTTACACTGCTTTGTTTAGTCTTTTTTTTTCAATGAGAATGTGAAGTATTTCTTCCCCTCCCCTTAAAAAACTAAATTACGCGTTGAGTAATCTGCCTATTCTCAGCACTGCCCGTCTTCTACCACAGCAAGATTAGTAAGCATGAAAGTGACTCCCCTAATGTAGCTATAGAAAGACTGTATCTGCAGTTTCTATGGGTTTTTTTCCCCCCCCTCATCTATATAAAGGAGGTTTAAAGCATAATATCCTTCAGGTGTAAGTCAATGAGTGACTAATTATCAGGAACAAATGCAGTCCAACTCTTTAACCTTCCTGTAGAGAATTCCCTAGCTTACAGTGAAATGAGACTCTTTAAAAGAAATCATAGTGCTAAATCTTGACAGGTTTACCTATCTACCTGTGTAATGCTAATGAGAAGTAAAACATGATTATATCAATTCTCACCTCACCCCCATCCCTTTAGTGTTTGGGTTTGTTATTAGATATTTGGATATCCAAGGAGAAGAAATTTTCTAACATGCAATGCTTATGTGCATATTCAAGGAATGTTTACTCAGAGAGCATTCTTAAGATTTCAGATTCAAGGTTGTTGGAGGGCTTAAGATCGTGTAGGTAGAAAACCTAACTTATCTTGAATTAAATTTTTCAAGAAGAAAAGCTCCAAAGGTTGTTTGTATACTGGAAGTTGCTTTTTCTTCTCATATAAAATGAACATTTTCTTTATTGCAAGCTCTTTGCAACCAGTAGAGAAGGCAGTCTTTTATACTGTGTCTCCATATTTGGAGTGGTAGCTAACATCAGGACTTTTGTCATGGAGGAATAGTTAGAAATTTGAATGATCAAAGCACTTTTATTAACATAATATAGTTCTTTTAAATAGATTATCAGTATACTCTGTGCAGTTATTACACATGCACCTGGCAGCTGTGTTCAGAAACTGCACGAAACTATTTGGCTTGTCCGTGCAGGTACCTTATTGTTTCAAGAGGATGGTCAGCTCACTTGAATAGTTACTGCTAGACCAGACTTTCAGTCTTGTTCATGTTGAGTACTGAATTTTGTTACAAATTTACACTCAGGGAGAGGGAGAAGGAAAGAACAGCTGAACAGCAGATAAGCTTTTTATGGTTTGAGGAGCATCCTGCTAGCTTATACCTGCAACTTAAAGAAGAGTAAAAGGACCTACCTGCTACATAGCAAAATCTAGTTTTATTTCAGATCTTCCGAGTATGCTCAGAAGAGTGTCTGCTGAAATAGTCCAGCAGCGTGGGAGTGTTTCTGTTGCTTCTCGTATAGGCTGAGTTCAGTGGGATGGCCTTGATAGGAAAAACACTGGGCACTGCCAACTTTAAGTGCTGGTTTCAGTTAGGACTTAGGTTAAACCACTGGTGACATGGTGACCAAAGGAAGACTGTAGAGGAGGTGCAGTACTAGAGCTTTGCTGCTTGTTTTGAAACTGGTCTGAAGCAACTGCTTCTTAAATACTTGAACTAATTTACTTAGTGTTTATTTTAGCTTCAAGCATGGATAGGAGAGTTTAGTTCATTCAGTTGAAGGTACTCTATTCATCCTACTTGGTTGTATCACTTCACTAAAACAAGAAACCATAGCAGAACCCATGTTTTGTCTCACTGGACTGTAGGAGGGTAGAGTGGAAAGGTGGTTTAGAAGAATTTGGAAGTGGGAAGCTGTGCTGGTTTGAACTGCTGAGGTAGCCTTGGATTCTCAGGACAATATTTCCTGGCAGGGTTAAGGACGCAGCCTTGAGGGCATCCTGAAGGCAGGTGCTAACATCCACCTTTTAAGCCCTTTAATTTATTTCTTTGAACTTTTTGGCTTGCAATTTCTAAAACTTCCAGAAGTTTGGAAGAAAATCTGTGGAGGTGGACTTGAGGATTAGGACGAAGTGTCACCATAGGGTGGCATTTTTTAAAAGTGTAAAGGCAGAGGACTAAGTGTTTAAACACTATGTTCTAAAAATCATGCACAAGAGGAACCCAATTAAATCACTCTTAAAAAAAAAACCTAAGGAGATGACATAAGTAGTGAACAATGTGAACATAAAGTCTTCTTTTCCTCTTTTAACTAGGCTTTATGTAACAAATCTGGTTCCTTTTTCTTCTAAATTGAAAAGGGGTTTATTTGTTTAGATTGAGTCTTGATTCTGTAAAAATACTTCCTAAGCATAGAGTTTGTTTGAATGGCATTGCTCTTGTATGCAAAGTTTTATTGAAAACCTAGGGTTTTCACTTTGAAAACAGGAACTCCAAATAGTAATTCAAATACTCTTACACAAAACTGTCAAACTAGAGTTCCCATTGTAACGTGTAGCATGCTGCATGTTTCCCTTCTTTTCTCTCCAGGCTTTTGTGGATTTCTTCTCCCAATGCCTCCATGCAGAATACAAGAGCAAGGGCATCATTGTGCAGGTGAGTAGTTTGTTTCATGTAAGTGTGGTTACCACAGCAACATTGGTGTCTTGGCAACAAAAAGGAATCGGCATGTTCTCTTATTCATGAGTGTGTGACACAGATTAAGGATAAGGATTTCCTTTGATCTCATTAGCAGCTTTCTTAAATTACTCTGAAACCATGGGTCTTGAAGCAACAAAAGACATGGTTTGGTTTTAGCTGATGGTGCTAATTGAACCTTTATGGATAAAGTATTCCATAAAACTGTGCACAGTGCTGTAGAATGTAGAATACATTTTTATGGAGCTTCATCTACTGGAAAACACTTGTGGAATGCATTTGTACAGGCATTCCATGGGTAACAGCTCGAACAACTGGAATAGTAGAATCCCTGCAGTGTCAGTGAATCAACTGCTAATCTGAGCATAGTTGAAGAACGAACAAAAGCCTCAAAGATCCTTTGTGGGTAACTGACTGATTTATTTTTCTGTATTGCTAATGAGTCTTGCTTCATACCCCTCCTTATCCCCTCCCCATTTGTTTACCTTCCATGGTTTTAATTATTTTTGGTGTGGCACAAAAGCAAACCAAGCCAGTTTCTCACAGCTTTATAGGATTTTGCTTTAATATCACTTCTCACATACTCTTAGTGTTTGCTTCCAAAGCTGGAATTTCCAGCTTTGGTCACAAACAGTGAACTTTCCATTGCTGATTAAACCTCTCCAGAGCAAGAGTCAGTTTAATAAAGGTGGTATGAGATCTTACCTGTACTGTGAAGACAATGGTATGTCTTTTTGAAGTTCAGTTAGGGACCTTACAGACAGGGTTAGCTATGTCCATGCCTCTCGTTCCTCTATTCTGTATGGTGGTTCTCAAAGCCATGTGAACTTCAAAGGCTTTATTAAAGGTAAGGCACAAAGTTGCCTGCCTTACTTGTGAAATCATCATACACAAGAGCATAACTCTTATTACTGGCTAATAGTATAGGAAGGTTGTTACCAGATTAAGGCTATGTTACCTTTTTGATGTGCTAGATTTTTTTTCCTTTTAAACATATTTAGCAAAACAAGAACTTCTCACCTAAAAATGTCCTGTCACATTTCCTGAGAAGATATTGTATTAAGAAAAAAGATAGTTGTTGGGTGAGCTATTCCCATGCAGTCACCAACCCTTTAACGGGAACCTCCTAGATTTAAACCTTATGCTAAATATCTAAAGGGGTGCTGTTTATTTTGGGATCTGTTGGCAGTGGGCAGGAGGCTAGCAAAGGTGGACCCTGAAAGCATCCTAACTGCTTGACTTTAGATTTGCACTGGTAACGTTATAACTTGGAGTACAGCCCTGAAAGCTTAACTTCTCCCCTGGGTGCTTGATTCTGTGCCCTAGCACTATGGGATGTACCTTTCAGCTAAACTAATGTGCAGCAATGAAGGATGCATAAAAAGGCAGCACTATGAACGCATACAGGTTCAGCATACAGGGTCGGTTTGTGTGCTCTCAGTTCTTGAAGTGGATTTAGCTGGAGTAACTTTTCAGTGTTTCATGTCTCCTTGTTACTTTCTCTTCTCACAGGGCTTCAGCCCCAAACTGTTCTGCAGTGGGTCAGTGTTTACCACGTGGCAAGTTCCTTACAGCTTTCTCTTCACTTCTACCCTTCTTCATTACTTCTATCTCCCCAGTGTCTTTCAAATTGTATTACTTGCAGATTTAGCTTGACTATCAGACAGCTGTTCTTCCAGTCATTTTCATCTACATGCAATGTGGCCCTCTCTGTGATCTCAGTCTGAAAATGAGACTCAAGGAATTGGCAGAGTATTTCCCTTTCCTACATCAGTATCATCAAGTTTTCTGGGAGGACTTCTTTCCTGCTGAAGTCTGCGTACAAACTGAGACACAGGCCCCTTCAACACACAGCTTCACTGACAATAAAGACGGTGTGAATTTTTTTGGGCCTGTGTTGCAGTACATCATCTAATCTCTGTTTTCTGGTGTTTTCTTTGGCAAAGCTGTTCATAGTTACTTCAGTGTGAGGGTGCTTAGGGACAGATGCTTGCAGGAGAAAGAAGTGTTATGTCTTTGGGATGTGTTGTTTCTGTGTGCAGTTGTCTCCTCCTCCCCAGATTTTGTCTAAATAGTACTCGTAGCAGTTTGAGAGGAGAATGAAGGAGGAGCAAGAACTGTTCGTTTATGACTGTGGAGGACCTATGGAGACTGAAAAGGCAACCCGGTAACTCGTGCTTGGCTAAAGGCATTAAGCACAGTATGAATGTTCATAGTATAGGCAAGATTTTCTAGCTTTTGGGTATAGAAAAGCTAAGAAAATGGTTTTTGGTGCCTTACATTTTTAGGATTATAAACAAATGAAGAATTAAATCTAACTTTCTGTATCTACGGTTACATTTTCCTGTACAAAGCTTCACAGGTTGTGGTAAACTGTCCTTTTGCGACTCTGATGTTGGCTTAGGATGCTGAATTCCTGACAGCACTGCTTTTTATCCCTTAAATGTAGATAGTGAATTGCCATTGAGTTATGTGGGTCTGATTATCAATAGCTGTCACAGCTTCAATTTGTTATGCTAATTTTATTGCAGTCCGTGTCCTTGTCCTCTTGTTTCAGCCTAAGTCACTATAAGCCACTAATGAATATTACAAGTACCTTCCTGTGGAGACTAGCTGACCTATCTCCTTCAATCCCTTAGGAAGACTGCATCCCTCTTAGATTTTTTTTTGAAGTTCATCTTTGTGACCTTCAGAAGCATAACACTTTTAATTCCAGACTTGCCCTTCCAGCTAGATCATCATCATTGAAACCAGTTAACTTTTGCTTTGCCAATACCTGCAGAGCACCACTGTGTGAAAAACAGAAACAAAATGCTGGTGGGATTTTACTAGTTTCTTAATATCAGCCTCAAGTATGTGCCTTGCTCAAGTGGATTGCCTTCTGTGGAACCTTAGTTTTCATAGTGCTTTCATTGAAGTGTAGCCATCTTTGGATTAAAAATACACTCTTCTTGCTGACAGATCTGCTTAATTTTACAGAAGCAGCACAGTAATAGCATGGGTTAAAACTCTGTGTTTACATGGGGAAGAGAGGCAAAAGAAAAGAAATGAGGAAGATGACAATGACTTTTCTCAAGACTTTTGGAAAGATCTCTCCTTGAAAGGTTTCTGCAGGCTTTTCTGAAACTTCTGCTCTTTTAATGTCTAAGAACATTGCTTGGTTCTTTGACCCTTTCTTTTACTCCCTTTTTATACTTTACTTAGTTATTGGCATTATCCCTCTATACTTCATAACTATGCATAGCAAAAATATAGTGGTAGAAACTTGCATTATCTGTTTTCTTTTGTTGTATTCACTACATAAAATATCAGACCACAAATTCATGAAAATCTTCATTTAAAAAGATTGCCAGAAAGTTTTCTACCCTAACCTCCTGCTCTCCCAGCAGCTGGATTGCCTAGCAATTCGCAGTGGGATTGCTGCTGGCACTAGGTCCTGGGCTAATTGTGGCTTTTCAAAATCTTGGAAACCTTCAAGGGCAGGGGTGCTGTGAGCTCTCTGGACAGCCTGCTTGAATGTTATACTGCTCTTGTAGTAAAAAAGCTTTCTCCCTTATGTCCAGGCTGACAGTCTACAGCCAAACAGACAGTTCTCCCTGTTGTCATTTGATCAGGCACTACCAAGAAGAGTTTGGCTCTTATAACTACCATTGTAATAATTTTAGGCAGGTAAGATGTCACCACCAACTTCCTTTTCACAACACTGAACAGGCCCAGCTCTATCTCCAGGTATTCACAAAAGTGTGCTGTCACCAAACTGATGTTTAATGGCATTGCCTTCCTTCCTCCAAAGCGTTTTAGCTCTGCTGTTTAGCTTTCTATACAGGTTAGCTTTGGTTGATGTAACTCTTCCATTTCCCCTTTATGTTCCCCACTCTCCTTTTTCCCACATAGAAAAGGGAAGGAAACTTACTTGGCAACATCTGAGAGTTCAGGTCTTTTTACTTTTTTAAAAGTAAGGTAAAAAGGTGATAAAATTGTGTAAACAAGCTATTCTGACTTTGGAGGACTTATGACTATTGACTGTTCAGGACTTGAGATCTGACTGCTTACATTCAAATAATAAAGTCAAGAACCCAATTTTGAGTGTGAGCCAATTTTAATAAGAATCAGAGCTGTAAGCAGTAGCAAATGTTTCAAGTGAGCAAGTCACATCACACTGACATAAGCTACTTTTAAGGCATGTTTTGAAACTGTAGTGCAGGCTAAGCTTTCCCTGAATAAGGGGAGTTATTTGCCCAGGTAGTGTGGGTTATATCTGTCTGAATGCAAAATGCTGAAATGCATTTTGAACCTAAAGGTGGTGAATTTTTTTTTAATCCGTTATGCCTGTTCATGAATGTCTGAGTTCCTTGTGGGATGGAAGAAGGGGAGAAAACTAAATAGATTCAGCAGGTCTCTTGATATCTATTAAAATAAGGTCCAGTTAATACAAAGATGGTAAATCTAACGTATCTGAAAGTAAGTACCTGACTTTTTGTTTTCTGGCGAAAGAAAAATGTTAGAGTGTAATCTCATGCTTCCATGTGCCTTGAAATCTGTGGATCAGTCCAATAGTACTACCATATGCTTGCTTTTTCAGGTATCCTCATGCACAATTGTTTGCCCCTTCATGCTATCCAGTGGTTTAACTGGGTCATGCAGTTCACTTTTGAAGTCTGTTTTGAGCAGAGACAGAGAATAAATCATACCTATTGTGCCATACTTGGTGGGGGTGTTGCAGATATCATTTGGTGGTGAATAAGAAGCTTAAAATTGTAATTTTTTTTTTTAAACATCAAAGTAGAGATTCATCTTAGAAATGTAATCTGAAAAATAGATGAGGTTCATGTTCTGGAGCTGAAATGAGATATCTATGCTGCTATGGTAGCAGAATGAGTAGTTTTCTCATCCAAGCATTTGTAGCTTTTGGTGACTTTAAAGGTATGGTAGCCACTTTCACTTCTACAGTTTAGGTCTCCATGTTTTTCCTTCCCATTTGAAAGTGGACTCATGCAGTATGTTATTGAAAGTCCTATTTACAGACAGAAGGGCACAGTTTTGATGTTCTCAGGTGAAGGAATGAGCAGACATACCAATGTTTCCTGTTTGTGGTGGTAAAACTTCTGTTGAAATGTGCACAGCTGTGGCATGGATACACTCAGTGAGAACTGAAGGGGTCCTCTCCCTGCTGTGCTGCTGAGAGCGACAGCTAATGTTTCTGAGGTTAGGCATGTGTGGTTGTTGTTCTTTAAGAGACTTAACATGGGGAAGCAGGTTTACAAACTGTAACTTGCCCAAATATACTGGTTTTTGAGATGGTATCATTTGGAGATCCATTAGTATAGCAGAAGTGGACACACACTTCTCAGGTACTTGCTGTAAAGGTACAGCAGTGGCAGCACTCGCTAGATGGGCAGTAGTGGCTGGATTTATTGAATCACTGCTAGAGCCACTGACAGTGTCTTAGGAGGTCCTTGTCAAAGTGGTGATGAAGTTCCCACCTTTCTAGGCGTGTTGAGATATGGTATGTTTAATATCTGTTTAAGGGCTATAGAGCAGGGCTTTTTTGATTACTCTTTTAGAGGCAGAAATTGAGGACAAGTTGAAAGCATTGCCAAAACCATGACCATGAGGAAAGAGCATTGCTTCCTACTGTACAAGTATATGTGCATTTCCCTTTCCTTCTCCAGCAGCATGAGATGGGGATAGGTGGTTTTGGATCCTCCAGGTCTATCTTGCCCTACCATTGCTATCAGTGTCCCTCCACCAGCATATATCCGTGCTGCTTTCTCTTGCCTTTCCATTATGGACAGTTCTGAGACCCAGCATGACGTTTCTGTTTTGCTTCCAAACATTGCTACCAAAGCTCATTAACTGTGCTCTGTTTCTTGATCCTTCTTTCTGTCCTTCCACTCTGACACTGACAATCTCCTCTGTCCTCTGAGCCCTGCTGTGGAGTTACAAGCTCAGTGTTTCAAGTCTCCAGGCATTCTTTTCTCCTTCCTCCTCCTGCCTTTGTACAGGTGCCAAACTGAGGAGCTTTTACTGCAAAATCCCTGTCTTGGGTTCTGTGCCTCCTTACCAGGCAAATGTTGGGGGTTTACTACAGAGAAGCAATAGTACAGCATTTTCTATTAAACAACTGGAATGAAGTTTTGCACTTTTGCTTTTCAACCCTACCCTTGCATGAGTGGTTTTTCTAGGGCTCCAGCCAGTGATGTTGACTGTCAGCAGACAACTGAACTGTGTCCAAATATGACCCATGGGTTATCTGATTTAAAAGTTTTTGATCTTATATTGTGATCCAGTTGTGATCTTAGAACTGAAAATGAGGCTGCCTTAAACTAGAATTCAGTATACAGACTATCTGATGTCCAATTACTTTAGATCCATGATGGATCTGTAAGTTAATATTGAAAGCATTCCCTGCTTAACATGAGATTTTCTGTGTGCAGAGTGTTCTACCATATTATGTGGCAACAAAAATGTCCAAAATCCGCAAGCCAACCCTCGATAAGCCCAGTCCTGAAACGTATGTCAGAGCTGCATTGGGCACGGTGGGCCTGCAGTCCCGGACCAACGGGTACCTACCTCATGCACTCATGGTAAGTCACCTTGGAAAATGTCAGGATCTGAAAAGTCCTTTGTGTTTATTATGGAAAAAGAGTAATTACTACAGCTTATAAAATGCTGAGACCTCACCCCCTCCCCTTTTTTTTTTTTTAATTGGGTTTGGTTTTTTGGTTTTTTTTAGGGATGGGTCACCTCTCTTCTACCTACATCTACTGCCATGAACATAATCCTGAAAGTGAACAAACAAATGCGGGCTCGTTATTTAAAAAAAATGAAGGAGAAGTAAGTAGGAAGCAACTTGATCTTGGGAACCTGGGACTCCTGCAGGTTCCATACCATGCTGCAGCATCAAGTAGACCTAATGTTTTAAACATCTCTAATCGTAGGTGTGCTTTCTAACAAGCAAAACAGTCTTGTTTTGAGGATACAGGTGAAACAAGACTGTTGACTGGTAATATTGATTGAAAAATAGGCTTTATTTGTTTATAGATATTCTGAGGGGGGAAGTGCTTTGAACTAAAATTGCACTGTGCTTTAAGAAATTTTCATGGACTTGATCAGACATCACATTGTTGAGGAACATCTTGGTTATATAGTGTCCATCATATCTATTATTGTGCTCATGGGTGAAGGGCAGAAAAAGAGTAGTTCTCATATATTCCCAGACAGGTGGGCAGGAGAGGAAAGGGAGCATATTTATTTAAAAAGGTAACCTAGCAGTATTTCCAGAGTATTGACCTCTTGAAACTCAGGTTTTGGATACTTGGCAAGGATTCTGCACTATCAGCCAGCTCAAGTGTGCTCCCCTGCTTACATGGTCCAGTGTGATTTTTTTGGTTATGAACTTGAGGGAAATGGGCCAAAAACCAAAATAAGTGTAATAGTTCATCTATAAATATATACATAAAGTAACATTGCGGGAAGCATTTAAAATCTGGGGTCTTGAATATGGATTCTAACTTTTCGGTAATATGTAATCTTCATGATTTGTAATAACATTTTTAAGAGTTCAGTGCCTGCTCTTTGTAATAGGTGGTGATAACACAATGTAGATAAATGTCACAAGTTACATGTTACGTGCTGGTTGCTATGTAAAAGATTATGGGTACTTTAAATGCAGAGCTTGAAATGAGTTACTCTCCTTGTTAGCAACGGTGGTTAAATTCTTTTTGAAGTTATGTATCAGTCTGTCTTTTTCGTGAGGTCCTTTGAAATGTGAATCCTGAATATTTAGATGGCCTTAAAAATGAGAACCAAGAAATGTCTTAAAAAGTAGAACAGTTTTAATTTAATTGCATTAAAATGAACTGATTTGTTTCATGGTTCTGTTCCAAAGTGGAATGCTTCAGTGAGGCTCAAGTTACCTAACTCTTGGACACAGGGATCAGAGTACATGAGAAGTCTGCACTGCTGTTGTCTGTATTTACCTACTCTATTTAAAGATTTTGGTCTCCAAAATTCATTTTTATAAATATAAAATGTATAAAACTTGCAAGGCAAATGAAATTGCAAGCAGCTATCACTGTTTGCTGTGGTGATTTCCTATGGTTGAAGAGGGGAGGATTTTTTCTGTCCTTCAAAGAATTATTTCAAGCTCTGATTTTGAAGTAGATGTGTTGCACTGAGACATGATTTGAGGCTAACATATCTGTACATTGAAAAATCCTGAATACCGATGCAATGGTGCTGATCAAATCTGAGATGCAGATCCTATCCCATAGTTTTCTTAATTTTTTTGGAACAGGGATGGTGAAGTTGGTGGTATTAGTTCTCCAAGAGCACGTGATTTGGTTTGCTCTGGATCTGATGTGAAAGCATTGGACTAAAAAATCTGTATGTTTTTGACTTTGTAAAACAAATAAAATGGAAATTACTCTTGAGTCTTTAATGTGTTAGGTTTTTCTTGTAAAAAAGTTTGCCTGTACATTCAAGTGTCTGATTGTCCTTTACTGTGAGTAATAACAGTGAAAATTACTGTACTTTTACATGCCAAAACCAATGCTTTTATTAATCTGTTCTCTTGGCCATTATCTACCCCTTATCTGGGGTGCTTTAGGCACAGCATCTCTGGCCAGTTGTGGTAGGTGACTCTCCTGTTCTGCTCTGCATTGGTGTGGCCTCACCTTCAATATTTTGTGTGCAGTTTTGAGGGCCACAATATAAGAAAGATATAAAGCTATTGAAGAGTGTCCAGAGGATGACTATGAAGATGATGAAGGGCCTGGAGGAGAAGCCTTATGAAGAACAGTTGAGGTGACTTGGTTTGTTCAGCCTGGAGGAGACGGAGACCTCATTGTAGCTTACACCTTCCTCACAAGGGGAAGTGGAGTGTCAGGCACTGATCTCTGTGGTGACCAGTGACAGGAACCAAGGGAACAGCATGAAGCTGAGTCAGGGGAGGTTTGGGTTGGATATTAGGAAAAAGTTCTTCACCCAGAGGGTGTTTGGGCACTGGAGCAAGCTCCCCAGGGAAGTAATCATGGCACCAAGCCTGACAGAGTTCAGGAAGTGTTTGGCTGACACTCTCAAAAAGCACATGGTGTGATTTTTGGGGCTGTCCTGTGCAAGGCCAGGAGTTGAACTTAAGATGATCCTTGTGGATCCCTTCCACAGGGGATATTCTATGATTCTACTGTGCTGATACTTTAAAATTAGTGGAACACAAATTTTATTAGCACTGTTAAGCTATTAATAAATAATTATTTCCAAATCACAATTTTCTAACTTTTGAAGGTGTTCAGAAAGGTATGGCAGAGGGAATAGTACGCACATCCACCTGGCACAGGAGGGGTACCCAGGTAAGGAGGTTCTCAGAGCTCGTGGTCCCCCTTCATGTGGTGGCAGGCTGTAGGTTGGGTTCCTCTGAGGTCTTCTATTTTCCAATCTGCAGCAAAGAATCACTAACCTAATTTTTAACCTATATTTTACTTATACTTCAACCTAAATTGCCTCGACTTCGAGTGTCTGTTCACCTCGGTGATTGAGGTAATGTTTAATAGCTGTCCACGTCCTTGGGACTATCCTGGGCACCTGTCAGAAAACAGGAGGAGGTTTCTGGTGGCATCAATCCCGTCCCTTTGCACCGCTGCTTCCAAAAATGCTTTTGTTACCGGCGCCATGCAACACCTGGAGTGCACTCTCACCCCTGCTGGAATGGGACACGCAGGGTGGGAGGCGAGGTGGCCGCTGCTGCCTTCCCAGGGCACCTTTAACTAAAGCTCTGCCGCTGCGTGCGCGGCCGGCGGGCGGAGCTGCGGCCCCACAGCCGGGCCCAGGCGCAGGCCCGGGGCGGAGGCGGGCGGGGCCGGGCCGGGCATGGCGGAGCGGCGGCAGCGGGCTCGGGTGCAGGGCGGCTGGGCCGGGGCCCCAGCGGCGCGGCCCGCAGGTAAGGAGCGCCCACAGCCGCCTGGCCGCGGTGTGCGGCACCCCGGCCGGGAACTGCCCTTCCCTTCCTTGCCGGCGGCGGGCATTTCTCCACTGCCGTCCTGGGCACCACGGGGCGGGCAGCGGGGCTGGGCTCGGGCTGCGCTTTCCGACCGCGCTGCTCGGCCCCGAGGGCTGGCCCCGTTTCCCCCGTTGCCGTCGGTAACTGAGCTGCAGGTGTTCGAACCCGGTTTTTAAGTAAAATTTGCGCGTGTGCCGCAGGTGCGGCGATTTTGGATGCAGAACGCAGGGTATGGATGTGTTGCTAATGAGCACATTGAGGTGAGAGTGTCGTTCGCATCTCTGGGCAGCTTGAATGACACCAATAGTGTTTGGTGGAGCTGACTTCTGTAAGAACAATCAGCCGCTTTTTATTCATAAAACGCGTTATGTGCCTTCGTTTATCTTTTCACGGTGGAAACATTGTAAAATAAAGAGAAGTAGTGGAAAGGGATGCAGTTAACATCAAGGGGTTTTTAGCAGACATTGTAACCAAGGAGTGCAGAGGAAGAGGAGCACTTTGAAGGTCTCCAGTCTTGCAAGAGAGACTGGTTTGTTTTTGTGAACATCCTCAAAACATGTTCCACTCACCTGATTACAGTTTCCATCAAGCTCCCATATCTCTGCAGACTGAGTGTCCTAGGCAAGCTGATTTTTTAATAATGAAAAAAATAGCCAACTATTTTGACTTGTGTATGTGGCCTCAAAATTTTCTGTCACAGGTGCATTTCATTCCTTCTTTTTCTAAGGGGATTTAAAAACCCATTATTTTCCCCATTGTTTGAATTACACAGAGTGAAGACTTTGTGTTTCAGGTCCATTTTAAAGCCTGTTTGCATGTGTAAATAAAACACCTGAAGTGGTGTGCCTGAGTTGCTCTTCCACTTTCTCCCTGGTTTAAAAATCCTGTTTTAATAAAAGTCTTTTTCTCTCTCTTTTTTTTTTTTTTTCCTAAGAAAAGGAATGGAGAGGGAAGCAGCTTAGCTGCATGGAGCAATTTCTGCTGGTGTGTGATGGGTGTGTGTTGTAGAATTGAAAAGTTACTGATGTCATCCCTTCTGATGAAAGTATGCTTTCAGTTTTGTTTGTCCATGAATAACATATATATATATATATATATATATATATAAAAATTTCAGTTCCTGTGCAATTTTAACTCTTATTTAACTGCTATTTTAGCTCTTAGGTTTGGCAATTTCCTTCAGTCTTTGCCAAGTAGAGGAGAATACTCTAAGGAATGATTCTATAAGTTTACCTAACTATATTTTCTGTACAGTGATACTCAGTTCACGTGATCCTTTCTTCTTTCTCTCTGCTTTAGCACCTAAGGCACCTGTGGCCAGCAGCCTTGCCCCTGCAGGTGCCAGACCAGCATGGAGGCAGAAAGATCATACTCAAAAGCAGTTTGTCTTTGAAAAGCCATCAGAGGTAAAAATTTCCTGGTAACTAGCAGAATCTCATCTGTTATTAAACTTCAAATGAGAGAAAGGATAATATAGTCCATTGTTTAAATGAGACTAAAGTACATTTATATAGAATATATAAATATAGTCCATTGTTTCAAAACAATAAAAAATTCACCTAAACTGAACTTGGAGCTTTTACTAAGCAGAGTTTGCAACTGTTTGGCATATATGGCAAACAGAAAGTTATGGGATATCTGTCTTACTTGCTACAGGGGAAGGGCATGGGATTTGTTTTATAGACTTCATGTCCCATCAGCTGATGAAGGATATTGTGCTCTATGCGGAGTTGGGGCACTTCCTTGCTTGGGGAGAAAAATAATCATGAGCACTTCTTTCTAAGCTAGACTTATTTCAAAGGCTGTCATCTTGGCTTGGAAGTGCTGAAGATGGTCTGGGAAGATTCTCTTTTCTCTGTGGCAGAAACCTGCTATCTATATAATACTATATTTTGATCCTCTTGTTGGCTCAGTGCAGTAACTCCTTTGAAATCAGAACTCCACTGAGCACAGAGAAGAGAAGCATAAATCCCTGATACAACCAGAATGATAGCCAAGGCTGGATTAAACTACTCTGTTTGTCTTTTAACAAAGTACAGCTATCTCAGCTGTGCAGACAGCTTTACAGTGTAAGCTCCTGCTATGTCTGATCTCTCTTGTGTTTTGCTCATTTGACTGAGGCCTAGGGTTTGTTCATGCTTCTTAGGGTTGCACTAAATTTTTACTTACATAAGGGTGTTTTTATCAACATAAAGGTAAGAATTTTCTTGATTGAAGTTGATAAATAGCGAGTACTGTAATAATGCAAATAATTTAGAAATCAATGTCCTTTAGGGGGCAGTTGGTGGCTAAAAACCAGCCTGCAATGGTAGCTGTGTTTGAGAGTTTCTGGGGTGAGGAGGGCGTGGGTGAACTGTTACTACTTCCCTCTTGCCCTGGGGTGTGATTTTTTTTCAGGCTTTATCAGTGTGTGGCTTCCCAGAGTCACTAGAGATGACCATGAGTTCTGTGTGACTAGAGAGTGCCAGGTACTTTAATATTCACCGTGTACTGTCTTGTTACCTTTCAGGTGGAGCGCAGAGTTCCTGAGGCAGGTGTGATAGAGTGAGTACCCTGCTGACTTCTCTGTGCACTTTTTCTGTCATCATGGTTGATAAGAGTAGAAATTGTGGCTTTTAACCCTTTTATCATGAGTTGAGTGTATTATGAGGAGAGTCCAAGTCTGTTAGCTGGTTTTTATGCCTTTGGTGTAGCTGGGAAGCCAGTAATCATAATCAGTTGGACATTCTGGTTTAGCACAACTGCCAGCATGTCTCCTTTGGATAGCAGTGTACGTTTTCCTGGGACAGTCCCAGTGTAAACTGTGTTGGAAATTACTTACTCTGGAATATACCAGAAATATAGCTGGTCTGGCAGCTTCTTTCAGGGCTCAGAGAAGTAGCTGATAGTGTCATAGTGAAGCTGGGTATTTGTATGTTACTTACCCTTTGTGTTGAAATGGGGATCTTCTCGGGATAACTTTGGCATGAAGCATGACAAAGTGTGGTGGTGTATGGTGGAGTTAGAGATATTGAAAATCCAGCTTGCTTCAGTTTGGCTAACTTGGTAGAATTTTCTTCCTCAGTGTACTTATAAATCCAAACATAGTGATCTGAGTGCAGTCATGTATGGTTGTCTCCTTTAGATTCCCTGTGGCATCTCTTTTATTTTTTCTAAGAGCTCTAAAACTGTGTACTGAGCCTTTGGTGGAAGGAGGGACAGGACACACACACAAACTCATTTGCTTCTGCAGCACACCTTGCTGTCTTACTCTGACCTTTATGTCCAGGACATTATTTCTTCCCTTTTTAAACTTTCTTTTCTTTTTTAAAGAAAACTTTCCCTAGTCCAGGCCTACAGCAATTCTAGTCTGTGCTGCTCGGTCTAATTTCTTGCTTGTCTTCCTGATGACTTTCCTTTCTACATCCTCAGCAAGCCTGGTGTGTATGAGCTCAGCAAGGGACCAACTGGCATTTCTAGGTAAGTGGAGGAAGCATTATTTGCTTTTGCAGAGTGATGTGGTGATACTCAGCTTTCTGAAGTCCAGTCTCTGCAGAGGGTTTTGACTTTAGCAGCTGCACACTGCTCTTCTGTGCATCATCTGTTTAAAGTACTTCTGGAAATACTTTTGAGTGTTAGATAGCAGGGACTTAGGTGGTTCTGAGTAGCACTGAACAGAAGAAAAATAAACCTCCTGACATCTGGTATGTACTGTATCCAGTGCTCTTCCCAGAATAAGGACAAGGGGCTGTGTTCATTTCTGTCACGATTCACAGTGACTTGCTGCTGCAAATTTGCATCAGTATTCCTGTGTTAGCAAGTGTGTGATGTCTGTGTTGTACAGTTAAAGAGTGTTCCAAAACCTGTAGCTGTAAATTGGAATCACTCTAATCACTCTAATAAAAACATTTAACTTTATGCAATCGTGGTAACTTCAGGATTGTCCCTTCTGCTTATATGCCATGCCTTACTTATTTCAGCTTCAGGACACTTCAAAACAAAACCTGGTTGTTCTGTGATTCCTACTAACTAAAATACATTTTACCTTGCTGACTTAGCTGCAATATCAATACTAATCCTCTTCTTCTGAATTTGATAGATTTTTATTATTAGTGGAAAAAATGCCAAGGACATAGTAATTTTTTGTGTGTTTGAGTTAATTTCTTCTGAATATTGTATTATTTCATTTTTGTGCTTTCATCTTAGGTTCTTCTAAAGATGCAAACAAATTTTTAAAGCATTTTGAAAAGTAAAAGCTTTGACCAGCTGGAAAGAGACGAGATACCCAGCCAGCTGGGTTATCCTGCATTTTTTGGAGTTTCTTTTCGTAATACACTGATGGAATATATATATTTCTGGAAAGCTAATGATCAGATTTGCATCTTTGTTTAACACCTTTACTATATACTCTTATTGTTACATCTTTGGGGCATGGAATGCTTGAGAGAATAAACTGCTTTTAGCATCATTCGTACTCTGCAGCCCACTGCAGTGGCTCTAATCCTTGTATGACTGTTAGTCCAATCAAAATATTAAATTTACATATGGAAATGAAAAAATAGGAGACATTAAATGCTGTCCTTATGCTAAATACTTTTCCTTATGCTTCAAAAGGGGAATAGCAATGGCAGTAGGGATAAAGGGCTATCAAATTTTAAGTGATGTGGAGATGGTGAATAAGGGGCAATTATTTACTTATGTTGATTGTATTACCATAATCAGGGCTATCTGATTTGTCAGGTGTGAAGTTAATAAGAAGCAGAAGGATGCCATTTTTAACAGCATGTGGCTGATTCTGGAATTCATGGTATATTGTTGGTTGTCACATGTTTTTATAAGTTTTGAAAAGCAATTACATATGTTTGGTGAGGGTAAGACTCAACAGGAGCTCTTCTTTTCTTTCCTTCACACCTGCTTTTGGCTGTGGTCAGAAGCAGGATACTGGGCTCTGACTTTTGATACGATGCATTACAGCCATTTTTAGCTCCTTTGGGAATCCTGGAAATGAAAATATTTTCCCAAAGCAGATAAAGAAAAATGGAAGGAATATACATTTCTCTACCTTTTTCATCTTTAGGATTCATTTGATTCCTGGCTTTGTTGACTCAGAACAAGCAGACTGGATGTTTGAGCAACTCCTCCAAGACATACCCTGGGGTCAGCGAACTCACATCAGACAGGGTAAGGAGTGTGCAGAGCACCTTTTCAGGTCATTCACGGGTCAGTTCCATAACAGAGTCTGTGCATTGTTTAGAATTGGTTTTCATTTTCAGTGTTACCACTTCTTCAAGTTTCCATGCAGGTTTTCCATGCATATCTGAAGACTACTGCAGCTTACTTTTCAATTTCTAATACCATGTTACTATTGCCAACTAAGTGCGATCTTTCCAAATTAAAATTGCCTGTCTTAAAAATCTTGGAATCTTAGTCTCTTCTGTCATCTCCAGTTCTTTTTCTCACTCATTTTAAGATTAAGTCTGGTCACCATCCCTTCATACAGTCTCCCAGCAATGCTGCAAGAATTGTGTTCTTGGAGGTTTCTTCCATGAGGTATATTTTTTGCCTCTTTTATTTAAAATCCCAGCAGCTGCATGTTCCTTTGCTTTGGCTTTACTTATTACTTCCAGTATGCAGTAGGAGAAGAGGCTGCTATTCTGGATTTGTTCACTAAGGGGCACCTGTTCTAGCTAAATTCCACTTTTAGTCAGGAACCGATGCAAGATAATGTATCAGAGTAGTTACTAGATGGGGCTGGAAAATGTCTTCACCATGTGTGTTCCTTGGTTGGCAATAAAGGGGACGGTATAATGCAGAATGTTAACGTGCCAAGCATGAGAAATACTTGCCAAGATAGTCTTTTCAGAAGCTGAAAGTATTTTTAACCTGATGTTTTGTGTTATACCACACAGCACACACATATTTGACAATATATTGTGTGCAGCCTTGCTACATTTTGTTTCTGTAATGTCCCATGGATGTTACAGTCCTTTCTACTTCACCCTTTCCAGTGGAGCCACTTGTATCTTGCAACTTATGCCAGCGTACTGGGCACTAGAACCAGGTGAATGTAAAACAAGCCAGATGTATAAATAAAATTTCAGTTTCATCTGCTGTCTTTAACTCATCCAGTCCCTGCTCTGTCTGGCACAGGGGTAAGAAAATGGATGTGTTTCCAGGATTTTGGCAAGGTAATTTCACCTGCAGATGCGCACCTAATTTTGAATAATTTCATTCCTTCATTTGCGTTCATTATGTAAAGCTGAGGATTTTAAGGGGCTCCTTATTAACTTTAGGGGAATGGACAATCTCTTTTTGATCAAGTTTCTTGGCAGAATTGCATCATCTTTCCATTTTCAGATCCTTTGATAAGGCAACTGAGAAAGTCTTTCTGTTTTTGCTTTTTTTCAGAAGTATCTTTTGAGGAACCACGGCTTACATCCTGGTATGGGGAGCTTCCTTACACATACTCCAGAATAACAATGCAGCCAAATCCAAATGTATGTATATGTTTACATGTATGTTTATATGTATGTGTTTTATTATTGTCTACAGAGAAATCCTTTGCAGAGATCAACGGATAAAAGTTCCCTCTGTCCTCTAGTTATCTAGAGTATATGTTAACATTTAATTTATGATCAGCAGCAGATTCTACTGGAGTGTGGTCAGTTTTATAAAATACACTTTGAGTGAGTTGACTGAGAGGAGCATGATTTAGTTGTTAAATGTTGCTAAAAGGAAATTAGTACTATAGAGTTCAAAGTTTTGCTTTGGGTCATTGTAGCTTTGGACAAAACTCTGAATTGCTCTGTGTGACTGACTGCAAGGATCTTTATATGGCAGATTGCACTGCGCACAGTTGTACTGAGTTTTTGTTGTAAAGATATAGTAGTACCAATTACTGAAATAGCTACTTTCAGAAACACCTAGGTTCCATACTGCTTAAATGAGAGTTTAGGCATATTTTGATTCCTATGTGGATGCTATGAAAATCACACATGCAACTCATCTGCTCAGCAATTCCAGATTGTAGCATATAATTTCCCACACTGTTTTGGAAGAGTTAAAAACCTTCTGAGTGACTCAGTGATGTTTTGTTCCTGTTTTCTCTCCGTCTCTCTCTCTTTCTCAGCCTGTTGTCCCAGCAGTCTGTCTCTTGGTATTGCTTTGTTTAAAATTTCCATGGCAGTAATTAGGTGTCACTGTTGAAAGCTGGATAGCATGAGGGAAAAGTGTCCCAAGTCCCAGAAGTGCTGCCAAAGTGGGATACCATCTAGCAGAGCTCAGTTTAGGAAGAGTTGAAAAGGTGCTATTTAACACGATGAGTTGCGAAGATTTTGTAGTCTCAAAAATACTGTAGTTAAAAATTCTATAACCTACAGAACTCATAGTGGAAAACCAGGCTTTTCTTTGGTACTCATTTGTGAAATATTATTTTAAATGGGCTTTTCTGAAAGCTGAATGGCTTTAGGGATTGGAAGTGCCTTCACAGAATCATTCTGTTGTACACTAATGATTTAAATCCAGTTCAGAACTGCCTGTTGTGAAACCTGTTGCTACTCAGAGATTGGATAGAGCCCATGTATCCTGAATTCAAGGTTTGGTTTCAGTTTGCATCAAGTTGTGAGTTAGCACTCACTGGCTTGTTTCTCTCATCCAAAAGGTACAAGGCCTAAATGAGTCACTCATGCTGGTTCTGTCTTTTATTCCTGAATAATTCTGATTTTTACTGAGAGGAAGAAACTCAAGCAGAAAGTGAGTTGCACTGGAGAAGTTGCACAGCTGGAAGCCAGCCCTTCCCTGTCTGGAAGCCGCCCGTAGGCAGATCTATGAGTACACTGCATGTGGACATTTCACTCAGCTTTGCAAGTGGGAGTACCTGCAGCTTAGAAGAAGCAGGGGATGGTGTAAAGAGCACAGTCCTTACCTGTAGAATAGAATTCCTGTCACAAAAATGTCCTGAGTAAAATGTAACTTCGTGCACAGCTTAACCAAAACTGATTACTGCCTTAAACACTTGATCTGTAGGAGTAATTAGCTTTGTGTCCCTCCTTTTTTGTTTGGTAAAAATCGGTGTGATTGCATCTATAATATAGATATAATCCAGACTAGTTTGCATATATAATATAGATATAATCCAGTGTTTGTGCTTAAATGAGTTTTGGTATCAGAAAATGTTTCTTTGTAAGCAGTGATAGAGTTGGTGACGCAGTAATGTTTCAACAAAACTACTTCCATTGCTGCAGGTTTGTAGTGGTCTTTCAACTACATTGTAAAATTCACCATATGGTAACATTTTAGTAATACATCTGTGATGGGAGTTGAAGAAATCTAGTCCTGCTTGGTCACCGAAAAGTGCTTTCAATAATTCTTGTTGAACTCTTCTGCACATTCAGGCAGCCCAGTTGCAAGCAAACTTTTTTTGGGGGGGAGGGTTTGGGTGGTATTACTGCTTTCCCTACATGTCCCATAGCTGCAAGCTATGTTTATCTAGAATTAATTACTCACATGATGCTTAATTGTTGAAGATGTGCCTTAGCTAGAAACACCCCAATAGAGAAGGATGGTATGTTGAGGCTCCTGCAGAGCAACCAATAAGTTAAATACCTGTTAAACTTGGGGAAGCTTGGAAAGAGGGTAGTGCAGCCTTGTTTATAGAGGTGGATACTAGAAAATATTTCTAGTATGTCTGTTGCTTCTTCTGCTGGTGGTGCACTGGGAGATTTGGAATCAGTTTCTTATCCTCTCTTGATCTCTGTTTCTGCTTATATAATGGGCAAAAATTCTGCCCTACATTGCTTTGGCTTTTTAAATTTTCTTTGTGTATTTGTGTAGTTCTTAAAAGCACTCTTGACAGATGAAAGTCGTGGTGTAAGTTTATAACAGTAAATAACTGGACTGAGTTGTAATGGGATGTGCAGAGCTTCCCTCGGCTGTGGGCTCAGCAAGATGTTAGCAAAGGGAAGGATGAAATCCAGGGCCAGTGACATTGGTTTTGTGACCCACTGGAAAGTTAGTGTCAGAGTCAAAACCCCAAGAGGTGATGAGTTGAGCTCAACAAGCTGTGCTAACAGAGTGCGGACAGAGGGCCACGTTAGGCCAACCTTTCCTCTTGTTCTCTGTCAGCAGCTGCAGGCAATTGAGAGCAGTGTCATTTAGTCACTGATTGCCTCCATTAGTATGAAAGGCAGCTTGGCTTCAGAGTTTTAAGAGATGATTTAGTATTGAGCGATGGGTAACGTGTGCATATTTTGCAGAAAGCCCAGCCCATTCCTCCGCTCTGCTAAAGATATCATCAGGATTGGTGTGAGTCATTTGTTTGATTTTAATTTTATTGTGATTAAAGTGCAGTATATTTTGTTTCTTAGTAGTTTTCGCCTTCTGTCTTGCATTACCTGCCCTTGGCCTGTGTTCGTGGCATTTACCCTCCCCCTCTGTGCTGATTGCAGTGGCATCCTCTGCTGACCATGCTGAAGGAGCGCATTGAGGAGCTCACTGGCTACACCTTCAACTCTCTGCTCTGCAACCTCTACCGAAATGAGAAGGACAGTGTGGACTGGCACAGCGACGACGAGCCATCGCTGGGAAAAAATCCTGTCATTGCCTCACTCAGCTTCGGTGCTACTCGGACCTTTGAGATGAGGAAGAAACCTTCCCCTGTGAGTGTTCATATCGTACTGAGAGAGTCTTAGAGCTACTTACATGTTTGTTGTTTTCTCTGAAAACACAACTTCTAAAGTTCTGTGGAGTAAGTGTAGGGATCAAGAAATCTCTTGAATTGACTGTGACACCCTGAGGATGGGGATGGGACCACTGTAATAATGTGCAGCAGTGTAGTGTAGTGCTGCAGTGAAATTGGAACCTGGGCAGTCTTCTGCCCAAATAAGGGCCCTTCCTGGTACTTAAAATGAGATCAGTGGTGCTGGAAGTGGACTTACACCGTGCAAATGAATCAAAGATTTGCTACCATTTTCTTAAACTCAGGCCAACGTTATGTAATGCAGAGTGTACGTGGGATGAAGAGTAGTTCTGACCGCTCTTGTAAGTAAAAATCCTCTTAACAATGTTCACATTTTGACATGTGTGTATTCAGATTGAGGGGCAGTGAACAAAGAGAAGAAGCTCATTTCTTCTCCATAAAGTACCATGGAAACTGTCACATCATACTCGCAGACTAAACAGAGATCCTCTGCTTTCATAAGGAGATGTGTGGAATATCCTTTCAGGAGTTAATTGGTGATTCAATAGTGAATACTCTTTCTGGATAAAAAACTTGGGAATGCGGCGTTTGCAAGCCAGCTTAAACTTTACAGTTTGTATTTATCCAAGTAAAGGATTCACCTGTGTTGAGAATACAGGCCTTATTTTAGGGTGTCCTATTTCAGATGAATTTTCTGCTTGTGCAGTCTTTGACAACTTTGGAAAGATGTTTGCTATCTGCTTGTGTTGCTATTTATTTGGAGTAGGTAGTGCAGAAAGCAGAGGTGGTAATTACCAGCCAACAGGGAAACTCTGTGCTGCCATACTGAAGTCTGCCCATCAAGAGTCACCTTGGGTCACCTAGTCTTGGACAGCAAAGGTCAGAAATTGAGCCAGAAAACAAATAGTTTGTATTTTTCACCAGTTCTCCAATTTGTAAATTCTTTGTTGCCTGAAGTGAGTTTAACCTTGGTCCCTGAGCATGAGATCACATAACCAGTCTGTTATGTCAGTGAGCATAGCATGAGTAAGTATCCCTGATGCTGTGTTTATAATAAAATGTCAGCTGGAAAGTTTATTCCTGTAGAAAACTGTAAATGATGCTTGGATTCATTTTAGAAGTGCCTGTATTCCCCATTGATGAATTAGAACAAAATACACTTAAACTTCAGTATGAACTTTGCAGGTTCTGTCTTAAAAATCAGTCCTAGTTCTTGAGTAAGATGCCTTTTTTATAGAGTTTCTGAAAAGACACCCACTATTACCAAAGGGGGAATTCAGTCTGTGCCATTCATACTTGGCTGCCTTGTTTGATCTGTACTGCACGATTTCTTCCCTTTTCTTCCAGGGATGGATGGTTTTCTATAGATGTATCCCTCAAGCTCTCCTCATTTGTTTTCTTTAGCACCTTCAACCTGATTATTTCTGACTAGCTGAGTCTTGCTACCTGTGAAGTACATGTATTCCTTTTGCAAGTGTGACATACCTTTTTTTCTGAGGTAGAATGCCCACGTGCAGATCTTTGAAATAGTTGCTATTAAGTGTGTCCTGTGCCTAAGGGAACTCATACTTAAAAATTACATGGCACACATTACGTATTCTTTGCACATTGCCAAAGCCTGCAGTTTCCTGAGAGCATCCTATGACAATAGATGCTTTGGCAAGTGGGAGTTACAAGAGGCTCTGATGGAAATTACAACCTTTCAGGCTGTACCACCAAAGAATTAATTTTCATACTCTATTGTACTGTAGCATTCTCTCTTTCATTAAGAGAAAGTTAAAACTGCTTGTAGATCTTTGAAACTTGATCATTCTTTTGTTAAAAAGCAAGTTACAGGAAGAGGAATGTAATCTAGGGAAAAGGAATTCAGATTAACAGTCATCACAGGCATTCAGGCTCTCCCTGGTTTGCAGTCTGCCAGTATCAGTACATTGGATTTTCCAGAGTTAGTCTTCATTGAGGAGGGAAATAGAAAGTAAATCCTTTTCCTCTCAAAATTAAACCTCTTTGAGGGCCAACATTCTGCTATTTCAGGTTCTAGGGTTTCAAAGGCCTTTGTTTCTCTCTGTTCTTGTGAATACTTTTAATGATTTTGAGATGAAAGATAAAATGAACATACAAGATGAGAGATGTAGAACGTCACTGTGGATAAATGGTACTGGGGAAAAAAAGTGGTTTCCTGTGTGGGATCATGTACTGCGTACAAAACACTGTGTACCACAAGTGAGGTCACAGCTTGAAGGGCAGTTGAAGAGTACTAGATCAGAGCCTTCAGAGACTTCAGTTCATGTTGGTATCTCTACAGATATCTTCTAGATTATATCTTGAAATGTGGATGAAACTGATAGTGAATAAAATCCTGTTTCTGTAACTGAAAAGATGACCAGTAGTGTTTGATGGGTTGGGTTTTTTGTGCATGTTTATGTGAATTTTGACAACTGTCTGTTAGTAATTTGATAGTGTTTATGTACATCACTCTGAAGCAATCACACAATCTGAAATCTTTTTTCACTTGTGAAAAATGAAAAGAAGTTACTTAGGTTAAAGTGTTTTTTTTATTATCCTGAAAATTGTTCTAGGGTGAGGGGAGAGAAAGGTTCAGTCCTCTGTTTTACTTTCTGTTGATCACTGTACTGGGTAAGTGTTCATCATATAATAGAGGGTAAAGGAGTGTAGAGACATGCATGGACTATTTGTATCTGCTTAAACAAGCATCCTTTGTGGATAAGTAGAAATAATTCATACCAGAATTTCAGCCCAGTGCATGTAAAAAAAGCTGCAAATACATTTCAGGTGTAAATTCCTCACTGGAATAAGGAGACTTCATGGGAATTAACGTGACGCCAGAAACTGTTTTATTTTGCCTGCTGGAATTTTTCTTTTTAAGCATTATTTTTTCTAAATACAGCCTTTTCTGTTTATTTGGACCAGTTACATGATAGCAGCTGATATTTTTCCTTTGCTTTAAATGGTTTCTAAGGTTTTTTGGATACCTACTTCATAGTTCAAAGTCTACAGTGATCTGGTTTCTTCTATTTTTTTCTTCTGGTTCCAGTAAATTACTTTAACCTTGCTCCTGCTTCCTTGTTCTCCCTGCCCCCATCATTGTAGCTCCTGCCTACACTGGAACCAGGAGAAAAATGCTTTGCTTTAGAGCTGTGATTCATACACAGTTCACAAGCTATTGGTTGAGGCAAGGAGTGCTCTTGTGCTTACCTGTAGCATAAGTGTCACCACTGTGGCACTGTCGCCTCCTCCCATTCCCCACACAGCCTCAAGCTTCATTCCCACTTGGACATGACTTTATCCTCCCAGTCCAGAGGAAGTGATTTCACTCTGTGGGATGGGTGTTTCCAATACAGCCTCACCACCGTTTTTCACTATTGCTTGTCACTGCTCTACTCTGAGACAGTGCCAGGTTATCTGATTGTGTCCTCCTGGAAGCTGAGTGGGGAATGTTAGTATGGCAGGGAAGGGTGATACCTGATGTCCCACTAAGCTCCCATGTTCCACTGGGAGGTGCCCTGTGGCAGAGGTGTGGGTGCCATAGGGACCAGGTGGGTGGTTGTCCAGTGAATGGCTGTGTGAACTGTGGAAAGCGTTAGAAAGCCAAGTGTCAGCTTGCTCTTCTTCCACCTGTAACCAAGGAAACCGGTGGCTGCTGGGAAGGGAGAGAACTTCACGCCTGTTAGATAGTAGCAGGATATTTGTGATTCTAAGAATCAGCCTTCAGATGGGTCTGTCCTTCAAATGAATCACTGAAGCACTGTCCTTTTTTCTAGCAGAAGGTAAAGATCTCCTAGTACTTCTGGAAACAGCAGAAAAATAACCCTTTGTGTTTTAACAGACCTAATTGAAGATGAATGTGGGGATATGTGGAGCATGGTAGAAGATTCAGATCAAGATGAAGAGGGTTGGACTTTTAGATTGGCATGAAGGAGACTCACAGACAGTGGTGGCTGCAGAGGAGGAAGAGGTGTTGTCCACCAGTATTGGCAGGACTTGAGAAGCTGTAGACAAGCTGAGAGGAGGAAGGGAGTGCTCAGATGCAGAAGGACTGAAGGAGTTCAAAGGTAGGCCTGTGTAGGCAGGCCAGTGCATTATGTGAGGAAAGGGCAGTATAACTGGTATTCATTATTAATGAATCTGTAGAGAAAAGAACTGCAGTGAGGATTTTGTCAGAGACAGTGAGAATAAACATGTTAAAATGCAGCAGTATTGATAGATGAGACTACTTTGTTGTGGAGGAGGGTGTTTACACAGCTGGTGCTAGAGAAGTAAACTGGAAAATAGGGATACAATTTAGATGAAATCTGAAAAATACAAGATTTGAACTTTTGTAAGGGTAATTCTCTTGGTAATAGGTGAATAGGTGAAGCAGAAGACTAAAAGCCAGCATTCTCCATGAAAGATGCTGACTTTTGCCATTGAAAATGATTTTGCATCATTTGCCCGTGTAACTGCATTATTATTTATACATTCTTCTACAGCATGTTTCCATTTAGTGTTCCTTATAATGGAAGATTCCTCTACACTGTCCAGAAACCATTTCGTACTACTATAGCAATAAACTTTCCTGAGACTTAAGAAACAAACTTGGGTGATTTATATGGATTTATACTAGATCTTTTCTCTTTTTGATTTTGATAGCATTTCAAGAAAGCAGCCTTGATGGAGTCCAGGAGTTCTTACAGATTTTGTATTCACAGCTTCCCATCGACTCACACTGAGCTTTCCTGACTTATTAATTGTAGTTATTGTAATGAAGGATTTTGAAAAAAGGTTTAACCAGTGTACTTGGATAGTATAAAGCTTGGATGGTATTAAATGTGTAACTCAAATTTAGGATAATTCTAGTATATTAAAAAGCGTAACAGTTGCTTTGCTGTACCTAGTTTTGTAGTACGTGTGTAGAGTTACAAAGTGAACATAAAGAAGTCACCTGATGCACTTCTTTCCATGTTTGTTACCAGAAAGTCTTTTCCACTGTAGATGTCAAAAATAAATTTCCTTCATAAACTTCTTGGCCTCTGAAAGTCAAGTGAGCTTTCTGTATGTCTGACATCAGCGCTAGGAATAAAAGTTCTGAAATGAGCTTTGATTGACAGTGTTAGTAATGACATGTAAGAAAGTAAAAACTTTTTGTCTGCATTGGCTTTCCAAAGTAAATTGACATAAAAATCTCTTTGTCTAAGTAAAATGGAGCTCAGAGATGTCCCATTTAAACCAGAAAGTAATTGCTGTTTTTGCATACTGGCTTTTGAAAAGGATGTTTTCTCCTAAATCTTTATCTTACCGGAATTCCTTTTTAATTAAGATGAGCAAGAGATAAAAATAAGCACACTGTTGTCCATCCACAAAGTGAAATGATGTAATCCTCTGAAATAAGAAGTAAGTTTGCAGTGGTATTTCTCTGCTTTTCATCAGCAGTCATGTTTATAATACCTGTTTTTGAAATTTTTCCCTTTTTTCAGCTGAAGATAAGAAAGTGTTTCCTAATACTGACTTGATACCAACCAAGCTCTTTTGCATTTTAGAAGGTGCAATCCTCTTTCTGTCTGCATCTTATTTATAAACACACACACAGTCCTAGCTGGTTTTCTGAAAATCAAACTCCATTTAGGACATAATTTTCCCAATATTTGTTACTCTACCTCATTATTTTGAGCTTTTCAGCAAGCCATGAACTTTTAAAAGGACATACCTCGTTCAAGTTGCACTACTACACACTTGACTTAGCAGTGTGAATCTGATTTAAAGTTGGAAAGGATAGTGCAAAGCAATAGAGAGTTGCTGTTCCCACTGATGTGGCACGTGTGACACCACTGCTGGGGTGTCACTATGTCTAGTTGTGATATTTGAGTTTTAAAACAGTTGTACATAATCTGAAAGCTTAACAAAAGTTTGTAAATTATTTGCCTTTTATTCTAGCATTCTGTTTTGCTTAGTGGTTATAAAGTTTAAGACAACTTGTTTTACAAGGTATTATAGGAAAGGAAGATTTTAAATTTTTTTTTAATAGGAAAAGCTCTTCTTCCAGCAGCTAGTGCCATAGCAGCATGTAATGTTGTAACAAGACAGATTCAGAATAGCAGGAAGATGTTACTTTTGATGAAGTAGTTAACTGTTGGAATCTAGGATAGCTGTTGTAGAATGTCTCCACACAGAACTGTTTATTTTAAGATGTTTCCAAAAGGTTTGCAACGTCACTCCAGAATTTTGTGCTAAATGCAGGAACTGGTTGTTGAACTTTACCTGTGTCATCCAGGCAGTGAGATACAATGGCTTCTTTCATCATTCAAATGCTCGGCTCCTGGACTTTATGTGAAATACAGATACAGAGAGGTTTGCTTAGACTTCTTGGTCTTGTAAGAGCCTCCTCCTCCCCCCTCACAGGCTTTGTAAGCTCTGCTCTAGAGGACTGGTTTCCTAACAAATGCACGTGCCTGCTTCTTCAGTGTCTAATGTTTCTTTTTAGGAAGAGGATGGAGACTATACTTACGTAGAAAGACTTAGAATCCCACTTGATCACGGGACTCTGTTGATAATGGAAGGAGCTACCCAGGAGGATTGGCAGGTAAGAACTCCTTGACACTGTTTATGTGCTTTACTTGCAATGCAGTTTTCCAGATGTGCTGCAGCACTCCCATGAATGTATGGGACATTCTGTTTCCAGTGGCACAACTGTTTTCCAAGGCATTAGTGTTGCTTTCTGCCTCGGAATTTCAGAGCACCCACAGAAACAGTGGGTTTGCTGTCATGTACCAAGTGATGCAGGAGGAGTCAGCTCGGATGTTCCAGCATTAAAGTTCAACAGTGAAGGTTGCAGCCTGCAGTGGAAAGAGCAGAATCAGTATAAAAACTTGGAATATCAAAAAGTTGTAACTTAATTTCAGAAGTCCACAGTAATATACAAAGACTCTTTGTTTTCAGTGTCCCTGAGCAGTCAGAACATGATGTTTTTACCTTACCTAAGTGTTCAGAAATATGAATAAGAAGCCATCACAGGAAATGAAGGTTTTATTCATTGTTTGATTACCTGTATTTTAAATGCACAAGCTCATGGTTTGTTTTTTTTTCCCCCCAATACCACTTACAGCATCGAGTGCCTAAGGAATATCATTCTAGAGATGAACGGATAAACTTGACATTTAGGATCATTTATCCAGAACCTGATGGAGTTTGGAAGTGAAGAGCAACTTTGGACATTGGTGGATATACACCCACAGCAGATCTACAGCCTTAGATTGCTACAGATTTAAAGGAAGCCTTACAGGAACACGGTTCCTTGAAGTGATGGGGAAAAGAGTTGATATTACGAAGATCTTTGGCAATCAGAAGCTGCCTGTATTATGTGGACAGAAATTATATGTTACTAGATGATACTAAATCACAGGCTTTACCTTGGTGAACAGTGATTCTTCTTAAAAGAGCACAAAGCACGTGAAAGATTTGAGAGGTCCCAACTGGAGCAGACAGATTCAGTGAGCAGATAGTTTTGTGCCTTGTCTTGTCTCTCCTTTACTCCCAGGTCATGATCTGTGTTGGAAGTAATAACAAGATGGGCTTCTTTGATGTAAAGCTGATGTGTCTGTACAGAAATTAGAAAGCTGCACTTGTTGATGATCTCTGGGTATTGGTGAAATTACTCATTTCACCAAAGGGTAGTGCACTGCTTTTTATCTGTAGGTTGCAGAGCCTTTTCCAATTAACCAATCAGTTTCATAATTTAAATAACTACTTGAATTATACTGGTGTCTAGTGGAACAGAGGGTCAAGGCTCTCTTCTGCCATGCACTCTGTGGTCAGACTTTATGCTGTTTATCCGTGTAGACAGGACAAGGAGGACAAGGCAAAGGCAAGCAACAGAGACACCTGACAAGCCTGTTCCTGGATCAGTGCATATTGCTTTAAAGACTGTCACTCGGAGGGTTCTCTCTTGAGCCTCTGCTGTTGCAGATCAGTAGTCAGCACCTCAGATTCCAGGCTGACTTACTGAAATCCTTCAAGTTTGCCTGCTGTGACTTACCTGCTGCTGGGAAGCAGTGGGCTGGTGACTGTAGTGTGGATGTGAAGTCAGGAGTGCTGCCTATGTGGTTAAATTCTCACTGCAGCTAAACAGCATCACTGTACTGGATCAAATCATAGGTTTGGTCTATCTTCACTGTCTGCCTGCAGTAGGATCTAAACACAGGTAAATACCCTGTGCCTTGTAACATGTTACCATTGTTCAGCAAGCTAATGTCCCTCTTCACTGTAAGAATAAATTGGTGTTGAGAAAATATCTGTCTTTTCTTAGCCAGCATTTGTTGTGGTTTAAATTCTTATTTGATGGGAACAGTCAAGTTATTAATACTCAGTTATGCCTGTTTTAATGTTATTGATGACATCAAGGACACAACTGTTGAGCCATTTCACTCCCTGTGGTCTGAAATTAGGCAGAATAATTTCCTAGAAGCAGCTTCTCTACCTAAATCACCGTATGTTATTCTCCTAAAATGAATTAATATTTTTAGAAAACTTACCTTTGTTATCTAATGATGTCTTCACTTTCATCCCAGTTTGTACAGAAATGTTTTTGGCAGGTATTTAATGTTATTTCCTTGCATTTGAATCTTTTCTCTAGGTTCTATGATGTATTTCATGGGAATCAGAGTAGAAGGAGGCAGATACTTACTTTCATGTTTACTTTCTTTGGGTCACTGGAGCTTTGTGCACATCCCTGTAGGTGTGTCCAGGTTTAGCAGTCCTGATGGAGAGTGGTTTTCCTTAACCAAGGGACAGTGCTAATTTCTCAAGGTATTCTGAGAAGGCAACACTTTTGCCTGTATCAGTTCATACAAGGTCCATTTGTTTTCACTGTGTTAAGAGCAGCCAGGCTGCAAGAAAGATTAGGAGATGGGGATGAATTGGAATCTTTTAAACCACCAAACCTCAGCCTATGGAAATTGCAACTCATTTGAATTCAGTGAATCTATGGCACATAACTAATGGCAGGACCTTGGAGGCTGATACTGTTGTGGCAGAGCAGTTTTTCACTTCCTTTCTTGGTTTCAATTTGTAATGTTAGCAAATTTTGGTTTAGTTTTGTTACTTCCTTTGATTTGGGAAAAGACCAGGTTTTGCTCCCCAGAAATGAAATGATTTATAGGAGAAATGTTCTATCCCCCAGCACTCCTTTTGTATTCTGTACTGTACTGTATTCTGTACTGTATTCTGCTTCCTCTCACGTGTCAGCTTCACTGTATCCAAATCTGGTTGACAGTGAGGAGAAGGCATATGGCATCATTCCCCAGCCTGTCCTGTGTGTACTGGCTGCAAGGGGAACAGTTGGCCTAGAGGTCAAGTTTCTTTGTCAGCTGGGAACTTGTGGGTCCTTCCTTCCTTCCTTCCCCCACCTCCTCCCCCAAAAAGTCAGCTAGGCAGATGGCAGCAAATTGCAACCTCCTGCCTGCCAAGACAGCAGGAAATGGCTTTGAGCAGAGGAGATTCCAGCTCAGAGCTCCTCAGGAGACCTTTCTGCAGGGACATTTTTCCTGTCGGTAGAAATTTGTTCCTGAATGCTACAGGCACTCTTACTGAGTTCTCGAAGTGGGTGTGTGCAAAACTGAGATTTGAGAACTCTTGAGCCTGGTGGTGTTCCCATGACACCTAAAGATTTTTCACTAGAGACCACAGCAACTTACAAATTTCTTGTGCTGATGTTCAGCTGTTTCTGCTGTTGCAGTCAGATGCAAAGGGCAGCATGTTTAGAATGGTAAATATGCAGTTAGGTTCCATTCTTTAACTTAAAGATAGGTGGAGGAACCTTTCTCCCAGTTGCATGGATTTGAAAATAGTATTTCTAAAAATGTCATCCAAAAGAATTACTTTCCAGTTATAAAGCTTGCTTTCTTCCTTCTCAGGACTCTTGTGACAGTACAATGTTCTCAGCCAAAAACTTTTTGAAAAATGATTTAGACTCAGAATACACTAAGGTAAAGTAAAATATACTGTTTATATGTACACAGAGGATTCGAGGGCAGGGGGCTGGCCTGGGGGTTTTGTTTTTGTGGCTGGCACCAGATTCTGTCCATCTGAGGTGCTGCAGTAGCTGCTAGGAGCTGCTTTGCTTACAGAACACCTCTGTCATTTTTTTATGTGGAAGATACAAACTGTGGGTTTACTTTTTCCCTGTTCTTTGAAATACAGAATGGTTTGGGTTGGAAGGGACCTTGAAGATTTCAGCAGAGTATATGTGTCTCTTCCAAAAAATGCCCAACAATTGCGTTCTTCAAAACTGTTCATCTGTGGCTTCCAAACAGATAGAATCTACTAATAACCCCAGGTGAGATTCCCTTTTCCAAAACAGCCGTCACCTTTTCCAGGCTGTAATGGCCCTCAGATTTGATGATAAGGAGCAGATAAATGGAAGCTGTCTTTGGTAAGGATGGACAGTAGCCTGCCTTCCTCAGGGAGCATGCAGGATGGAGCTGTTCTGAAAAGAACCCACAACTGGGTCCATATGTAACAATTCATTTATTTAACAGCTAGATAGGCAATAACAATATTAATTAACAACACTGGTGTCAGGCATCTCTCTGTCCCCATGCTACTTGTAATCATTTCATCACAGAATACTTGAATATTCAAGCACAAACTCTTGATGAGGTGGAGCATATCTGTTTGAATACTGCACTTTTGGGCTGCAGTGGGTTCATCTGAGCATACACCATTTAAAATCAATGGCAAAGTTCTGTCACTAGTCTGAGGTTTTGGGCTGGTTTTGGTTTTGTTCTTTGATTTTTGTTTGTTTGTTGGTTTTGTTTGTTTCTTTTTTGTGTTTTGTTGGGTTTTGGGAGTTTTTTTGTTTTGGTTTTTTTTTTTGTGAAAAAGAGCTCTTTAGGATATCTTGTTTTGATGAGCTTTAAAGCCACAGATAGCTTTACTCTATCTGTATCAGATGAATTCTACCTGTGTATTTTCTACTTGTCATGACTGATAGGGTTAGTATAGCTACACATAGTAATTTATAGCTACAAATAGCAATTTATAGCTACAACAGTAATGTAGAAGAAGACAGGGTGCCAGGAAGGGGTTAAGAGGTCAGAATTTTCATACTGTAGTGTTGACCAAAATACAGAGGACTGTTTTCCTGTGGTTTGGGATAAAAGATGTGTATGATGGGTGCTGTGAATCCATGTCTCGGTTTTGAGACAAATTTCAGGAGAAAATGCCTTGGAATGAATGTTTCCTCTAAAGAGAAAGGGCTTCAATAACTCCCTTTTCTTCTGCCAATGAGAGAAATTGATACCAGCAGATGAAAGTGAAAAAAGAGAACTGTTTATTAACAAAATAAAGAGGGTGGGGTGGTGTGCCTTCAAGGCACAGGAAAGGATTGAATGAATTCTAGATATGAACTCCCAGAAACTTACCCTCCACCCACACACACCCCCACACCCACCCACCCACAGCAGAACAAAAAACCCCTCGAAAATGCCTGGGGAAGAAAAATGCACAGGCTGACTGTGTGGCCCGGAAAACAAAATGGCAACTGGTCCCTTTGTCTCCAGGAGGAGGAGTTCGCACAGGAGCCTGGAGCAGAGCAGATGGGAAATCTGTTGATGCTCTGGCGTTGATTTTCCTCCCCGCAGCAGGCAAAACGAGTGGATTTTGCTGTCTCTTGTTTCACTGGCTCGGTCTTTCCTGGGGTTCGGACCAGCCAGGGCTGCTCACTAGGCTCCCTGTCTCAGAGAGAAAAAAAACCAAAAAGCTGCCGAAAGGATTTGCTGGTGAAAAGCCTCCAGGCCAGGGGAAAGAAAAAAAACCAAAAGAACCCCCAGAAGCTTCTTGGCTAAGTTGGTGAAAAGCCAACGAAGTAACAATCTGTGTAGCCACTGACCACACCACACCGGAGAGAGAGAGAGAGTTTGAACAGCCGTGCCCAGGGTTCCCGGGCTCTGGCTCTGCCTCCTTCATCTCAAAGATACAGCAGCCATTTCTGGGCATAAAGCAGATTATTAGGGAATAAAGTGTCGTCGTAAAATCACCCCAGGACAATCCGTAATGCCTCCTCCTCGAGTGCTGCTACTGTTGCCTTAGCTCAAAATCGTTTAACACTCACTTTGCCTTTTCTGGTCATAAACCTTTTCAGAGTGGATAGGAAACCTGTCTCACTGTGGTTTGTTTTCAAAGTGCTTCTTTTCCATTCTTGAAGTTTCCATAGCAACCTGGATAATTTGTTTAAATTGGAGCATCCTGGCCTGTCCTGCCTCCACCTAAGTTCTGCTGAGGTCTTGCAGGTATCATCTCGACACACTTGAGAGTGACTGGTGAGGGTTGGCCATGAGAGCACTGGCCTTTCCCAAAGAGTCATCAAGGTGACAGATGTGTGCTTTCTCCCCTGTTGCCCTATTTGATTTGCCTCCTCTTCCTTCTGTGTAGCATTCAGTATGGCTTTGTGGAGTTACTGCCAGCTCCCTTGAAGCTGGCAGGTCTTTGGTGGCTCACGCTAGTAAAGCACCTCTTGGGGGAGCTGGGAGGCCTCGTAGTAAGTAAAGGAAGTGGCGACTGTATTGAAGAATTTCAATCAGAATAAGGAGTAAGGAGGTCTGTTCCATTGCCCCACTGTTTGATTCAGGTTTCCCAGCAGAAACCAAAACTTTGTTCACACAGGAGATGTTGCTGGCTGAGCAAGACTTAGTCTTCACATCTCTGGGGATCATCCTGACAGACAGTGCTCACTGGATCCAGAATGGTGCTCAGCTGAAAGTTGTTTCCATCTAAACTTGTGTGTGCAGCTGCTTTGCTGGTCCCAGAGGGTGTTACTTGTTCTGTTGCTCTGCTCCCATTGTGGAGGCATTGCATAGATCCACGCTGAAGAGTGGGTTGACATTACAGCTGATCTCTGAAATG